>NC_057783.1:7238544-7553402 GCF_014825855.1 Bombus pyrosoma
AAAGGTATACACGAAGTGTTGGTAGGTTTAGGTATACACGAAGTGTTGGTAGGTTTAGTGTTAAACGTGAAATCGAGCGGACGCGTTCAAGGCTGATTAGAAGGATGATAGTTTCGACTAAGGCGATGCTCAATAGTCTGTAAAGCCAGATTTTGCAATTACTCGAAGGACAGGGATTCCTTTGTCCCGATGTATGTACAGTTAGTCACTTTGTTCCGGAGTTATCAGCTGCTTCAAAGGATAATACGTTGACTCACGAAAGTATTGCGGATATTTATGTAAATATATAGTTTTGTAAAAGTAAAAGAAATCTAGGGAAAAGATCTGTTTCAGCTATTCTGGATATTTTTAGTGTCTTTGCGTGTTATGCGCATTCTGTGCATCTTGAGATATTTTTGCAAATAAAAAGAAAGTACTTATACTAAATAGCTTGCAATTTCTATATACGTTTCCAGATCTGTTTCAAATTTTACCGATGTAGTAATCATGATAATCGAGTCTCGCAACGCTATTGAAATTTCAAAATGTTTCATACTACGCAGATAATATATGCTCATAGAAGACGTCTATTTTCGCACGCCTGTGTATGTTTCCTTTGACGCGTTCATAAGTCGTATCGAATAAAAGTTTACCCAGATACGCTCGATGCGTGCTGATTTTTGCTATTATGAATTTTGAATGAACAACTCCTTAGAAAGTATAATTAGCTTTTTCTTTTCGTAGCATTCCGTATATTTTAATATCACAGCTATTTCCTCTGGACACGAAAAAGTTCGAAATTCTTTTAAATGGTTAAGGCGCTTCTTTCGTCATTTTTTATTTAAATCGTTCCTTTAAATATCCGATGAATACACGCGTTTCTGCTTCAGAGTGTAAAGTAGGCTATCGGATAAAATTCTTACGGTATTAAATGTAAGATATTCAGGCTTGATTCGCGTCCTAGAATTTTATTTTATATCATATTTCCGCGTTTTATTATGTTGATCGTTTCTGTGCTGTGTCATGCACGTTCGAATGGTACCCGTACTCTCTGCATAAATCCATTAGTCACACTAATACTGGTTTGAAACGAAAAACTTTCATGATTTATACTGTAAGAAATGTTCTTCAAATAACGCGAGTCTTTCGGTAATTACTCGCTGTTCAACTGAATTAGGTCGCAAAAAGTTGATTCTCCCATTCGACAAAATTATCGTCACCGTGTTATGTCTTCTAACGATCGTACGAATTTTCTACGCAATATTTTCGCTTGTTGCTTGAAGTAATGGATATATTTAGGATGGACAGTCTCGGACGAGACAACTCTGTTATTTCGAATGATTTTTTCATAATCTCGTATATTCGAATATGCAGACAACCTATATACGATTCAATCGATTCATACGATTCAATCTTAATTAGAATTTCGAGAAATCATACCCTTTGCTGTTTGCACTGTCGATTACGTGACACCTTGTATATAATACTATTAATAAGATCGACAATTTTATTGAGCGAAGCGAACGTACAATTTTTTAAATAACATGACTTGATATAAATTTCCCATGTTTCTTTCTATCCTGATAGATCCTTTATATCTGTCAGAATTTTAAAAAATTATTCCCCTTGCTAATAAAATTAATTTTATCGAGGAAAATAGACATGGAATTTTTTAGATGACAACATGATTTGGTAAAAATTCCCTATGTTTCTTTCTACTCTAATAGACCCTTTATATCTATCAGGATGATTTTAAAAAATCATCCCCCTTGCTAATAAGATCAATTTTATCGAGAAAAATAAACATGGAATTTTTTAAATGACATGATTTGGTAAAAATTTCCTGATTCTTCCTACTTTGATAAATTTATCTTTATATCTGTCAGAATTTTGAAAAACCATCTCCCTTGCTCATCGAGAAAAATAAACATGGAATTTTTTAAATGACATGATTTGGTAAAAATTTCCCATGTTTCTTTCTACCCTGATAGACTCTTTATATCTGTCAGAATTTTAAAAAATTATTCCCCTTGCTAATAAAATCAATTTTATCGAAGAAAATAAACATAGAATTTTTTTAATGACATGATTTGGTAAAAATTTCCCATGTTTCTTTCTACCCTGATAGACTCTTTATATCTGTCAGAATCTTAAAAAATTCATCCCCCTTGCTAATAAGATCAATTTTATCGAGGAAAATAGACATGGAATTTTTTAAATGACATGATTTGGTAAAAATTTCCTATGATTCTTCCTACTTTGAAAAATTCATCTTTATATCTGTCAGAATTTAAAAAAACCATCCCCCTTGCTCATCGAGGAAGATAAACATATAATTTTCGAAATAACAACATGACTTGGTAAAAACATTCTATGGTTGTTTCTACCTTGATAGATCCATCTTTATATCTGTCAAAATTAAGAATGAAATCAGCCTGCTTGCTGATTGCACTCGTTCAGTTTCAGATGTGCCCTTAAAAAGTGACTTGAAATGTTGAGGAAACGTGGGCACAAAGCGCAACTATTAATTGTTATCAGAGACGGTATCGGAGGCGAGATATACCAATATCAATATGAGTATATCGTCGAATCATCGAATAAACATCGTAAAAGTTGAAAATATAGAATTTGCATTATCAATTACGTGACGCTATGTACGTTATCTTGTTTGAGTTGCGACGACTATTAGATACAAAGAGGTATAGTCAGTGTGTACAAGTAGAAACGAAGAAATACTGAATAATTCAGGCAGTGACCGTAGCGAGTGACGTCATGATAGTATTCCACCGGTGGACGGTTCAAGCTGAGCGACCATGCGGAACCCCATCCGCTTATGTCCCCGCTGAAAAATTTCAGCTTTACGTACAAATTCCCTTATGTGAACGGGACACCGAAAGAAACCCTTGCCGGCTCATCGTCAAAGAAACCATAGGCAAAACACGTCGTCTTATCCTTCCATCATAGTGCCGTTTTACGCGCGTAAAAGCGATACCGACTTTTCTTCGCGCTCCTTGTGATACGGTGAAACCATCGGTGAAACCAACCTGGGACTTTGTATTCTTTCACCGTGTGTTACGAACTTTTTAATAATTTATGATATGTAACATACATGTAATTTATGATACATTTGTTCTACATTTATTGGTGATGAGAGATGGATGTTTTATTAGAGAAATAAAGAATATGATCGGAGTTCGTGGCTGTGAAAGCGAGTGTCAAGAATCCGTAATTGCTAATTCTTTACTTATTCGAGTGCAATTAATTATCCCAGTTGCAGCTTCGTCTGGTTTTCTATTTTATGACGTTTTGAGCCGCTTCGTTTGATAACGCGTCTCGTTTTCTGTTGGCTAAACTTCATATTTAGATATGATAAATAAAATGTATATTACATAAAACATATATTAAATAAACCTTCTTAATTGGTTTTAAGATCGTCCAGAGAGAATCCACATTTTACTGAAGTAAGTGGTTTTCCATTTTAAATCCAAACGGATGTAACACTTAAATACATGAAAAGCATACTTTCAAAGAAAGATCAGCAGGAAGAGGAAGAGGTAGTAGCGATTCTTGTCCGGGACCCTTCTTGTATTCTTCAATGATTTCCTAAATCAATAATACACACAGCAAAAAATGAAAACACTTTAGATATAAAAGGGACAACTTTTATTGTCATCTTCTCATTGCTTCTTCTATTCCTTTTATCTTTTCATTGCTTTTCTCATTTCTCTTTCTATCCATCCTTGGTGGACCTACAGTTTTATACGGGTTCCACCGTGACAACCAGAGACCGCGGTGAAATAAACACATGCAACTAGGAATAAACCCGAGTTTCAGAGGTGCTGGCTGAAAATTCGACTATTAGGATGTAGGAAAATTGAGTTTCGATAACCAAGGGCCCAAGTGCCAGCCGACCGAGCCAACGGGGTTCTTTCTTAGTCAATAATATAATAATCCATAATTACCAAGTTTACGCTTAAATAATACAAGTTACAGTTTGAAAATATCCCTCAAAAAATTGTCTCTCCATCCTTTCGAACGAACGAAGAAGAATACAGACTTCTATCGTACAAACAGTTCTTACAATTTGAACAGAACGATTTATTAATTTAATTATTAAGAATCTATTGCATAAAATATTACTTAATATTATTATAGAAACTCGTTGCTATTATAGCAGAGGGTCTACGTAAAAGGATTGTCATAAAGAAATTGGCCAATAGCATCATTTGAATTGCATGAGGCGGTCCAAGAGAGTCGGAGCGTTGAAAAGAGCAAAGATTCAAGGTTTTCGAAATATCGTGTATTTTTCTGCGACTGGCTGAGAGCAAATCTCCGCTGATGATTCTAATAACAGTGATAGTTGAACGCGTGGCGACCGAACGATGAACGCATGATTCTTTCAACATCTCGCGCGTCCTGGCTTCGTTATCAGGCATGGCCCATCGCCGGATATCTCGCAACTCGTACCGTATTTTTCCCGCCATTGTATGGAAATGTCAGAAACCTCGTGTTTCTTCGAACTTCTTTTATTCCCGGTGTCCGCGACTCGGCCACCGAAAAGAAAGAAATATGCAAATGTTAAAGGGCCTATCCGTTCGAATGGCGGTGCATCATCGATGCTCGAACCTTTTCAACTTGTCCAAGTAACTGTTCGCCGATGTCTAATTGTTTGCTCAATGACGACTTCGTGACTGGACTCGCGGAAAACTCCAGTCCTCTTTGTGCGTTTTCTATTCGACTTCTATTAGAATTCTGTTGGGGTGTATTAGATGGCGTTTTAAAAGACTTCCGAGGATGTTGACCGAATAGGATCATTAATGTTGGGTTGTTTGATTATTTTCAGTATGGTAAAGATTTCTATTCTTGGGGGGGAAATTTGCTATTGATCCGTTATTGGATGTTTCTTGATGATACGAGTTTAGCAGGAGATTTTTTAAATATTTATCACGGATATGTTAAATATTTGTTGATATTGGCTGTAATTCTAGCGAAAATCCTGAAATGTTGTTTCAGGATGTAAATAAGTTCTTCAGGATAATAGTCAGAAATCTAGCAGATATTTTAGAAGGTTGATTAGGTCTAAAGGAAATTTTGGAATATCGTGGTAATAAATTTGCTGGAAATTCTGTAGAATATTATTTTATAAAATAATAGCTCTAGAATATCAATTAGAAACCTGGTAGTCATATTAATAAGCATATAATAAATTTAATACAAATTCCGGAATATTTCTTCCTTAATTTATTTATCTAGAGTTCACCTTTAAATCTTATTATTTTATTATACATTTTGTATAATATGTTTAATATGTTAATACGGTTGTATACATTTGTATTTCATAGACTTATGCAATATTGTACCTGGAATATTATTTTATAAAATGAAGACGCTAGAATATTAATTAGATAATCGACAAAAAGTTTAAGGTAATTAATGATGCAAATATTTAACGTTTCTCTTACGTTTAACGGTGATTAGAGCAATGTATTATTTAAAATAAAATATACCGCTGTTGGTAAAGCAATGTCCGTAAAATAAATAGGCATACGCTCTGCTAACGTCGAATCGTGTTCACTCCACCGTGTGAAAATCTCCTACGCAAGGTGAAACCTTGTATTAACGCGTGTATATACGTCGTACCACGTCGCTTCTTTCTTCTTTTGAAACGATTACGTTCAGGAAAGTCGTTCGAGAGCTGGACACTTTCCTCGTTAAACTTAAAGTGCGATAAAAGTAAGAAATTGAATTTAAAAAGAAAACACCGATAATTATCGTTAACTAATTTCGTCATTTTTGTTTTTTGTTTCAGCAATACCGATCGTTGATAGAAGAGAACCGAAGACTTCAGAACATTTTAGCGACCAATCAAATACCTCACGTACAAGTAGTAGACAATGTTTTCTTGCAGACACAGGTTGAAACATTGCAATGGCAACTGAAACAGGTCTCTATTTAACCATAAACCACGATCGTTTAACATACCTGATTTACAAGAGGAAATTGTTGATGTCCTCGACCAGATTACCTTATCCCCATTCCTTGAATACTTCACCGTCTGTCCACGAAAAATATTCCACTGCCATTTTTAACACCTTAGTACCTGTAGAAATATTAATAATTAAAAATATGCAAAGAAGTGAAACACTTTGGCAATTTTAAAACAGTACAGCTTCAACTTTAGACACAGGCAATTATTTCTACATCTCTTTTAACAAAGTTTTTTATAGTTTAATAAAAATGCCACAAAATCGCTTTGAATCCCCATTCCTTAAATATTAAAGTTTCAAATCTATTGTACTTGTGCATTTATTGAATAACCATAGCATTATTATTGCTCACACAATGGTTACATATATAAATAACTATTCTGTATGCAACAAAAATGCTGTGGTCATGTCCAGTAAGTGTGTGTGTACGTTTGAAGCTTTTAATACTCCAAACCTGTGCACAAATCTTTATATGAAAATATAATATGTTAATAATACAATATGATTGAAACATAATATAACTCTATTATAGAAATAAAACAGTGTAAATTGCACGAATATTTATTTATAAAAAATTTTACAGATAGAAGCAAATAGACAGATGTACCGTGCCCTGATGGAGCAGGTGCTGCACTTCCTGGACCGAGCCCGTAAAAGCTTGGATATTCTTCACGAGAAGAGTAATCCTAAGGATAAGAAATTAACGGGACGGTTTCCACGTAGCCATAGCGTTCAGACTGTGGACGCAGATTCCTCGTCGAATCATGTTTCCTCAGCGCCATCGTCTTCGACTTCCTCTCGTTTCACGAAGTCAAAATCGGTCACACAGATCTCACCGTGCACTACCAACTACCGCGAATTCACTTGGTCGATGCTTCGTAGAAACGATCCAGCGCATTGTACTCCTCCACGTAATAAATCTCAGGGTCTCAATAAAACTCATGACGGTGTTGTTTATAAAAGCCCTACGATACCCGTGCTGAATCCGAATGATATACCGCCCCAGAAACTATCCCAAGAAGCATTTAGGTACGTAACTAGATACCTAAGTGATTAAATTAATTGTTTTGTAGTGTTTAGTTACTAATAAGTAACTTTAAATATCTCTTTATTTAAAATATATGAAGATAGTAAACTGTTTTTAACTAATTGTAAATTAATTGTTTCAGATTAATGAGAACAGTTCAGTCGTTGCTCTCAATGAGAGAACCGGATCTGGCCAGAATCTCGCCGATAGAAAATAACGAATCCTCCCCATCGCCCATAGAGCATCATCGTTACAATAATCATCACAACGAGGTATCAGTGACCTTGCAGGATGGTAGTTACGTAAATGCAACGCGCTTGCAGGAAGCTATCGGATACAATAGATGTTCCAGTTATGACCATGGGAACGAATCAAGTAGTACCGATAACGACAGTAGGTGTTTCGTAAAATCATCGTCAAACATTGTTGAGATCAGTCGAAGTTTGCACGATCTTCTCCCTGGTATAAGAAGATCCGTTGACACCACCTCACTCAACTCAGGAAGCAGCAAAACTACCGAAGAAGAGGATCTACTTCCAAATAATAACTGTTTCAACGTATCCATATCGAATCACAAACATATTTACGTATGTACGCCGACATCTACGCCAAATAGATGTGTTAGAAAAGTAGAGAAAAAGGATAAATCTTCTAAATCAAAGCCAACTGACAGTGTGAGCAGCGTCGAGGATGAGAGTGGATTTTCTTCTATGAGTTCTTTTCAAGAAATTGGTTTACCTAACGTTCTGCCAATTTCTCCTATAAGAGGTTGTCATCAAGAGGTGGGTTTACCGGTGGTACCAGCGGAAAAAGCTAGGCATCGTAGGTGGTCTTCCACTCCTGCTGAAATTCGAGCTTTCTTTAATAAACATCGTGGTAGCTTCACCGCCTCTCAAACTACCACTGAATCTTTAAGTGTCTGGGTTTGAATGATTTTGCTAGCAATATACATAAACTACTTTCTAAACGAAATGACTCTGATGAATGCACTTGATATATTCAAACGTAAACAAATGACCGAACATAGAAGGCACAGTCGTGTATTGATACAGTAATTTTTGTTATAAATACTCCTGTCTGAATATTTCCAGATCAGTTTTACATTTTACGTGTTCTTCTTCAGGAAAGTTTTATTCTTTAAGAAACGTTTAAAACAGTTTAGAGACAAACATAATCCGAATAATTGATACGTTAATTAAAAATTTTTTTTGTTTCTCACTTATTTGACTTTAGTTTTATGAAAGATTTGATGCATTACTATAGAATATAAACTTGTTCAGAGTTTCATTAGAAGGTTAATATGTATACAAGTGTAGCTAGTACTTTTACATGTATTAGGAAAACATAATTCTTGATAGTTATATGCAAAAGATTTTGTAAAAGTTGTCTTCAGCATTTGTATTGACAAAAGCATTCGATAATCATATACGTCTCTTAGATATGTACCAATATTGTAATTGAGCATTTTGCCTTTTTACTGGTACTTTAAAATATTCTAAACAGTCTCAACTTCCACTTTGAAACAGTGTTCAATTTGTACTTACAAGTATTATTATGCAGCATAAGTCATTAAAGCTGTAATCTGCTTTATATTTCATGAATTTGTACATAAATAATGATATATAAAGTATTTGAGTATTCAATATAGTAGAAGTTTCTTCACCTGAAATATAATTACTTCTAATAATACAATTAATTATAAGATATCCTATATACTAATATATAAAGTACTTTGATAACATTTGCTTATATTATAACATTTTGTCCTTTTTAGACTTACATAAATATATGAATCTTAGTTTATTTTCATGCATATAATCATTGACCAATGATTGATTACGTGATATACGATACTTCCATTAATCTAATAACTTTACATCTTTTATACGACTTTTACTTATACTTTTTTTCATTGATTCACTGTTTTAGATTGTGCGGTTGTAAGTAGACTGAACATATTTATGCAAATCTATATTTTTATGAAATACAACTAACAAAATAGGATCTCCTAAATATTATAAACATAGATATTTTGTACATTTTTGTACACTTGAACCTATATAATAAGCATCTGCAATCTAGTTATAAGCTATTGAAAATTAACATTATAACACCCATTATAAGTAACTATAGCATATAGGAAATAACAAAAATATTATACATAACATTATAAATAACAAAAATGTCTATACATTTGTAGAAAGGAGCGAACGTCAGCGTTTTCAACTTCGAAACGCACACAGAGCACCGAACTTAACGAACGCAAGCTAGAAATTTAAAAAGATTTAAGCGAGGAAAACACTTGATCATTAAATGAGGAAAAATAACGTGAAATAAAGAAAAAGGAAAGAGATATCGTGAGCAAAGATTTAACGAAACGAAAACTGCTGATCATGGCTGAGAAACGTTCGTGGATGGGCGGTGTGGGAGGTCGGGGGACGGATGCGCGCGCATCGCGATAAGGCAAAAGTAGAGACACTGTTCGTTATCAGTACGGCAGGCGTCGTTCACTTGTTCGCGAGTCGGTCCAGAGGTTAGCCAGGAGATTGCGCCACCAGCCGATCCACTTTTAGATTGATTTTCAAGAGCACCGTGCGCTGGGTATAGCGCTCCGCGTTTATTTTAACGTGGCCAGAGTGTTCGAACGGGCCGCGACCGTCTCGGGTGATAGTAGAAACATCGTGACGAGGTGAGAGGTTCGGGTGCGGGCGCCTTTTCTCTCTGCCGGTCTAGAAGAACGTCGTTTAATCGTGTCCCACGGGAGGCACATTCGTTTCTCGTTGGCCTGCGTGCTCGTTGTTATTACTACACACCGTTACGTTCGTGTGTCTGTGTGTGCTGTTTCTCCTACGCGTACACACTTGCAGTTTGTATAGTCCCGTGTGTACACACATAGAAAGTCTATCTATATCTGCCGTTCGTTCTTTCGTGCGGTGTACCGTGTACTGAACGGATTGTGGTGTGCGTGTGTAACCCTCAGAACGTGCGGCTTCGTGGCGCAGTGCGTGAAATGAGTGACAAGGATCGTTCCTCTCCCACTCTTGTTGAAAACAGTCTTAAGTCGCTGCTCGATCAACCTAGTATTTTTCCATTGATTGGTAAGTATCCGCTGTAATACTATTTAATTTTAGATAAATATAACGATATATCTTTTTAGCGTATCTTTTCTGTACGAGCTCGATAATCTCCCCTCCTATCCCTAGCTCGATCTTTGCCTTGTTAGAACGCGCATTTTTCCTTTTCTTCGAAATTCGCGCACAATACTACTTCAGCGCTGACTGGCGGCGATTCGACGAATGCCAAACACGTTTTTCTCTCGTGTTTTCATTGACGAATCGCTGTGTCGCGTCGTCGATATTTTTCTTTGAACATGGAGGGGTTCTGTGACGTTTAAATTTTTATGCTAATCGCTTGCTTTTTCTTCCTCTCGTTCATTGGTATCGAGCAATAACGTATAAAGGAAATGAAAAAAATACAAGGTTATTTGAGGGATTTCGTTGAAGTAAGATAGGAAAAAAGGAATAGAGAATAGTAAGCACGCATTTTATGTTCATTGGTTGCGCCGGCGCTCGCTTCTTGGTCTCTCGATTAACCTCGTTTGGACCCCGTGGTGCACCACGTGATGTTACCAACCTAACCTCACTTTCACTTGCTCAACCTATATGCTCGGTTAAGTTCGGCTCAATACGACTGTTTTACTAAGCGATTTTAACTAACCTTCCCGATTTGATCATGGGAGGAATGCTTTTAATGCCATGTGATAGATTTCAATGCAAAGTAACAATTTCATGGTAAAACTATCGATTTATATTTATTGAATGTCAATTGTCTATAGAATCATATTCTTTTCTGGATCACTATTTACAACAATGCCTTGTTATTCTTTGGTATTCCATTTTCGATTGCTTTGAATTTAAAAAATGCGTGTTCTTTCAAGTTTATTGACACATTCCGTACTAGACATACAAAATCATGAAATAGTTCCTGAACACTAGAGTATATCAATATTTTATAAATTAGGTCATTTTCGATAATAATTGTGCAACTATGAAATATAATTTATTTAACGCATTATTATAATGAACACACGTGGGCACATGGATCATCGATGTTCCACGCGGTTTGTACAAATCGTATAAAGTTGGTGTACATGGAATGTGTTAAAAGAAACAGAGTGGGAGAGTAATAAAGAAGGGAGAATGAAATAAAATGTTGATTGCGTATGTGTTTACTTAGCCTGCTATTCGACCATATCTATCTTAACTGACGTTCGTGGTTCTACGTCAGCTTCACAAATGGAATTACATTTGTATGGAGTTTAGAAATTATTTAGCTTTTATATCCTTTTAACACGTATTATCCCTTTAACACGTTTGTTCCAATATTATTAGCAAAATTGTATAAGTTAGAAATTACAAGTTACCAATATCTCTTTTTATGCAATACTACAAGTGAATTTTATAAATTACAAGGATTGTCCTGTTCGATATAAGACTGCAAGATTATAAGAATCATTTGTACAACACATGTCTATATGTATGATTTATGATTTGTCACTTGTTAATGTACAGCAGTTAATAAATTATTGTATGAAAGAGTTCTGGTGTAATAATCCACTGAAGCTCCTTTTCAAACGTGTCATTGTTTTTTCTCTGAACACACGCTTTTTCGCTAGGTTAATTTACATAGCACTTTACATGGTGCGACGCGTAAAATATAAGTAACGATCCAAAGTGCGTCTCTCAAGTTACATATGTATATCGAGAGGCAATAATCCGACTTTCATGAGAGCTGCATTATCTATGGAACAAGGTTCGAGTCCACCTCAGGTAATTGTGTTTTGCGCAATCGCGGCATTCGTTCAACTTTTGTCTATCGGTAACAACAAAACAGAAATAAAGAAAGTGAAGCAAAAAGTAAAATACGTTGTACGCTACGTAGAGAAAAAAAAGAGCGAAACCGTGGTAATCCAGTGGAAGTTAATTATCTTAACGGAGTTGTACCAATAATTCGAAACATAGAGCCAGTAAATTAAGGACAGTTCCCTGATTCAACGTAATGGCTTACTTCCCATTCGGCTTTGCAACCAGTTTCATATGCTATTCGCGATGAAATAGGTTTCATTGTAAGGTGACATGAGGCGATTAGAGTGAGTAATCATAAAAATCATTAGAAATATTTGAAAATCATTATGTTGTTGCTATTTAGTAATTTAGCCGATCTGTATTTGTTTTAGGTTCTAGCTATTTGTTTCAGGTTTTAAGTAGTTATAATGTGGATAAAAGTTTGCTGGTTAGATTGGTATTTGACGAGTAAGGTTTTCAACCAAAGAAGGTTCACGAGTTCTTTTGAAAAATTTTTATTTACTTTTAAGAGGTTAGTTTACCCTGAGCACGCGGGAGTCATGGGTAACTTTAACAATTTTTAAAGGGAAAATTATGAAGTAAATCGAAAATCTGTTTGGAATACATAAGCGTACATATCTGCAGAAAAATAATTATTTTTTTAATGAAAAAAGATGCTTATCATTTTTACAAAAATCAATATTTTACATATGTACATACCTTTCTACGCATTTGAGATCCGTATTTATTTTTTTAGTGGTATTATTTTGGTTGGCGATATTGCGCCGTGTGAGTCAGACAGATTTTTAAGTTAACCATACAGAAAATCAACATCTACTATCGTTATCTATATTTTCACACTTGAGTTTTTACGCTACAGACGTTTAATTTTTAAATCGAATTTGATTAAATATCATTAGACTATTGTCCCAACGATCTTGGTATAGTTATCGTGTCTAACTTATCTTTGATCCACGGTTTATAACTTTGATAAGATGGCGTTCTTTATTCAATTACATTTCATTATATATATATATATATCATTAGTTTCCTAAAAAAGTAACAGCAATAAGAAAAGTGAATTTTTCAGGAAACAGTAAGTTCACTACTCTTTTACTTAAATACTTTTCGCAACGAAAGTATTTTTTTCTTTACTACTAAAAAAGGCATAAGTTAAATTACTAATAAAAACAAAGGTAATATTGTTGTTATTACTACTATTATCTCTGTAACATAATTTTATGGGTAGTTATGAGGTAATTATTTCCCATCTTAGTAGATTACTTTTTTTATTAAATTCTTGCTTATTTTTGTAAATATCTTAGAAATGAGGATTCAGCAAAACCAACGGTATTTTCACAAATTAAGAGACGACACGGATAACAGTCGTTTCATCGAATATTAAAATAACACGTGGACTTGGTAAGAGAATTTATATTTAAAAGCGATTACTTAGTGTTAGATGTGTAAGCGAGGCAGATTTATGGTGGAGATTAAATAGCACAAAAGAGGCATTTTTTGGTGCATATTCAATGACCAGGCAGTTTACTGTTCGTAATTATCGTGTACGACACTTTCACGCGATGTAGTTGGACATTAATTTCAAGATTGACACTGAGATAACACGTTACGTCATGGCTTCGCTCAAGGACCGACGTTTGTCATTGCAGAAATAGAAGTAAATTGCGAATTTACGGGTATCTGAAAAAAGTAGCCGTGGGTGGAAACGAACACACCACGTGTTTTGCTCTAACAATCCATCCCACTCGTTTCAGCAACTAATTGGCAATGTATTTAAAACAGCCGGATTTTAATACTTTGATGCCTGTAAATATTAAATAATGGAACTCCGTTAATCGCGGTACAGTTAGATAAATTAGATATTCTAATTTTTATTTGAAGTGTTTACGATAAGTTTTCGATATTTGCCTAGATTATTCATTACGCCGATTAATCAGTACTTATTATAATTATCTGTTAGATGCACAATCTTCGCATGTAGAATATTAAATACTTCAACAGTTGATGGTATTGTCGAGGATAAATCTTGAAGTACTCCTCCGATATATGTGTTCGATATATTTTAAGTAAGTTAATCTTTCAAGCGAAAGAGATTTGTCTTTCGAATCTGTTGTTTTATCGAACAAGTTTTAAAAAGCTCGACTTAACGATAGATCTTATAAAAGCATCGATAAGTGTCCCAGAATCTTTTAAGTTTATGAAGTTTTTTTCTATAGGAAAAGAGACTCTCACGTCATAACAGGCACGTTTCTGTCCTAAAAACGTTCATATTATGAAGACATCGATGGAATACTAATGCTGGACATTATTAAACGATTCCTGTATAATCAGAAAAAAATTTCCAGGACGTTCTTATTTTTCCTGTCTTCTGTGAAAAAAATAAAAATCCACGGGGAGAACGCTGCATAACGTTGGTATAACATAGGAGTGTCTTCGGATACAAAGTTATCAGGACGACGAAGAAGAAAACGAGTTAACTGGTGTTAGCCGGTTGAAAGGTCAACGGATGATTAAAATTCCCGAAGGGTAATTCGGTGATAATCTTGAGAGACTGATATCACCCAGTGGTGGTTCGATTTCTTCCTCGAGCAACGTCACTCCTACGTTCTTATTATTTTATTTATTTAAACTCTCATTCACTTCTGAGCGACTATTATAGCATACAGATATATTACATAGACTTGTACAATGCTATATTAGACCAGTCTGTTATTAAGTAATTACCGACACTGCATGTTATAACAAATGTTATGTCCATTATACAATATTTACATTGTATGATGGGCATATTATGTATAACAGATATCAATTACGGTGTATGCTGTTGTTGCTTCACTGCAGCTACGTTAGTTGGACAAGGATTACGTCGCTTAGGAATTTCTAGAGATGTTTCACCACTCCCATCTTGTCATGCTGCTGCTTTTTCGGGAGACAACCGTGTGATGAGCTGCACTTTTGCGTCAACGTCCGATGAACATTGCAGTTTACTTCTCGACGACAGACCTGAATGTTTAAGGAACGTTGGCGTGAAAGTGCAGTTTACCACACGGTTGTCTCCTGAAAATTCAAAATCTGTGACAAAACGGAAGTAGTGAAACACCTTTATCGCCAATCATCGTCAAAGTTTAAAGTTTTAAACCTAAAATCGAAATCTAAAATTTACTTCCTTCTCATTTACGCTCGATTTAACCAGTTACCTATTTCTGACGAGTATACTCGTCAGGAAGAAACGACAGTATTTTGCGTTATCACTAGCCTTGTCAGTAACAAAATTAAAAAATAAAGCGATCATTTCGTTACAACTTAATTGTCTATTATGATAGCCACGCATACTCTGTGTTTGACGAGTATACTCGCCATCGCTTACCTTTTGCCACGCATTTTAGGTACACACTTTGCAAAGAGATCGCAACAGCTAACTGGTCAAAAGACGTTTGGAACGCTGTATCCTCTATATCCGTTTTATACTTTTGCAAATCAATAATTATGTGTTTCGCAGTCTTGCACGTTATAGAAGGACATGGTCTATGATCTTCTGGCTGGTTTCTTTTTACTTGTCTGTTTTTTTTTTCTTTTTTTTTCGTGAGGCCTAACGGACGTTGGGATCGACGAGGCCGCTCGCCTCTGGCCTGGCGTGGCCTCCAACCGAGTACCGCTCTTTTGGCAACCGGCCAGAGCTTATGCCAGGTTTCAACATACCGGTCGACATGGATATTTTCGGGTTTGCGGTGAAACGACAAGCTCTGCCTTCTCTTTCTTTGCTTCGATGACCTCGTCGCGTCGTGAAACACCATCCCTGATGTCTCGTCCCCATCCTGATCTTCTGATTGACTCCAGCCCCTGCACCCTTTTCGCCAGATATCAACGTCGAACCGTCCCATGAACGATGCCTGCTTCCGTTTTATCGATCAGAGCGTGCCAGCCGAACGCCAAGGTCTGTCCCCTTGTGCGTTGAATCGCGCGGAACTTTTCTGATCCATTAACGCGTTAATTGCCGCACCAAATTTTATATATTTTGCCTATGGACCGTAATCAGCCGATTTTTTAATAGGCTTCAAGTTAGAAAGCTAGTTTTTCAGGACTGGTTTGGTCATGTGATAATCGTTAGAGTATGAGATCATTGTCGTTGTATAGGAGACGGCTCGAAAGCGAAATATATTGGTAATTTATTGGCAGGTTTATTGGATTATCTTTGGTAAGGGGAATTGGTTGGTTCTTAGTGGCTGTACTGCGGATATTTCTACATTTATGGGGAATTTTATGATATCGTAGGCTAGACATCGTCATTTCAGTTTGGGGAAGAACATATTATAAAGAATTCGAGGAGACAGCGTTTGGTCGGATATACAGAAACGAAATTCAGGCTCTAACTGTTTCTTTAAAAGTTTGAGAAATTGTTCTGTAAAATACACACGATATACGTATGAGAGTGAAATTCAGACATTATTTCACGCGAAGTGAGAAAGAAAGACAAAATTTAAATTGCGTACATATGTAACAATGAAAATTTTGCTGGACAGTAATCTGCTTGGAATTTAAAGAAACTGAATATGATATACACTTAAATATGTGTATCTGCGGCTTGATGCAAGAAGTACCAATGTCAGCATTTAGAAAGTTGAGATGTTAGGACTTAAGGATACGTTAAAGAATTCACGTTCAAATAATCTCTGATACAGAAGTTTCTGTTGTTTGGAAATTTTGTTCTAATGCAAAAGGAGAGAATTTTCTAGTACGGAAGGATTCTCGTGTAAAAACAATAAAAGCAAGTGACTTTTGTAAATTTTTTTAGACTAGATACTGATTACATTGTATCTAAACCTTTTTGGGATGTAAATGTAGCCTTGAAGTGCAAGTGTAATTTTTTTACTTCAATTCTCATTGTTGTTTATTAGCTTTTTAAACTGTCACTTTCAATGCTTATCGAACTGTCGTGCACGAGAAACTAGTTGATTCATCAATTTCGAACAAGGTTTACTCGCTTTTTACAAATATCTCCAGGGAATGGACCTGAAATTTGCATTCCATTGTTTCTTTATAATATCTTTTGAAACGATACAAACTCAATTTATCCGGCGAAGGAAGTACATTTTTCTTCTAAACGCTACAACTCTCCAAATTTGCATGTTTTTCTTTCAAGCATAGATACAATTTCAGCGCAAAGTATCCAACTTTAAGAAAATTCCTATACTTTTGCATTCTGACGACCGTGAAAAATACTATTACCGCGCGCGTCAACAATGGTTACATTGCCAAATTTAATCACGACACTCGTGTAATATACGATAAACAATGAGAAGAACTGAAATAAACAGAATTACATATACTTCAAGATTATCTATTTACATCCCAAAAAGTTCTAGTATCACAATATAACTGATCTAAAAATGAATGCATAAAAATGCCCTGCTTTTTTCCTTCTTATTACAAGAAATCCTCCACTTTAATGTTTATGTTGTTCGTGTTTTTCACGTTGACTTTGGTATATTTTGCAAAAGGTTCATTTTATGAAAAATTTCGACCTTTGCCGTATATAAATGCCATTATAATCGTTTGCAGATAAAATTTGAAATTGCCTTTTTTCATATCGAACATATGGTTGTTTACTTAAACTTAATACCGGGTTTAATCCTTTTTTGCAGACATATGACGTTTGACGTATGTTGAAAATATAAAAATGAAATTCAATCACTGTTGCAGCGCAGTTTTAAAGGAGAAAATCCAGCCACGGTGTTCGTATGCAAAATACGTAGAAATAAAATTTAGACACCTGGAACCGAGGGAATTAGAGTATGGTAGGTGTGAAATAGCGGTGTTACAGAGGAAGGAGAAAAACGTTGTTGGTCGAAGGAAGGAAGAATTTCTTGTTACTTGTTAACATGCTCAAGCTATGGTAATAAGTTGCAAGACAAAGCTTATCTGCTTCCAACTTGCTTACTCATTATTGTGTTGGTTTTGAGTAATTTACAGCGACGACACGAGCAGGCACGTGGCCGTTTCTCCCGAGATCTGTACAATTCTCGTATTTATGATCCTGTAAAAGAGACTGCACGATAAGATAGTGGTGATGGTAATTTAGAGTCGTTCGGATGATCGCAAGTGAAAACGAGGCCATCGGAAGATCTATAGATCGAACGATCTATCTCTCTCTCTCTCTGTCTCTCTCTTTTTCAAACACGTTACTTTAGCGTTAGATTTTAGCTTTAAAACAATCTGGGACAATGTTTCGAAAAATCAGGAATTTTAAATAGGTAAATTTTAGATAGATTCTCAGAAAGCTAAGAATAGGATAGCGAAGACCAGGAAACTATAGATTCGAACGCTACGAAATAAATTTTATTGAATATCTTGCTTCGGTTGAATTTGATAGATTTTTGTTTTTCACATTTTTCTCTCTCAGATAAGTTACCTTTCAGCGATATTCTGATTCTAGAGGAAGATAATAGGTTTTCGATAGATCCTTCTCTTATTCTTAGAAAACTAATAATAGCAATACAGTGAGAAGAAAAAAGTGGTTGAGAAACCGTCCCTATTCATAGAAAATCTTCCATTCGATCACTTTCCCCTGTTTCGCAGCCTCAATTTCCCATTTTCGTGTCCTCTCCCTTTTCTGTGTCACAGTTTAAACACAGAGAGTTAATGTAATTGAACGAATCGTACAAGTGTACGGTGACACGAAGCCTTTATGTTATGTGTCTCGATGTAAAATACGGCTTCCGCGACAAGGTTGTTGCGAATGCGGCACAAAGTCGTACAGAATTTTTTGAACCTGCGATCCTGTTCCTCCACTTGTTACTTGCATCCTCGCGCTCATCGATTTGTCAGCTGCAAGATGGATTGAGATTGCACCAAGTTCAAGGAGCGTACGTAACCGTACTAATTCAAGTTGTTATCGATTTGTTCCGATTAAGCCTCTTTCTCAGCCTACTCAGCGTCTCGCTCTTATTGTAAACAGTGATAGACCAGTGACTCGTGATATTCTATATATACACGTTCGTAACTGGTGGTACAATTGGGTACAGGCTGATTCCACGTGAAAAGATATGTCGAAAATATTGAACAAAGTTTGTTCGTTGGACGATTTGTTTGTGAGAAAATCGAGTTTGAAAATGTCAACTATCAAGTATACTTAAACTTGGCCGAGTTCCGATTAGATATGAGTAAACAATCAGTAGGAGGTTGTTATACACGCGAAAATAAGTCAAAAATGTAAAATAACATTTTTCCGTTCAAGTTAAATAAATGATACGTTTGAATATGTTTCGCCAAGAACTGCTTTGATACGCACGATACATTTTCAAATTTATTGTTCTCGAAAACAAAGCATCTTGCGAAAAAGTGTCATTCTACATTTTTCGCTTATTTTCTCACGCAGTTTAACTTCTTTCGATTATTTACTCTTGTCCAGTTTGGAATTAGCCAAGTTTAAGCATAGTCGTCAAACTTTCAAACTGGATTTTCTCAGGAACTACCTTATACAACAATCTATTAATTCAGAATTTTTATTTTATTTTATTTTATTAAACAGAATTTTTATTGTTATTTTTTCTTTTTCTTTAGCAAATTGTTCTCCTTCATATCTACATTTTCAACGCGATCGTCTCTTTCTACCGTTAGATTTTTCTAAAATTGCTTCAAGTCTATATTCACCTTATGTTAGCCAACTGTATTTTAATCCTTAATTTTTTCATTGAATTTGTACTCTTATTACACGTGTACGTATGTGTTGCAATTTGCTATTATTTCGTTCGTTCTACTAGCGGTGAAGTAAAGCTTGCTTGCTCTTCGATAAAACAACGAAACACGAGGGAAAAATTTATGGTTTGCAATAAAAATAATAAAAAATAATATTCCACCTGTACTCCAAGGCAAACTCTTATAATTTCTCGTTTTATATCAACAGCGGAACAGATTCGCGAAATTCTCCTTATTTCGTCGCAATATGAGCTACGGAAATGAGAAGATCAAAGCTGTTTGACGAAGTTGCTATTCGAACTATTTCGAAGGACCTCGTGCTTACAAAGTTGCATCACGCGACAGAATACGTTCGAAACTATAGATAGACAAACGAGGATATAGCGGATGTATGTATTCGCCGTTTTCTCTGCGCCTTAAGATAACGTGCGAAATAGAAATGTACGTTGAGCTACGCATAGACACGTGACAGGCAAACAGAAGCACACCACGTGCCTCCTCTCTCGCGTATTTCGTATGGTAAGGCGAATATGCAGGTGAAATAGTAGGTGCCGATGCACATACCAGAAATCTGCATTTTGACGTTGGCCCGCCTCCAAATAGAATATTATTCCCGCCAAGTTGCACACAACCGAGGACCAAAAGCTGCGACTCGGTTTGTTTTCTATTCGAAGTCATCGTACTCCACATTTTTCGCGGGAACAATCGCGAATAAACCATCTGCAACGTTTTCACGGTTTTTCAACATTTTTCTATTTTTTTTTTTTCATTTTTTTTTTCTTCTATCCAAGCAAACCTAACTCTCCTCTTTTTTTCTTTTTAGTTTATATTTTTTGCAGATCTGGCTCTCTCCGTATATAATCGAGGTAATATTATTAGTGAAATTGAAGAAATCGGTATTAATAGCTTCTTGCTTGAACGTTTCAACGATTCTCCATCGGTTTTAGATTAAATAAATCGCGTCTATTTCCGTTTAGCTGGTGAATTTCTCTTTTGATTTTGTACTTCTTTGGAAGTCTATTTTTCTTCTTGTAATCCGATAACAAGATTTCGGCTGAAAATAAACCAATGTGCCGGGCCTGTACTTGGTCAATCGCAGCAGCTATTATGCCAGTAATCACTTGAGAGGTGTGAAAGGTTACAGGCGGTTCTTGAATGAGAAGGTATAGCGGCTTCTATGTAGAGAGATCGTAAAATCGGTCAAGCATAAAAGTTAACGTGTTGGAGGAATTGATAGGAAGCTGAAGAGATAAGGATCTGAAGTTTCATTGCAGGCTATATATCTCGGCTGCAATTTTTTAACTGCTGTTCTCATTGCTGATATTTATTTTCTTGTTCTCATACTGCATGCATTATACGTGTGTTACTTTAATTACGTTGTTACGATTTTTCTGGCATCATCGATTGAATCGTTACAATCCTTTTAACACTATCAACCGATACATAGGACCTTGTCGTAAAGGAGACGTTCCATTCTAGAAATCTTAACTTTTTCAAACTTGAGCGTATCGTAATTTACACTATTTTATGTAATTGCTAATTTAGAAAAATCTGTACTAATTTAACAATAAACACGACTATCGTCATCGTCGCGTGATGTATGATATACATTATTATTATTATTATTATTATTATTTATTTTAGTCCGTGCCTTTCGGCTTTGGACGAATTTTCAATTTACATTTCTTACATTTATTGTATTGCACTCGTTAGCATATTCTTATCTCTAGTCGCTAAAACTAATGACTACAAACTATTGCAACTTGTGACTGCACGTTATTGTCCTTTGGTCTTTTGCCTCCTTGCTGCGCTACCTTCTTGTCCTTCCTCCCCGTCTTGTATTGCCCTTGCCTTTCTCTTCTCTATTGTATGATGTACATAATATATGTCGGAGATGAAAGAACACCGGAGCCTTCCTTGGGAACCTTGGGAAAATCCCGTAATATTACAATTTAGATTCTACCGTAGCCGTAATTAAACAATTATCATTCAACCTGAGTGTACTTATTTGGGATCCGTGACAATGAGCTTGGGATCGAGGCGACAACCAGTCGCCAGCGTAGCCGCGGTCAAGGGATGANAGATGGTCGCCAGATGCCGATGCGTTTCCGCAGTGCATGTTCAGCTAGCCTGAGGACCCGTCGTAAATATTAAGATTTAGTTAATTACAAGTCCTGCAAACAGAAAACAGTCTTTGTCCCAATTACGGGAATATCGGGGAAACCTACTTTCTCTTGAACGACGCTCCTCATTAACAACTCTCCCCTCAAGGGCGGCTAGAATTCTTTTCTAACCATCAAAGTGGAAATTGACCAATTAACAGCAACGTCAATTTCCCTCACTTTCCGAACGGAGGCTTTCTCCACGAATCCGATGATCTCGTGCCCTTAGGCACACCCCGTCATAGTTTTCCTCGGTGGCATCATCGCAACGAAAATTCCATTCCTGTTTGCGACTTTATTAACGAAAAAGGAATAACGTCTTCGCGATGTGTTAACCAAGGGTCGGGCTTAGATTTTGTGAGAGCATACGTCTACTATCCCGTTGACCGCGGATTCGTTATCGAACCTAGGATCATTGCCCTTAGCGTCTCGAGTATCTAATTACCACGGTTACTTGTCGATATCTGTAACAATCATACTTGCTCTAGTCAATATCTTCTCTGTTGCATAAGGACAATGTCTAATCACAACGAAGGTCCCTTTCACGCCCCTAACCCCAGCTCGAATCATAACGCTTCTCCGACATATATATTAAATCATTATCGCACGAGAATAATCATGCTTATCGTTAAAAGAAAATTTCTTGTATTCTAGCAGAGAAATTATTTCATCTGCGATATTTATAATTATTATTTACTTATAATTATTCAAACGCCAGTAGTCCGCGGACTATTTCTTGAATAATTTAAATTTAACACACCTGGAATTTCTACCTTTACAACTTCTATATATAATAATGTTCCATTGAAAAATCTCACACGTTAACATTGCCAATGAAACCTTATCCCATACATGTTTTACTTACCTTCTCAATTATCTTTTATAGCAGAAGCGAAGAGCAGTAGTGTCGAGGTTGACTGATAGAGGAACGAGTGGATGAATTTTTAATAGAAAAATATATTGAAATAAATATAGGTATAAGTATAAGTACAGGTATAGTATACGCTGATCCAGATCCTCACACTTACAGTGTTACGATACAATAGAAGAAGAGCTATGATAGGTAGCACGTTCATATATTTATAGCAAAGAACATTACCAAAAAGTTAACCTTGGTGTGTAGCTCTAACCGAAGGCTACAAGAAACAGCAATAGAAATCTACTTATAGCTCTTTTGTTTCTAGACTTTGTAATCCAAAACAAAATTTATATTCAAGGGCACAATAATATGGACCTCTCCTTACCTTGAATCTTTTTGTTTCACTAAATTCTATTCTCTTCGTAACAGCGATCTCCAAAAAACGTAGAGCTTTTCTTGAAGCAATTACTTCAACAAGTGGAAAATCGTTTACCTAAGCTCTGTTTATTAGAAGGAAATATCATTCGGCGTCTACTAAATGAACCGCTGTCCATTCACTCCATCTCGATGCGAATGCCTATTATATGGATGAAAATCGTTACCTGTTACCTATTCACACCGGTTATCTCAATGTGAACGCCTATTATATGGATGAAAATCGTTACCTGCCCATTCACTCTGTTTATCTCAACGTGAACGCCTATTATATGAATGAAAAACTGTAGGTAACGAGGGAAATCAATGGATTCCTATTACTATACGAACTCTATGTAGTTGCATGATCTATTTGTCCCTCTTACTTATCTGCTACTGTAGAAACGAAGCGCGATAGAACACCATTTACTTGAACTCTGTTTACTTAGGAATTAGAAACGAAATTTTGTTTAACGTCCATTAAATGAACCGTTGCCCATTCATTCAACTTATCTCGATGTGAATGAAATTGATATACCTGTTATATGAATGAAAAACCATAAGTAATGGTGAAACTCGAATTCTTATTGCTATACGAGCAATGTTATAATCGCGTAAACTATTTACGCTCCGATTGAGTTCAGATACATCGCCGGTCATAAATAGATACTAATTGTATTGGAGACACTTGACGATTAGACTATGGATTCTTACGCAATTTCATATTTTTATGACAAGAGCTAAAGCAACGGAACGTACGTAGTAATTCGTTTCGTCTATTAAAAATTACGACGTGTACTGGACATACTGGATATTTTCTATATTGCCGTATGTTATATGCATTTTATGGATCGCAGTGTTTTTAAGTTTCTCATAAATACGTAAACACTCGCTGGCTACCGATGATGTTTAGCGAAGCTTGATTGCTTCTCGCTGCTTTCATTTCTCAATTATTTTCTCGTAAAGTTTTTATTTCACTTGTATCGCGTTGCCTTGCAATGCGAAATACTCAGCAACGCTGATTTTATTAGAGTTTTTTAGTAAACGTAACGAACGCCTAATTTTTACGGCCTGCAGTATAAATCCAGTTCTACCGTGAAAATAACATAGAACCTGTATCGTTTGAATAATTATCGGCAGTGCTGTACATATGAAGGTATTTAGAACTGAAGGGGTTAAATGAAATACCGATCCACGTACGGAACCATTCTGTATATCGTTGCATATCGTTGTATATCGAAACAAAGGGATCGACTACGAAGGAGATAGCATCGTGTTTCCCTGCGAGTTATCCAAATGCTCTAACACGATCGTAAATCACGGTTCGTCTCACAATAGCGTGTGCTGGTCTAGCGTTACCTGCTCGTTACGTTTCTTAACAAGCTGCCTTATCTCGGCTGCCTTCTCGAGTAATTATGCGACTGACGATTTCATTCGAGATATTGTTATCGGTGTATGTATGATTATTCGTTTTTTGTTGCTCGCGACAGACCTCTAGCAGATAGTAAAATTTATGTTCATCCGTCGTTCGATCGCTTGGCAAAAAATGCAAGTAAATCCATCTGTCCGTGCTTCTTTTTTTCATTCTCACGGTTACTTGAAAGTTGCTCGCAGCGATCACATAAAAATCCGCTGAATATTCTCGTTCGTTTGAGATAACAAATATTTCGCAATCTGTAAGTATAACATAATTGGAATTTTATGAAGACTGAAGTAACTTCTTCATTTGGCAGAGTGGTAGCCAGTTTCGGATAATTAAGAGATAGTTGGAGCAAGATTAGGAAATAATAAGCCGTCTAAATATCTCAGAAGACTTTGGTAACTCTGTAAGTGACCTTACGTCCAACTGAAAGATGCCCCATTTCTTGGCTGTAGAAACTAATTAAGGCTTAATTGGCCTTCCTTGTTTATCCGTCTTTCGATCAGTCTCGGAAGAATTTTTTATGATCTTTGCAAGTTACTCAGTGCAATAGCATGCTCTAAATAGTTTCTAAATAAACAAAGGAGTTAAAGAACACCGTCGTTCGTTTCGAACCAGACAGATACACTTGCTGGTGGATATAACGTAATCGAAAGTTTAAAACCGTTACTCGGTAGAAATGACTATCAACTGGTTCGTGATTTACTGGCAATTAAATTTCATACCGTGAACGTTTCACGAGATCGAACAAAAGGTACTTAACTTGTTGGCCAGCGGATCCACGCGCTCGATTTAATTTCCCAACGAATGAATGAGCAACGTTTCTCGTGTTCGTTCCGTTCGAACGTAGGAAATTCGCGCGTTATAGAACGCGGAAATTTTCACTTTTCACCTTTAACTGTTCGCATAGGATACAAGGATCTGCAATTCAAATAACTTTTCGCTGTTAATATCATTAGCATAAAACATCGTAATAAATATAATGTTAAATAGCAGAAAACGTTTAACGTCGAAGCAAACGACTCGCGCGTTTGAACTCTCTCCAACGTAAATAAGGCTGTGCCTGATGTTTGCAGTTTGATCGGCATTATTTAATCGTCGCACAGGATATTGTGTATAGATTTATTGTCAAAGCGTTTCTGGGCTGAACGATGCCTAGCCATAGAGCTGCTGGGTGAAATAGTCACGCGTCACGACTCCACGTGTGCGTGTGCGAACGCATCATTAGCAAGACTATCATTAGCCAACAAGGCCGTGGACAGGGCCGTCATTGCTGAGAAACGGCCACTGCTTTTAACGCAGCTCGTTTTTCCGCCATTTTCCATACTAAAATTCATACATTTCAATAACGAGAACATGTGAAGAGAAGAATGAAATTATTACCTGGACCCTCTTGTACGATTGAATCGATAGTGTTAGGGAAATTAGAGTCACAAATAATTAGTATAAATAAATAATTAGTATCTTGCGTTACTTTGTTAACAGAAAGTTTTGGAAGTAAATTTTAAGGATGACAATTTATTTACGTAATTGTTCTATTTGACGTAGAAATCGGCGCAAAAAATTGTCTGTCATTAAGACTAATATCGATGTTACCGGTTGGAAAATTATTATGCGAGAAGGCCCTGATAATGTTTTGTTCTTTCCAATGACGTCCTTATGACGTTCTTCTCGTGTGAGTATTTCGTACGTTTATTTTTAGCCGGCATATCGTATGTTTAGATGACATAACGTGATTTTTGGAAATTGAAGATTCGCCTGTGATTCGGTATTTCCGGGACAGTGCACGATTTTTCAAATATTTCCAATGTATTGTGATCACTAAAGTGTTCAGAATCTGTTACATGTTACTCGCGGCAGAAATAGATTTTTAGAAAAAGAATTATTCTAAAACAGTAAAAGCACAGATACAAATACAACAGATTAGAAAAGAGGAAAGGTAGAATAACGATAAAATAAAACATTTATCAAAACGTATGTATATCGATGACTGGTGGTCGGTCTTCTTAGAATTTCTTTCAATCTCGTCCTCTTTGTTTTTCCTTAATATGTAAATTCCGAGTGCCCCGAGGAAACTGCAAAAGAAAATCTGACGTTAGCAAAGGTTACATTCAAAGATTACATTATGAGCGTTATGGAAATTTCCAAAGAGAATTATAAACGTGATTACAATGATGATAAACCAGATTCGCACAAAATGCTATACCAGACTGTAAAACACACGATTCTTCGTAAGCCGTTGTTTTCAAACGTGAAATTGAAATATATCATCATTTATTGCCATTAAGCAGACGTACAATAAAAAATAGATAAGAAAAGATATATATATGGGATTGTCTGTGGTAAAACATAAGATCTCTATTATTGTAAAACCGATCGATCGTAGAATCGTTTTGGAATAGATACGGGCAGATATTTCGATTTCTCATAAGAAGATAATCATAGTTATTACTTACAAGAGATTTTTCGCTAAATACCAATTCAGAGGAAGCTTTTATTAAATCTGGCTACCTAAATAGAATATTACTTGTATATATCTCGTTTAAATTAAATTCGGTTCGTTGATTTTATGAATCATACACGATATTCGTCGGATTCAATCACTCGGACTGGCATAAATCATTTGTTGAGAACTAAAATCGGTGTCTCATATTTGAAGAGTGCTTGTAGAAAACGCTGTAAGTGGCAAAAAAAAAAAAAAAGAAAGAAAGAAAAAAAGAAACAAGTTTTTCAAGAGGGAAAGAAGCATTACGCAAATCTAGTTCAAATTCACGAAGAAGAAAAGTGTATCTGTAGGAAAGCCTGTATGTGCCAGCTGCTAGTCATAAAGAAAATTCAATGTTCCATTTACTTAGATAGATGGCATAGATAAAAGCCAAGAGACAACTAACTAATGTTTATTCGCACCTACATTTTTCTCTGTAGAAACGACGTTGTGACATCATCTTCTAACATTATTAATAACTATTTAGAGAGGGAAATCGCGCTGCAATTCTACTACTACGGTACTCTCATTGCTACGTAAAACATTTTCCAATAAAAAAAAAAAACAAAATTTTTTCAACTTTGGCATTTACAGCGGCATCTGTAAGCAAGTTCTGTTCGATTGTTTCCGATCCTTGCAACTTACGTTCTACGAAACAGGCCAGGTGAAAAATCGTGTTCCTTACAAATTTACACAAGATTTTCCAAGAAAGGCTGATCTGTGCCGATACTTTTTCTCATCGTGGCATATCCTACGTATATATCTATCTATCCATAAAGCAAGAAAAATATTCGAATAAAAAAAGTGTTTAAAAAGGGAAATGCATTCGAATGGATTCAGGCAAATAGCGTGTGCATTTCACTTGCATCTGTATTCTTGTTCTTGAGTCAATCTTTGCTTCTCGAGTCGATCGTAAAAGCGAAGGATATCCGTTTGGATGGTTACTCTTGCTTCTCTTCGGAGTTTGCAGAGATGGTAGAATGATTGCTTCGTGGACCATCCTTCGGTAAGAGGTTGCTGCTTTTCGACGATTGTTTGGTCACGGTGGTCATCTTTAGCGCGTCGATTTCCTTTGGAAATTCTTCCCTCCGCCTTCGTCTCCTCGACGATTTTCTTCGTCTTCCTCGCGATTTCCTTCTACGGGATCTACGTCGAGATTCACGACTCTTGTACCTCCTTCTACCGCGTCTCCTCGAGCTTCTTCTTCTCCGGCTAGATCGTCTTTTTCGTGCGCAACGAATGTCGACAGCAGTGGCGTCGCCGCTGTTCATGCATTGATTGTACATGTAGTCTTGATTGTACGTGTAGCATCCGCTGAAAACAAGGAGACTGTTGTAATGTATTTAGATACACGTAGCATCTGATCTGTCACATAAGAAATTTATTTCTAACGGGGTACGTTACTCTGGAAGTTTCAGGAAATAGAATTTTCCATTTCTAATTTCTAACATTCTTAAGGTTTCATGTTTTAGAATATTTTGTTCGTGTGGTTTATTGAGCCGAAGGTCGAGCAGATTTTATCTCAAAACTTTGATACGTACGTTTTCTGGCCTGGTTATTTGCAATTCGATTTCCTTCAAACTTTGAAGTAATATTCTATAGTAATTCATAGTAATATGATAATGTAGTCTTGAGTTCTTTTTTTTTTCATTTCGTAACGCTATTTAAATTCTTCTCTTTTTGTTACATTATATTATGTAGTTACATTTGGGCTGCTTTTAGAACTGATCTTTTTGGTAAAATGATTGCGTTCCTTTTCAAACTGCTATCATTTACTACAATTCAATTTTTTGTAAAATCCTAGATTAAGATAATAGATTCTAGTTTGTGAATCGTTTTAAAAATGCAGTGCAGCTACTGATGCAGGAAGGCTGCTTGTAGAAATTAATCCTATTTTCTTGCATTTACCCCTTCAAACGCTGGAGAATACCATAAGTCACGCCACGCCTGAGGGCAAGTTGAACGTGACGCCTAATCTCAGAGCCAGGAATATTATATTCTTGAGCAATGTAATTACTGATTTCCTGTGGAGTTGATCCTTGAATGGCCTGTAGCCTACGGATTGCTTCTACGACCTGGGCCTCGATTTTTGGAGATTTTTGCGCTGCCATTGTAGCATTTGCTGCTATGGATCGGCGAAGACGATTTAATCTAGACAAAATACTTTGACATTCAATTTAGATATTCACACAATATAAAAGCTACCTATGTATTAATATTTACTGAAAAATTTCCTGCAATTAATACCTATAATTATTTCCCGTGGCTATTAATAATCGATAGATTATAACTAATAATTTCTCACTGAATGTTTTTTTCTCTTCAACATTGGACGAGAATGATTCTGATCAGGCTACCAAGTAACATTTACGATACTCTCGAAAAAACATAATTTACGATAAAAGATACGATTGCATATAATTTTTCAGCGCTGACATTTTGTTTGACAATCCATTGATCACAAATTTCACTCGGTTGAATATTAAACAACCGCGTTTCCAAGGGACAATCGCGCCTTCTCCATATTTTCCACTCGATATCCAACGAATCGGACATGCGTATACGCGTGCTTTTATAATTGGCGGCGATCCAGCGAGAAAAATGAAGCGATCTCGATCTATTTCTTTTCGATGTTTGCATATCTGCCGGTTCTCCTCTCGGACCGGTGGTCCTCCGTCTCTTTTTCTTTCTTTCTCTCCTGATCTACCTAAGCAGAAATAAAACAGTACCGAATAGCGCCAGAAGAGTACGATAGACCTTTAAACAGTGACGTCATCGAAGCTGTTTTCTCATGCCTTCGTAAATATAGTACTCTTCCGGCTGTTTGACTTGCAAATTGAGAGTACAATTAGAGGAGTGCTTAAAAAATTGCCGTTCGAATTATCGCCGAGACGTGGCGAAGAACCGAACGAAATAGTATCTAGTAGTGTCCACGTGAAATTCCATTTCTAAGATGGCAACTTTGCTAAAAAAGGAAAAAGGCAAAAAAATCCCATTTTTCAACGCTACCCGTCGCGTTAAATAAATAAAATTCGTCTGTAATAGGAAATTGCAACTTTTCCTTCTGCTAGAATTGTTTAATTATTTTGTTAGTAGATTCGGGACTTTGTGTATTTATGCGGAACTGGAATGATACTCTTACTAAAAAATGACGAAAGTCCCATCCTTCGACGCTACCCGTCGCGTTAAATAAATAGAATTCGTCTGTAATAAGAAATTGCAATTTTACTAGAATTGTTTAATTATTTTGTTAGTAGATCCGGGATTTTGTATAATTCTGCGAAACTTAAATGGCAGCTTTGTTAGAAAATGACAGAAATTTCGATTTCACAGGAACAAGTACTTTATAGATGTGCAAACTGGTCTGATTTTCATAGGTCACTGTGATTGATACATATGTAATTGGAAATTCTTAGTTACGCCATCCTCTGCGGTATACACACCTGTTGTAACCTATGAAACGTGTGCAATCATCTGGAATTTGATTAAATGATTTTTATTCGAATTCTGGAAGTAGAATTTAAATTAACTTTATCTTTACTCAACGCTTTTTAGTAACTTAGGAGTATAGTTTTGCTACATTTCCTTTCTAATAATACAGTGTTTAGATAAATAATTCAATATCTATTCGCTATTAAATCATTGGCAATGGATAGATGAACGTGTATTTTAAGTTGTAAAGACCTTTGGTGTATTTTCTCCTCTCGACTGCGATATATCGGTTGACATTAGAATTATCTGTTAAATCTAATACGCAACATTTAAAAAGAAGTGTCGTGCATGAAATGTAATAAATAGTGATAAGAAGAATCTTCTTACAACGTTGGTTGGATCTCCTGTAGAGAGCAGCACGCACAGAGTTAGACTCTACTGGCATCTGGCTCGGGTTTATGGAATTTCGTGGCGCCATCCGGAACCTGCCATGCATCGGTACACACGGCAATCAAGAAAAAAAATCAAGACTTACTTTATTAGTAAATTATTCTGTAGTTCGCTCTCTGTTCAAGGGACAGGCGTGTATAAATATTTATTGACTTCCATCAACCTTTAAAACGAGGTTCATAGGTAATTAGAAAGGAAATCTTATATTCTTTTATTCTTTGGTGTTTTTCTGTTTTCTTCTAAACTTTTTCTCGACTAGAAATTGCAGATTTCCGTATAAATCTGGCTTTGTTTGTTTATATATATATATATAATTGGTAACGAAATGAGATTTGGAGAGAGCTTTGTTTCGTCCGATATGCAATTTCAAGATTACGTCACAAATTGATGAAATTTTAAGAAGCAAATCTGTTAAACGACGCCATTATACTAAATATATATTATATATACACCAATAAAATCAATATACTTATGCATAGTTCGGTATTGTCTGGTAGTATATGTTTACATATGTTTACATATGTTTATATACATAATATTTTTATATTTTACACATCTTGTTTTCATATTTTAGACGTACGAACATTTGCAGTTTATTTCTATTCATATCTCGAAAACTGAATTATCGATACGAATCATATCTATCGATCATACGTAGCGCGCTCTATATATATACTAAAAAGTCCAACAATCGGGCAGCCATGTTGGACTGGAATTTTCAAATTGGTCAGTGACCGCGTTACAGTTGCGTAATTTTATAATGTAATATGTGGTTATTATTATGAAAAGTGAGTTTAGAAGCTGAATATGAAGCCGAGATGACATCAGGGATGACGGAGACGCGAAACTTTCTCCGGAAACATCTTCTGTAAGTGAAATCTTTAAATTTTATCTTCTTTACTTTACATTTTAATGGCGTCTACTAAAATAGTCATTTAAAGCGAATTTGCGATATCATAAATAGTAGTCGAGTATATGCCACAAAATACGAAGTCGATTGACAAACGAATGATTTCTCTCTCGTATATGGACATTTTCGTGAAATATCGCGAAACGAAGAGCTTCGTGAATGTACAAGGACATGCACCGGACACGATGCATTCATCCGTGCGAGATCCGCATACGAGTTGTTTATTGTTAGCTGGCTAACGCGAGTTCCTGCATAAACTGATTGTCCAAATGATTCTAAATTGCCCAGGCTTGATTACAGGAATTGCTGCATTAGCTTTAATGAATATTATATATATTTAAGATATCTTCAGTATTGGGACCAATTCCTAGGATTTTCGTAATATGGTTGCCATATTGAATGACGTCACGAAACAACCAATAATAAAATATCTAATAGCAAATACTTGGAACATACTTCCTCAAATTGTTTATGGAATTTTTTAAGGTTAGACTTCAGACATTAGAAACAAACAGGTAAAGCGAGTAAAATCTAATACGATGATACTTTACAAAGTAGTATAACGAGTGTAATCTTCTTTCAATCAATTCTCCATTCTTTTTTATTTCCATTTCCTACTCCGTCTTTCTAATAACATAATACGATAAAAACATAATACATAAAGATGAACGTTTCTTCAAACGAAGCTGAAGTAATTGATATGTGACCTTCTTCTTTCGTTCTAGAATCATATAATCTTTTTATGAGTTACGGGATCAGGAGTAAAAGGAATATACAGAGTACGGTCGTTATTAATCGTAGAGATGAATTCGAAACGGTGCAACACGGCAGCGCGTAGCGAGTCGAAACACACACCGGACCGAGCGAAAGTGGTCACATAAATGTCGAGAACAGAGAACGCTGCCTAACGAATGTGGAGAGATCGGTGAACCGGAAGCGAAAGGCGCGCAGCTTCACGATTCGTTTGGTTGGAGGTATACGCGTAAGATCGTCCGCCTGCTGGCCTTTAAGCATCACGAAACGAGAAATCTCCTTCTTAATACTCTGTCTCTCTTTCTTTGTTTTGCACGACTTTACTTTCCTTTGGTTAAACAGTTTGAAATTGTTAAAACATAAAGTAGCTTAAAAGTATTAGACTAGGAATATCAATTATCATTTTAAAAGGTGATTGATGCGGAAGTTTCATGTTCGTGTGGCAGCAAAAGTATGTATTATATTAGCGATATTAACTATCGTCTTTCAATAGAAAAACACGTCTGGTCTGGATGTTTCTATTTATTTCTTAAGAAGTTTTATCTTGTATTTAATTATCTAACACAGTCTGTTCCAATCCCAGATGGGACTAATTTATCGATTGTGTTCGTTGATTGCTTTTTTAAATTATTTCTTCATATTGTTACATCAATATCATTGATGATAATTCTTTTCAAATATGAATCCTTCCAAATCTATTTAATATTTTTTCATCTCTTCGTTTTCATCTTCGTATATCTGAATCAAAGTTCCAGATAAATATTAGCTTTTATAGTATAGTACAGTATCCAATTCTACAATGAGTTCAAGAATCTGTACTGAAAGAAATATGTTTCAGGAGTTGTTCGCTCGTTAGTTCTTATGGAGTACCTGAAGTAATATAGGAACTTTTCTAAAGATACTGAACTGCGAATTTACCAATTGCTGCTATGTTTGAAGAAGATAGCTGGATAGAGAAAAATAGATTTTATGTCGTGTTTTATTATACGTCATAAGAACAAGCTGATAAGCCGGGTATTCTCTGATATTTGCAAAAGCTTGTCGGCAATAAATCACCGTGAAAGGCTGACTCAGATGTAACACTTAGAAAACTCGATTGAATGAGATGCCTAACGTTTACGCAATATTAACGGCGTCGCCATAACGCATTGCAGCGGCCACGTTTGCGATACGCAAGGCCGTGGTCTCCAGAATTTTTCGTTACGGTATTAACTCTTTGATAAAAGGTTCTCTAAACACGTTGAATCATCCACTGTCAGATACATACGACAGATAAACAGCGAAACGTTTCTGTGCTAATATGTTTCTCAGGTATTAACGATACTACATGAGTTTTTGGGCATATTGGACTCGTTTTCTAATCTTTGATTTGCATCTTAACTCTCAACGTTCAGAAGTCTGTACTTTATATTTTAATTGTGACGCGACTGAATCGAAGATAAATATAATCAAGGATAAAATTCATAGATCGAATCATCAGAGATTTTTTAAATTTTAAGGGAAGTTGGCCTTTGTTTGTTAATGTTGCAATTTTTGTTGTACATTTCAATCCTTACGATGGAAACTGTAAATATAAAATTGCATCATAGATCGAAGCTTTTTCTAGAACGTGGAACTTTTTAAAGGACTTTTATCTTTGCCAAGTTTTGTAACGATTCCATAGAGGTTGTGGAGTTCCGTGTTTATGAAGTAGAATTGAATGGAATACACACAGATTGCGCAAGAGTTGTGGCATCTTTACGGTCTTATCAAATGTTATATCACCGACAATATCACTGAACATAGTGGTTACTGAAAAGGGAAGCAGGAAATTGTCGATGTACCTGTTTTCCACTTCGTTTGATCCTTTATTTCGTTTCATTTTCCAGTTCTTTCTTTAGGCTTGAGTTTCAAAATTCCTATGTAGTAATGTTAACTTTGAAGGTTTCCGTGTCAGGTCTGAATATTCAAGGGACTCTAAGAAGCCTAAAGTTTCTTTATCGCCAATTGCAAGATGAACTTGTAAACTTCAAACAAGCTTGTAAGAATTTATAGACCTATTCACACATACCACATAACACCACTATGTGGCTTTTAGCTTAGCTACTGAGCTTCATGAATTCAAATTACAATATACTAATGATTAGTATCTAATCTGTATATCTAATATTTTGAAGATATTTTCTTTCTAATATCCAACATTTATATAGACAACATTCGATATATATATATGTACTGTTTTATAAGAGACGCGTCACAATCATCTTAATCATGTCAGAATATTTATTATAAGAAATTTGGGTCGCCCTTACCGATAAAAAATGACATAGAAATTGTACGTTAGTGAAAAGTCATTCCTCGAAGCAAATCACGTGGTATCCATCACCCTGAACTTCAACGTTGCCCTAAGCTTCGTAGTCACACAGATTTCGCAAAATTTCGCAACATATTTTTACCTTGTCCTGTCATTTTTTCTTTTTTTTTTTTTGTTCACGGTAGGACCGTGACTAATCACGTGGGAAAGTATCACGTGCATTAGGTAGCATTGTAACACGCATCCGACGTCCTTGCGGCATTCACAAGGCATTTTTCCATTCCTGTTAAATACCATGGTGCACGGGATGAACGCGCAGCATTTATAGAATCTATGCCAGTTAATGAAACGAGCGAACTAAGCCAGAGAAGTCAATTATAAATGTAAGAACGAGAAGAAGAAGAAGAAGAAGAAGCATGAATCTTGTTGTTTGGCGACGAAAGTGTGTAAGGGATTGGATGGTAATATTTTTTCTAATATAGAGCGTTGTATGCGGTATCAGAGTAATCGCGAGTCTGGCACGCACGAAGAAGCTCAATTAAATTGATCTCGGTAGTGTACCATTTTATTACGGCATTGTAAGGAACAATTGTTTTCTCACGTGTCTGAAAAACTGATTGCCAGTGATGTCACGTCCGGAGACCGACCTTCGTTGCCGGCACGTCCGGCACACCGAGTCTTTCTACGTAGATTCAGAAAAATGAGAAAATTACGAGGCAACCGGGTGCCCAGTGAACTTTTAGTACGTTCTTTGGCTTTTGATCTTTGGTGCCGTTTTATCGACGTGTAGGTAACGTGGGAATATGGTGCAACGTATTCACCAAATAGAATAGAACGCACTATATTCGTGAAAAGAAGAATGCGCATGAAATTCGTAGTTTCAAATTTACAACAAAAAATACAACGCGATTAAATTTTCTCTAAAAAGGAATGCTATTAATCCCTTCGCTGTAGATTAAAACGATAGTATGCTACGATAACTGCGTCGAAAAATTTTAAAAATCTTGTTTTATATTGGTATATAATACTTTTTTTATTATTCTAATCTGCGTATGTGCGATCTACATGCGATACATGTATACATAGGACGATGATCAGCACAGAGTGTGATGATTTAAATTGGCACGAATGCGAGTCCGTGCAATAGTGTATCGCTGTGACATTATTTAACTTATGTCGCTAAATCTGTATGGTACAATACGATTATTTACCAGATTAATACGTACTCCCCTCGTGGTAAACTTAAAAATAGAAGATACATAATAATTCAGGTATCGTCGTAACGATTATGAATCTCAACGATTGAGGTACGCTTCGCTCCACAATGAAAGGGTTACGATACAGCTGAAACGAAAAAAAACCTTAATTCAAAAACGTACACATAATAGTTCTAATAAAATTACGTAGGTCTGTGAATGCTCGTGAATCGAAAAGGCGGACGAGAAATAGAACACAATAGAAATAAATAAGATAAACAGAAATAGATAAAGCCGAAAAAGAATGGATGGTGTATCTCCATTAATCGGGTGAAAATACGAAAGATGTAGTAATTACGCGTATAAAATAAAGCTGGCCCTTTGTACTCCAGCTACTCGGAAATATCTCGAGTAGAGGATGGTTCGATATCGTTGACTGGGGACTCCCACGTGTCGGACTCACGTGTCCCGCCACGTGAACGGCTTCGCTCGATGGAAATCGTGTCGAAGGGTGGTGGCTTCACGGGGTGGAGGAAGTATTAAATGCAAAGCGTGTACAAACGGAGCCTACCTTGCTTATTAGTCGACTTCGAAGTGAGTGCTGTGTTACGTAACCAGCGCCAGGGTGGCGAATAAGGTCGAGACTCTATGCCGAGTTACCGTGTCTTTCACCGGTGAGAAAAAGAACCGTTCCTATTAAATACAAAACGATGTACACAGGCTAGTTGTCCGGTTAAATTTACAAGAATATCGTATCTTCACGATATTCTTCGCTATGCATTTTATTTATTTATCGTTACGACGTATTACCTGCTATAGCTACTCGAGATTTAAAATCTACGTTTTCCTTCAAAAACGTTCAAGATACATGAAACATCAAAATTTAGCGACCGTGTACATCTACATCCTATATTTTAATTCTACTGGAAACTTGAAACGCGATGCTTCTGTGTATAACAGTTGTGATTCGTTTGACGAACAGGATTGTTCGCTATTCGATAGAAGGTACAATAAGAACGAAGCTGATACAGTGATTGGGCAAAATGATAGAAACGTATGTTGTATGTCATGTTTCTGAGAAAATAATAAATGCAATTCTTTTAATTATTAGTAATTCTATAACAATTCTTTGCGACATTTCTAAAGCAGAATACAAATAAAAGAAACATGCGCATAGAGTTAAGAGTTCGCTATAAAAAATCTGTGTCTTTTACCAAATATTTGTAGACAAGAAAAAATGTTAGATTCACGCTATCCTTTTGGGTTTGCAGGATTATCGTATTCCTTAACAAAACAACGTATCTAAAGAAGAGTCCAACATACGCGATAAAAATGGCAAAGCATATAAATCGCCACAATCCAGTCCACGTCTGCCCACACTCGATACCGACTGACTCTCCTATTTCGCATTGTGAAGAAAATGAAAGGGCGTCTGGCTAATTAATCGGCCCTCTCCTCTTAAATCACACCGGTCATGGACGTAATTGTTCCGACAAGGCGGAGAAAGGTTGTCGAAGTTGATCATCGTCCCGTGCATAAACTGCGTAGCACGACCAGCCGAAGGATTATTATCGTTGAACATCCTCGTACGATTTGGCCAGTCAATCGCAGGCAAGTCAGAGACACTGATGAACGTCCCGTGCATCCCCCGTGTATTTTCCGCTCGACCAGCCACCATATTTAAACCGAAAGCAATGTCTAGCCCGGTTCAGTGAGATCGTTTCTCTGTGGGCCACGTTCATCCACGTACGAAGAGAGCTGGCTTTCGTTTTGTTTCTTTCCTTCTCTATATTTATTTTTTGTTCCGACCCTTGTTTGTTTGTCTCTCTCTTTCTGTCTGTCTTTCGATATCCGTCTCTGTCTGTCGTTTCCTTTCCAAGTCGAGATGCGAGTAGATGGGGTAGATGGGTGAAGCGTATTCCTAGTCTGGCGTTGGACAGATAAAAGCTTCTCTATAGGTCGATTGAAATATAAATTGCGTTAGCTGCTGTAACCTTTCACCGATGGACCGCCACTTCCGCCTAAATCGGCCGCAAGAATCCCTTTTTTTTTTTAAGGAAATATCTCGTTTATCGAGATTCGCGGATTTTATTTTCTTTTCTTCCTCGTATTTTATTAGGCCTGTTAAGATCTGTTTGGACGAAGCGACATTTATCACCTATCAATAATCAGATGTACGACTGACGAAGCTTTGTTGGAATATTTGTTGAACCTACAATGGAGAAATACACATCTGTGGACTTGCTGCAAGAAGTAATTTCTGTTACAGAAGTGTCTGCCGTTTTGAATTTCTTTTCTGATATAAAGAGGCAGAGTTGAAGCTTATGTTATTTGTGTCTTTCGCGTTGACTTTGGTATTTCTTGCGGAAGATTTATTTATTTATTTGTTTTATGTAACAATAAAATGCCATTACAGTCGTTTCTATGTAGAACTTGAGAAAGTTGTTTTTTAAATATAAAATATACAGTTGTTTACGAAGTCAATACCGTGCTTAACTCATCTTCGCAAGAATATGAAATCGGCACTTGTTGCACCAAGCCACACAGATATAATTCAGTTCCCAACTGAAATTAATTTCTCTCAGACAAGAAGCATAAAGGTATATATTTTAAATCATATTTTCTAAACTCCCTCTATTTTGAAAATATTACAAGAATATTTATAACAAATTTATATTTACACAATATTCGTATTAACGATATACTCTGTGAAAAAGCTGAAGTGGAATTTTATAGGAAATTAGAAGATCGAGGAATAATTTACTATTCGCTAGAAGAGATAGACAATGTTGTTGCACAATGACAGGTTGCTGAAACGTTTCTTTCTTCACCTGTTTACGTGATTTACGGTCCGAGTAAAAAAAATATTGATAACTTTTATTTACGTAACGTTTCATTCAAATCCCGCAGCATCTTAAACACAATTTGTCCCAAAAGTCGGCAAATATATCAAAACATAATAAGAAGAAGATAACTGGAAGAAGCATCTGTAGCGCATAGAGCAATGATTTATGGCGAAATAACTGTGCTGCGAGGCAACGATGTTTTATTAATGCTCCATGTAAGATTAATAAGGGCAAACGAGGTGGTACATTAAGTGTGGGCATTAGTGTAGAAAAAGGCAGCGATCGCCTCGTAACGTGTCCCGTCAGAGTGTTCTTTTGTGGCCGCATACATACACATCGGGGACCGAGTCTCTCCTCAATGATCCGCGCATGAGATTACTTTGATATACGACAGTTTAGCCGTCGAACACGTTGGGTTGTCGCAGGTCAGGTCAATTCAGGTCAACGTACTCCTTATCCTGTCTGCGTACGTCCTCACTTCCCGTCTTCGAAACTTTCCTCTTCCCACTTTTCTCCTCATTTTTCTTGCTTCTCTCTACTGTTTTTGTTTCTCAAGTTCCCTTGATTTTTTTTTTCTTTCATCGTACGTACTGTACCTTGTCACCTGTAGATTTCCACCTTTTCAGATAGGCAATTTATGTTTATAAGTTTATGGTATATATTGTTTACGATGTTTATTGTTACGATTCTTTCGATTTATTGCAAGTGAATAGTATACTTTGTATTAATTAATTGTAATCGACTTTGATAGATCGGACACAAGTGCCGGAGGTTTTGCTGCGAACTGGCTTTAAAGAATCGGGTTCTGTGCTGGGAAATTAGGAACATTCGCTGATTTGCAAATTGAGGAATTTAGGCTCGTTCTTGCCTCGGGATATTGCGAAAATTCTTAATTACACATTTGTAGAGTAATTACAGAAAGAAGAACGATAAAGAACGGCGAAATTTTTGTATCGTTCTTGTATCAGAATCTTACAGGCAATTTAAAATTTGAAAAACATTTATCCTTCATTTTATCTCATTCTATACCATTTAAATCATACTTAGTCACGGTTGTATAGGAAATTTGGAAATTGAAAAGATTCAGTTCTCATTTGTTATCATTTTGTATCGCATTTAATCACAGTATCACGGGAAATGTAAAAGTTGGAAAAATTCGTTCTATATAATTTTATATCACCACTAACCACAATTTTGTAGGAAATGTAAAAGTTGCAGAAATTTATTCTTTGCTAGAAAAGATAGACAACGTTGTTTACGTAATGGTAGGTTGCTGAAACATTTTTTTTTCACATATATATGTGATTTATGGTTTTACAAAAAGAGAAAGGAGATGGACGGTGGATGCACGCCTTGGTATGCCGTTTCCATGTAAGCGACTGGAAAGTAAATAACAAAACGCCGCTCGTTTCAGTGATATTTACGAAGAATAAACAATCCGGCATACGTACAATGTATAGCGAAAAGAGATTACGATCAGCACCACTGACTTGCGACCTACGCGTAATTGCCGCTATGACGCACTAAATTGATACGTGGCACAATAATTTGCATCAGCCGTGCGAAGCTGCGTGAGAAACCTTCGGACGAGTCTGGTTTCGACTGTTTTAGAAATTTTCTAGACTCCAATAAACACGCTTGGGAAACGTTTTATATTAATCGGCCCAGCATTATCGAGCTGGATTTAGAAAGCAGACTGACACGTTTGCTAATTTATTTGTTAATATTGAAATATATAAAATTTAACGCGAGATCATTACAAAGCGCCGTTTCCTTCCTACAAAATTATAACTATCGATTGTTTTAAAAAGAGACAACTCGAGGTGTGAGAAATTAAAGTAATTATAATCTGACACTACGAATCTTTGGTTTATATTCGGAGTTACAGCGCAGATTGTTTTACACCGCCTTTGCTAATTATTGATAACTCTTCGTTTGCATTGACGTGGACAGACGTAACATGCGGAAGACAACATGCCATTACACGTAACGTAATTAACATTCTCAGTGCTCAACCTCACTTGACCCAATCCTATCCGAAATCTACGATCCTCCTCGATCTCTTTAAACACCACTCTCCATCAATCCCTCGGACAACCAATCGTCTATTTTCTTTCGTCTTCTTCCATTTTCTCCGAAATTGGGTTTGATCGTGCAAGTCACAAGTATCCGCCATCTGCTCTACAACAATCGGATCGAACTCCATTACGATCGTATCGTCGTTACCTCCTCCACCTGTAGTATCAATTAGTCGATGATTACTATCCCGAATCGCATTATTCATCCGCCGAGAGTTCTCCGCGTGACCCGCTAATTAAATCCCCAGAAACCTGAATCAACTCATGTATCCTTAACAAGCAACCAAAAATATTGACTTCCAAATTTCCTTTTCCCCTCGTTGATACAGCCACCGTAATAGAAAACGGGCTTTCCATCCGATCTACCTTTTAATCGCTCTACAGTTTCGCGTTTGTCTCCGCGAGGAATAGTCGAATAACGCGGCGATTCGACACGCCGATCAACCAAACTGTGCGGTTTGTTTCCTCGAAATTCCTACGTGTTCTCCATTCTATAGAAATTCTATTTCGTTCGTTACGTAACCTTTCGGAAGCTAAACCGTTCGACTTGCCTTTGGAAACACAATGTTTGTGACGCGATCGCCTTACCTGTGCTTTCCCATGTATATGTTTTTGTCGGAGTTGATCGATATGACTTTTGCATGGCTCGTGTGTCGTTATTGCGTCTTTGTATGGAAATAGAATAGAGGGAAGAAGCTGAGGAAATTCGTTTCGTACGCGTGTTTGTTTGAGAATGCGAATCCGATTTTTAGTGTCGCAACTACGAAATGAGTTTGCGTACGAAACGATACTTGCGGACACGTTAACACTGTGGTGAACGGTGACGCTAGCTTAACGCCACGTAAGTGTTAATTATTAGCGCACAATCTACAGTATTTCTTTGTACACAAAAAGAGAACGTCACTGTGACGAGTAAAAATATCTGCGAAATAACCTCAAGAATTTCAACAATTCGTTTAACATTTTTTTAGCCACCATTTCCTGCCAGATTCTCTGATTTGTGTTTTAATTTAATGTACATTCCAATTTTCTAACGTAAAGCGTAAATTACTTCTCCCAGAGAAACGATTCGAGTTTACTATGGAAAACCTTGAAAAAGCTATTGTTATCTATTGCAACTGAAATTGCGATAACTAAATGTAGGTGCGCGGAAACGTGTTTCATATTTCGCAAACATAAATATAATTGTGTATTTTATATCTTACGTTAGTGTTATATTTATATTTATACATATACATCATATTTATATCGCACACTATATATTTTACATTATTTGCCACATACATCTTACATAATATGACGTGTTCCCTACGTAGAACTTGAATATTCCAACACGATCTAGCCACAGTTGAAAAATCCGCGGTCTAATTATCGCACACTATCATCTGGTCTTACGTTAACAAACTCGTCGCCCGTTTAATCTTCGAACGAGTATCATCGTTCCGTACGTTCGAAATTCATACGGTGGCAGAAATAATAAATAAGTGGAACACAGAGACACTGGTAACTCCGGCTAGGAGGGACGAGGTGGGGTGGTGCGTAAAGCATACACGTGACCGTGGAACGTGCCTCCTGGTGCACGTGGACCGGAGCACATCCCCCTGGCGTCGAGCTCCGCTCACTCGCCGTGCCTCGTGCTTTCAACCCTCTTTTGCTCGAGGCGGAGGAGAGGAACCTGTTCCTCTCAGTCATCCTCGAGCCTCTTCGGGCTCTACGCGCGCGTCCATCCTTCCTCGTCGATTATTATTCGCGTCAATTTTTGGTGAAACTTCTATCGACACGAAAGCTAGTCCTGCATTGCCGTTCTTTCTTTTAGTTCTTTCTTCTCGTTTTCGTTTTCGTACGTTCGTTGCTATAAGGAACGTAAGAAAGGGGACGTTGAATATAAAATATATATATATATACATATACATATATATACATATATATATATATATACGTGAATGTATACACATATATACATATACATATATATATATATATATATATATATACATACACACACTATTGTCCGTGTGTATTATATGGTTATATATACGTTACATTCGAGTGTATTACTGTTGGTTATAATTATTCGAACTACGCTATATAACTTGTATGCTATTTTTAATTGGTTTCTGCTATAAGAGTATAGTAAGGATCTTTGTTGATTAATAACGCCGTTATTACTGTAACACTTGTCGTTGTACAGTTGTAATAGTCGTAATTATACGATTCTTTATTCTTTATTCTCTGTATTTAACACTACGATTTGATATTGAATAGAAATTTTAGTTTCGATTTTATCGACCGTTCTAGAAACTGTACGTACTTCGAGTCTCAAATCGTTCAAGAAATAGTTCTATCGATGTTTGAATAATTATGAGCGGTGTACGCGTACGTATACTTATGGCCATATAAATTTACGTTATATACGCGAGGTTATATACTCGATACGTTCGTATACTATACGCATATGTGTACGTCGCAGATATATGTGCGGACGCGCGGTGTGAGACAAGAGCCAATTTGGTTTCTTAAATCGAGCTGGTTTCGTTGTTACCTTGGACTTGCGCGATTTACCTTTGATTCCTCGTGCGACTATCTTGCTTCAGACGTTTTCACGAGATACTGTGATTCGAGGTCCGTTTCTTTTTTCCCAAAAGTTTAACGAGATAATCGTCGTTCTGGACGGTGGATTTTAATCGTGAAATTTATGCGGACAAAGAATGGAATTTCTTAAATAGAAAAGTGTGTCGACTTCGAACGATCGTTCTTTCTTCAGTGACATTTAGTTTGTCGTTGAATAAATAGAGTAATTCCAGTTTAATTCGAGATTAATTTCCTTTTCTTTTTTGTTTCGTTCGATCGTGAAAGGTTTAACGAGGTTTGCGTTGAATTTTGATGAGATCAGGACGCCCGGTCGGCATGAAAAATTTATAGTCTGGTGAAACTGGCGTGGGCAGGGGATATCACGATGTATTAACATTGGCTAGAGGTATTGTTTCTCGATCCTTTGCCGAAGGTTTATGCGCGGGTCCTTGGCGACTCGCATGCCGTGCTCGTTTCTCGACATTGCGTCTCGTGCGTCGTTCCTTCGATTAAAATCGACGTAATATCCTGCAGCCGAGCTGTGTAATTTTCGTCAAAATTCGTCGTTAGATTCCGCGTCTCCTTCGCGGATTTGACAAACATTTCTAGCAGGGAAAATATAAGGACTGTGCGGTACCGCCCTAACGATAAGTTTATTTTATTTTTTTTTATTGAATTTTAGATTTGATTAAATTCAAATGAACAGGAAGAGATTTACAGTGTAAATGGAATAGATGCAACGATGATGAATAGGGAAGTCTTTTCTATAGTAGTATGGTAGTTTTATAACACTGGCTGATAATTCGCAAGAATAAAAATATTGTGATTCGTAGCGCAACGAATATCGTTGCCCGATACATTACTAAGAAGAGATAGTATATCATTTTAATTAGAGAAACTGAGAAACAACAAGTCAGCTCTGATAAATAACTGTCTACGCACTGAACGTCGACGAGCGTTAATGTCTCAGAACGTCGGCGAAAATTAAGCAAACAACGTGCTTTCAAAATATGTTACGCAGAACCGTATTATTTGTTTGTATTAATCACTCGTTTACTGGTAGGAACGAGAACTAGCTTTTGATACTATGCACCTTTCCCCATACATTGACCCGTTGTGCTCCGTTACATGGTTAATAATTCTCCCATAAAACACAGGAATACCATCGCCTCGGTATCCTCAACAAATTTCAGTGTCCTCCTCAAGCTGCAAATACCGAACACATAAAAATTTCATAGTGTATCTGCAAGTGTGAACATAAACCAGAGAAGACGGTCTCCTCGAGGACGAACCGTCTACGAACTATCGATAGACAGTTCTGAAGAATCCAACGGGGAATTGAGAGTTTGTCGAACTGCGTAAACGAAAAAGCAACAGAGAAAAGGGAGAACGCGTGTATTTAGTGAAAAATCGTGCGAGTGGAAAGAGAGATAGATGATCGGAGTGTTTTAAACTGGCATCGAGGAGAGATCGTTGGCCGTGGTCCGAATGGGAAGCGAAGAAGGCGATGGGATGGCGAGCGTGGATGCCGCCGCTTCCTGGCAGCAATATTACACCTGGTGTGGCCCGTACTCTCACCCGCATTCTCATTCACACCCTCACAGTCCAGCTACGGGTCAGCCACACACGCATTCCCATCCTCACTATCATCATTCTAATCATCTTAATCAGTATCAGACGCCAGGCCAGTATCAGCAACAATCGTTGGCGGCATCCACGGCGAACGCATCCGCCCACTATTCCACATCTCAGCAGTATCATATGCAGTTACAACCCGCCCAGACGCCACCCTTACACCAACAGCACCAGTTCCACCCTGTTAAGGGACAAACCGCGCCGAGGAGAGCCGCTCCTTACGACCGAACAGGTATCCAATACTAATTTCTTTATGGTTTCTCGTTGCGGACCGTGCATTGTTAGGTATTTGCGTAGTTACTTGAGTCTGACAAGGGATATTTGTAGAGGTACAGGTACTCACGAAACTATTTCAACACCTGTTACGTCGCGTGAAGTATTTTCGTGAGCCGGTGCGTACAGGTATGAGTGTAAAGGTGTGGGTTGCTGGAAAGAGGACTAGCGTGTTATTACGCGTAGTCTCGGCGTACACCCGTTCCTCAATTTACGCGGACTAATCGTTCCACGTGGACTCGTTTTCAATGAAAATTTGAATGAATAAAGGCTGTCAGTAGGAAAGAGAAAAATATGTACACATACGATGACTGCCGCAACGTAATGTGCTCTTGTCTTTATCTCATACAGCACCGACGCGTTTTAACATGGCCGAATGAGCTATTGTATGCACTTGTTACTTTGAAAACTTCTAGCGAAATGTATTTTCTGCTCACGTGAACTAAAAACCGCGCGTAAAGACCACCGCGTAAATTGTGTTGTAATTTAGCACGTAAGAGAGAGACTGGCGTAAAAATAGTGGCGCGCAAATTTGAGGGAGGGGTGTATGTTTTATACGATTGGTTATTTCGTATAGACTCGACACAGTCGTAAACGTAAGGAGGCGTATTGGCCGAACGAAACGCGCGAAGGAACGATATCGAAAGGAAATCTGCTTTCCAGCAACGCACGGTAGGTAGATTCGAGTAATTTTCGGATAATCGTTTCAACGAAGGTAACAGACGTGTGTATTTGGAAATAAGGGCGTGTACGAACAGGCGATTCTCAATGCACGGTCGTAAGGTTGTACGCAGAGTAGCGGACACACGACGTGGTCCGTGAAATGGCTGCGTAATGCGCTGATTTTTACCCGGGAAGCATCTGATTATTTAAATAGAGGTGCATACGTGCAAATAATTTTCATAACGTTATTTTTCCACAAAGATTCTATTTTTCGCAAAAATTTCACGTCGTTGATTTGCTAAGCGTGTGATTGTTTTAAGTAATAATGGGAAGCCAGGAATAAGTATGTGAGAAATATACGGTGTATCGATGCACACCATACGCTTGCACACCATAAACTTGTATGTAGAATTGTTTTTTGTGTAACTTATTATCCTAAAGCTAATACCTTTTCAGTTTCTTATATTAATTTACATTATTATTTCTAACCAGAAGGTTTGAACATCGAAATCTCTGAATCGTGTGGTTTTGTCGCGAATTTTCTTTACGTTTCCTGATCGATATCCTTGATCCAAATAGTAAACGAGCCTCTGCAACTGATATTTTCTATGAAAATTTGCCGATTGTTAAGAATTATTATTGAAAGATGTATTTTATCCCGAAAATTATCAAGGAATATTCGAAAGAAAAATTCGGCCAATTTTTTTCGCGATTCTTCGGATTCTACCGAATCTCGTCCTTGGCTTCCGTATAGTTATTATCCTGCTCGCAACCCTGGAGGATTCGCCGCGAAATTACATAAGCGACGGCGTGGTCGAACGTCACGCGACGTCAATCACCAAATGGCTCGATCTTTCTCAAGGAATTAATAACGTCGGGCAGTTTACCTTCTCTTTCGTGTATATCGTCCTGATTAAAATCCCATTCTCTGTTCCTGTATATTTTGGCCTGGTTATACCCCGGAGGATCGCGTTTCTTACAGGCTAAATCTCTTGGTAGCGTCGAATGAATGCGGACGAAGAACTGAACAGATCCATCGATTACAATAATCGATATCTAATATGTTCCTAATAAACATGCAGCGAATTATATGGCATAATTGGGGTTAGGTTTTTTATTTTCATTCTTCCAAAGGACGAAACGTTATTCACACATTAAATTTAAACGTTATATCTACATTGGTAAATTTATAACGAAATGTCTTTTTGAGTTCTCATAATTGAACTCTTCTTTGCTCATAATAAAAGGCTGTAATTTTTCTTGTTAACGTTACGTCGAATTTAGCTACTTTTAGCGACGGGTATTTCAGGATAAAATGTACAAATAAAGAATAATTTCATTAAATACTAACATCAATTATTCTTACATGTAATAAATATTGTATTCTATCTATTGGCTCTATCTATTAAATCTAATTATAATTATAATTATTCTATCTATTAAAAGTAATTTTTCGAGTTCTCCAAAGTTCCGCAAGAAGTTCTCGACAAAGTTTCTCTTTAAAAAATTCCTATCGTTTCTCAAATTTTATTACTTATCATTTACTCGTAATATTAATAGGTCGAAGCTCAAAGTTTGCGCCAAAGAAATTCTCAACGGAATATTTTCCTAAAAGCTGCTTATCAAAATATACTATTATTTATTTTTAACAACAACGATAGTCCCTCGAGTTTTGCAAAATACCGCGCGAATCTTTCAGAATTTCCCCCTAATAACTCCAGTGAAACATATCAAATTTTCCAGTCGACTCTGCATAATGGTGTCTACGTATGTGTAATAAAATTCCATCGCCAACCCTCTAATCAACGTTACACGCACGATTTTCATCGAAGCAAACCGTTTCTATCGGTTTTCCCTAAATAAATTCAAAGTACAAACGACAACGCAGGGGTGTCGAATAAAAGCAACAGATTCCCCATGAATAATTCAGCGTTCGTTTTCAGCGACGGTTGCGTCGAAACTTCTTCTTCTTCTTCTTCTTCGTTCCTCGTGTTCATCCCTTCGTGACAGTCTACCAGACAGGGTGGATTTACTCGAGTCGATCGAGTCGTTTTCGTCGACATTTTTGTTTCTCGGCCCGTTGGATACGTAAGAGCCTGTAACCTCCATAGATTATGTGTATGTGCGTCGGTGGCTCTCGGTTACGCAAACGTTCCTCTCAGAAAACTCGCGTCTTTCGTGTCGCATCTCCGTCATGCTGACGCCTCCAAGTGTCTAGCTCTGTCAAAATTGTTCCTTCGCTTCCTTTTCTTTCTTTCTCTTCTTTTCTTCTCTCCCTTCTTTTTTTTTTTGGTTTTGAATGTCGGTGTTCTTATCGTTATTTAGAGTCGCATCAACTGCAAGATTATTAGCGACTACTTTATGTTAGATAACGCACGTGTGTTATTGAGTGCTGCTCTAAGGGTGCCCATAGGCTATCGATATATGTATATCGTCAATATTTCAAGCTTATCAACTAAAAGAATCGACGTATATTATAGATCTGTTATAAATATTTATTGCAAATACTTGTTGACGATATTGACAAAATTTGGTATAAATATTTATTATAAGTATTTATTGACAATATTGTATCGATAATACAAATTGATCCTTCTAGTTTAGAACTTTGAAATATCGACAATTTACGATATAGTCTGAGGATATTCTAAGGAGTGTAGGAAATGCAAAGATCGAAGGAATCACGCGTATCGCTCTAAATCGCACTTATTCTGTTAATAAGTACGTACACACGGCGAGGAACGTAAGTATTGGCGCGCTATTTAAAACAGAATGACTTCTTTAATATTGGACCGATCAATTTGAATTCCTTCGACAAGTTAGAAGAATTAGTTTACTAGATGATGTGTAAAATAATGTTGGAAAAATTGCAGTTGATCGTAATCGCCAAGTAATCGTCATTAGACGTCACAAAACATACGCGACCGAGGGGTTAAAGAGTATCTTCAGGTTGGACAAAAGGTGGAAAAAGCCTCATCGATATGCATGATTTCGCACCTCAATCCTTTAAAATGAAACATCTTTCTAAAATGTTGGAAATCTTTTCTATTTGCTAAAATAAGAAGAAGAAATTCGAGGATCGTGGTAGGGTTAAGCTGTGTAACCCGCTTGCTTAACTTGGCTACTATGACCGAAGGAAGTGGCTCATTACAGGTTACGATGGTCATTTTCTGCAAGATTGCCTTCGATCATAATGATTATCGCGTGGCCGCCGGTGGGCTCGATTCTTTGATCTTATATCGATTTAAGAGCAATAGAGCTGCTAATTCGTTGTCGATTCTTTGCTAGATTTTACTGTTTCCATTGGAGATTGCAAATATCAAAGGTGATTTATTTATTATTATTTACTATAATACCGTTGCATTTTTCGCTTAAGTTTGTTTAATAAATTTATTTAACCCTCGTGTGTCAAATTGAACACGTGATAAAACATCAATGAAATGTGAAGATAAACAATTAATTTTGCTCTTTGTCGTTCCCGTGCATTCACGTTAATTCTTCTTCAGAAGTATCGAATCTCTGCTTGGCACGTCAAACTCGACAAGTTGCAGAGAAATTGTTCTACCAAAGGCCGATCAATATAATCTTTCACCGAAAAATAGTGTGAAATTGAAACACAAGGAGGGACGAAGGTTCAGATGTTGGTGTAATAATAAATGAAGACATTGAGAACGTTGTATGGCGATGCTTTCGCTTCGCAAGACACGAAGGATGAGATTAAACGAACAACTACTAGCTACTTTTTAATGTTTTTAATTAATAATTCCAGCAACCTGGCAACTTCCAAACCTTATCTTTTGCTCGTTCTTCCACTATCATCGTACGAACTTTTTTACATTCAAATGAACAACCATATGCGTAAGTGTAACGAGACACGGTTGTCACGGTTATATTGCTAAAATTCGAAACCAATTAAAAAGTGCATGTAAAAGTTACAAGACGTTTAAACGTTAGGTGTTTTATAAAATGTTAGTATAAAAATACGAATACTCATTGTAAACATATCTATGCTGAAGATGGTCCAACTAAGTATGAAGGCAATTAATATGATGTAAAAATTTCATTATACTAATACCATCTATGGTTAAAGTATGAATCTTGAAGAAAAATGAAACTTGGAAAAAGAAGAAATGTGAAAAAAGAGAGAGAGAGAGAGAGAGACGAGGTCCTACCTTCATATGTAGTTTACAAAAAGTTAATCAAGTTTCCAAGAAATGGGTCGTTGTAAAGCCAGATAGACTCGTCCGCCAGTCCACATATAAAGCTATCGTTATTTTTCTGCATCTTCTCGTTCCACATTCTGGAATTATTCAGATCCGTGTACATTTTTCGACAGCGTCGTCGAAATAAACCGAAAGGACGAGTGTTTTCATAGCAGGAGACCGTTACGAATAACGTGGCAATGCATGCACGCGGTTATTTTTCTCTCATGGAAATTCACGATAATCCCGTCGGTGAAATAAACAGCAACGTCCATCATCCGGAGTGGCGGTACATGAAAACCGTATCTAATCGTTCGCCATTTCCATCAGCTGTACTGTCTTCTACTGGCCTGTCCTGTACTTTTATGTTATTCTTTTATTCAAATCGTGTGGCCAGTATCCGCTAAGTGTACGCGAAAGTCCATCGATCTTTTTCTTTTAGCTCTTTCCAAGATCCAGGAACTTTTCTTGGACTTTTCTCGTTTCTTAATTATATAATAGCATCTTGGATCTGATATCTATTTTCTTGTGTTCGATAATAAACACGGTAGAATCTCGATTATTCGACAGTAATGTGGACACGAACTTAGGAATAATACGAAAGGGTGCATGGTTGTTACCAAATCGTGCAATAAAGTTATAAAAAGAAAACAATATTGTACATGTATTTAAGCTCCATTATTTATTATTCATATTATATATATTATTCATTGGTCGAATTGATTACATTTAATTGATTGGCAATTTGATCAAGTGCTTTAAGGCTACATCGACTGTTTACATATTCGTATTCTTTTATCGTGCTCGTTTTAAACTTGCGAAAGAAGTGAAATGTATTTTGGTAAAGTTCAAAGTGCTTCGAATAATACGGAATTTTGGTTAAACTGGACTCGAATAACCAAAGACTTCACTGTATATCCTTTTTTAATATTCGTGTTGATATATATTACATTTCTTATATGATACAATAGAAAATGCAAAATGAATAGTAAACGAAAGCAATTTGTTTCGCTAAATATCAGAAATATAATTCTCAATTAGTATAGAATAATTAATATGGTACATAATTAAAAAGTTATAATGAAAATATGAAATCTGAAAGATGCGATAATGATAATAATAATTGTAGTGATTATAATAAGTAACAGTAATAATACAGTAATCAACAATAATTAATCCCCTGTGGGGTCGGGGGTGGAACAGGTGCAACGTAATTCCTGCGTGTCGTAAAATTATCATTTACTTAATCGTTATTTAATTATTCACTTTTCACTGGAATAAATATCAATATAAATCTCATAACATTGGAGAATTGACGAGTTACAGATTGTAACTTACTAAGTTGCTATTCACTTGATTGTTAATTTATTCACTTTGTACTGCGATAAATATCAGCAGAGCTCTGTTGCACAATAATTCATCAACTAATGATATTAAAGAATTAACGAGTTACAGATTGTAGGTTACAGAATACATTTCAATAATTGTCGAAGTCTGCGTCGAATAGAATAATAAGATAATTTGTAATTTGTATTATTTGGTGCCGTGGAACAACATTTATTATCACTGGTAATTTGGTTTCGTGACTCTTAAAGATGTTACAGGAGTGTCTAAATATCCTAACATTTATGACCGATATATATGAATATGTATATACCGATATATGGTTATTATCACTAAAACCAGCAACGACTAAAGCATAATAAATAAAGTAATGAAAGGATCGAAATGAAAGACACGTACAAAATTACAAAAATCAAAGAGAAAAACAAGACTCTGCTCTTATTATATTAGGTTGTCCCAAAAGTTTCTGTCGCTTCATAAGGAAACAACAGATGCACAACATTTTTTCTTTTATATTATTTACTTATATTATTATAATATAATTACACGTTATTATATTATTAATATTATTCGTTCCAATGGAACGGAATGGACCATACATAATTCAATAAAATAATATAAAACAAAACATATCGTGCATCTATTATTTCCTTATAAAACGAAAGGAACTTTGAGACAACCTAATACTTCACAGAAGAAATAATCAAGTTTCTAATTCGCGATATACGTATCGATAGATACGTTCATTTGCACAAAACTGTCTCTGACTGGAAGGGTTAGACAGGGCTAAGATCAATCAAGATATCCGAGTGTAAATATCAAACTGGATACCGTCCCTCCTTGCAACCGTTCGAAAGTGAATACGAAGCTCGCTTTCCAGCGAATCCTTGATCGCCAAGTAGGCGTTACACGAGGGGAAAAAAATCACGTCGTAGCTTAGAAAAGAGGTGGAAACGAATCGCGGAACGAATCGAATCGGGACAGAAAGAGACTCACTCGGTTTACCTCGTGTTAATCCGGCGGCGGGAGAGATTCACGATTGACAAAGTGGGAGAAACAGGAGGTGGAAATCGATTATTCGCGTATCCTGCGATTCCCCGCTTAGAAATCAACATCATTGAGACCGCGGAGTTATCCTGGAACGTTGCATTATCCTCGGCAACGAGACGGAACGCGCGCGTCCTTGAGATACGTTGCGAACACAGACCAGGATCCATTCGATTACACACGATGCACACCGAAGTAAAAGATCTGCAAAGGATCTACGAAAGATCTACGAAAGATTGTTCGCTGGATCTTCTTGTCCATTGAATAACCAAGGTGGAACTAATTGTCGCGACGTTCTCTGTAATCGTGTTGACATTCGGTAATTTCTACATACCTACACGTGCGGATTGTCCTGTTGCTTGCGAAGTCCCCGAGGAGCAAATGACTTCCGCTGTTCATGGGGATTTTCCATGTTTTTTCCCTTCCTCCGGGTTGTTCAAGGCTTCGATACTACGCGACGCACGGCTCTTCTGTCTTCTTCTTTGGGTTTCAGATTTTCGTCGCTTCACATCGAACACGATTGAACGTTAATCGCGCTTATGTAACAGGGACATTAATTGTACAGTAGAACTCGGTTTATGCGAACTTGTTGGGGGATAAGTTGATTCATGTAACCAGGTCGTTCATATAATAAAAGTCCATCTGTTTCTCCCCGCCATCTGTGATTCTTGGTTCAATCAACAGGAGTTCGTGTTCAGACGTGAAGATTCCACGAAACGTTTGCTATTAAATTATATATATAATAATGTTGCAAACTTGTATCGGCCTCGAAGCACAAGAATGTGTCACATAACGTCTACTGCGTACATTGTTAGATGTTCATATATGAATGGATCGACGCTCGCTGATAGTTGAGATAATAGGAGCTCAGCTAAAGTTCAGTTAATTAGTCACTGCTAAAATTTCGTTCATATAAACCAAGTTCCATTGTACTTGTGTAGTGAAATTGAGAAATTGAAAAGTCGACAAAAAGTGGAGTTGATCAGTTTGGCTTCGTAGAAGCTCACAGGGCGGCGGATATTTTATAGCAAACATTTCGTACTATACTGGCAACAGTCGTTTATTCTGTGGTACATATTATATTCATTCGTTGCTCCTGCTAAATATAAATGCACTCTTTGAAATTATCCTGCCTTCTTCGGCCTCTTATTTTACAAACTTCCTCCTGTTCCAGTTGTTCACCGTGTGTCATGATCAGTGGGCATCTTTCTATGTAGGCAATTTCTTGAAGTATTATCAGTAACAAATATAAAAAGTAAAATGATGTGAATAATATTAATACAAACTTGGATATAATGGAACTGACTTACCACCCTGACCACCCTAGAAGTTGTAGTTAACAAGTATTTCGTCGGTTTCTAGAAAAATATAAGTTCTGGAGGGATGATCGCAACTAGGAAAGATAGATTTTTGAGACAGTAGATTCGAATCATGGCTCGTCGTTCGTGGAAAATCGCGGCTGTGATCCCCTGGCCAGGCTGTGGCCCATGAAGCTGCATCAGTGCGTGCATCTGCTTGCACATGCGAGCCATGAGCCGCGCGTGTGGGCCGATCTGATCTTCCGGTGGATTTCGCGCGATGACTCAGCCCGCGACTCGTTCCTTGAATCGTGCGACACTCTACGAAATATCGAGAAAGTCAAAGGGAACCTTCGATCGATCACAATCGTAAATCACAAATTACGTCGTATCGTAGGCATATTAGTAATATATTTAGCAACAAAATAGGAATAAAAGAATTTTTAACTTGAGCGTAAAGTGAATTTGATTGAATACGAGCTGATCTTCTGTACCGAACTCTGATCCTTTCTCGTGTCCTCGAGGAATCACGCAGGAATCTCAATCGCATTGTAGCAACGTTCGATTGATTTCAGGTTCTCACTCATTAATATAAAATATTAATTATTTACAAAAAGATAATAATTTAATTTTGAAACGAATCTTATTGGATACGATTTTATTCTCTGAATTCCGATCCTTTGTCGAACCTTCGAGGATTCACTCAGGAATCTCAGTCATATTGTAGGAACGTTCGGTTGAATTCAGGTTTTCACTAATTAATATAAAGCGTTAATTATCCACAAATGTATAATAATTGAACTTTAAACTGGATTTTATCGGATACGATCCTATTCTTCAAGCTGCGACTCTTTCTCGACTCTTCGAGGGATTCGCTCAGGAATCTCTTGTTCATTTATGTTTTGTGTTTTGTTACGTCGAGAGTGATATATTTACTGATCGTACGAAGTAAATCTAGTTGGTCAGATAATTCGCTCAATTATATCACCTTCTCAAAGATCTCATGCGCACGTTTTTGCCACGTGCAGCCAAGCTCGCACCGTGCATCCTGAAATGTGTTTCATTTACGAAATTACAACGGCGAGTAGACAGCACGGAAGATTTTATTTCACAATTCGCTATTTTATTTCCAATGGAAACGCGCCGATTATTCTCGAAAACGAAGGAACAAGAAATAGATAATTGTTAAGGTAATTGTGAAATCTCGTGCGTTGACTACGTTTACTGTATCTTTCTCGCGTATCCAAGCATTGAAAGGAACAAGCACGGTCGTTTATTGGAACCTGGGTTCCAAGGGGGAAAACATACGATAACTCATATTCGCGATTAAAGCGAAACCTCGGCTAGTTAGCGTTGCTAGGCACCGGTGTAATTGCATCCTGACAGTGAATAGATTTACACTTCTACTCGCGGCTTCCAGCTTCTGCCAATATCATTCTCTCTAATCAAGCGTTTGCATACGTTATTCATTCATGGTGGCTGATGTCTGCTCACCGGTAGCTGTTTTCTTCTCGTTTATTATTCTTATCGTGGCTAATACGCCGACTTTCCCGATAAATAATAATTTTCGTACTTGGAAGATGAGAGGTTTTTAACGCGCTGAATATTTAACACTATTTTCAGGCAAATTGAGGCTTTCGGTTGGAACGAGAGGAAGGTATAATTTGCACCTGGTAATGATCGGTTGGCGAGAGTGATGACAAGGATGCACGTTTTTGGAGGTTTATTTAACTCGGTTTGTAACAGGCGTCACGATCGCTGCAGATTATTTTCCATTATGAATCGTTACTTACGGACCGTTCGACCTCTTATTCACAGAGCGAATTGTATTTTTAATTTGCGGATCTTTCAAACTTTTCAATTTCTCCAAACGTTTGAATCTTCGACTCCAAACGCTCCTCCTAGCAATTTACTTTACCAATACCCTTGTCGCAATCCTGATCGATCTCACCTAGCCTTCCACACACTACGTTATCCTCGAACTTGCAAATTACCAAAATTCCCTCCTTTCCGAAATTTCCCCTAACTTTGGCCAACTTTCTCTTAACCTCGGGAATTCTAAAACTAAGCTAAGAGAAATCTGCGTGCAACTGCTACGATACTCCGAATGAGAAAGACTCCATCAACCGCAGCACCGAAAGGGACACATCGTCATTTCCTTCCCGTGTCACGATACGTCGCAACGAATGGCGATATTTTTTTCCGGCGAAAGGGGACGAGATGAGACAAAGCCTAATAAAGGGAATGAGGACGTACGTAGAGAGTGAAACGCGAAGAATGAGGCTGAACAAAGAGAGAGAAGAAGAAGAGGGGTCTGCTTCGCGAAGGTTGCCGTCGCGAAGACAGTTTGCTAAGCGCGTCCGTATACGAATACTCCCACTTGCGTATTATGCGAGAACAGAGATAGGGTATCTCTCGCGAGAGGAACATTTTCCCGTTCTTTTCTGCGGCGAACGCTGATCTCTGACCCCGAGTCCTCCGAGATCTCGGCCCAGAGACCCTCCCTGCTTCGCCGTGCTGGGCCCACGCGTCTCACGACACGATCCTGTGCGACTACTCTCGCTCTCTTTCATCTTTTCGCCAGCTGAGATGATATTCCGTCACGAACGATGGACGTAAGTGCAAGATACGGAGATGTCCAACAGATACGGAAAGATCATTTTCGTTGCTTCTTTAGTTTCAGGTATATACCAGGCGAGACATTTCATTTAGCGCGCGTACAGTGGTGCTACTAGAGAGTATTTGCACGCAACCGTATTCTCCAACGAAGCTTTTGGTCCAAGCGTTGCACACATTTCACCCTTAGAGTATCAGATTTTTCTGGTCGTATGAAGATCGAATAATGAAAGACTATTACTGTGTATATGTATATTACTATGTTACCAATACGTTATGACATATTATTATATTACTATATATTGAATACTATTGAACGATACGAAATTTAGTATACTTTTGTTCTACATGGCCAAGTATTGTATGTAAATAAATACAATATCTAAATACAATGGTGTGCATATACTATTTTGTAGTGTCTATACGATATAAGTATTTGTTCGCGGTTTTTATATTCTATATATGTGGCACTGATCGTTAGATACACTCGTACAAGGTGCGACACGTGTATTTTGTAAAATTATCATTTTCAGCAAACCATAATAAAAACGTGGATCTCGTCGCAATCGCGATCACCGTAGACGCGAGAAATATCAACGTTCTGTCAACGATTAGACGTATATAGTAAGCTAAACAAGAAACAGATTAGCCAAAAGACACGTCTTCATCTTCTCTATTTCTTTGATCTTTCATTGTCTCTGTTCTCGATATGACTCGTATCGAGATTTATATCAAAGATCTCTTTTCTCCTCTTTTTCTCATCCTGTCGCTCTTTTTATAATCTGTCTATTTATCTTTCTCATTATCATACATTGACGTTCACGCAAATACTGTACTTGTATCATTTTCAGGTGACCCCATGATAACATCCTCTCTGAAGGGTAAGTGACAAACGACAGCTCATACATTTCTTCTTTTCTTTTTCTCTTTTTTTTCTTTCTTTTCTTTATATTCTTTTTATTTTCTTACGCGTTTTTGCATCCACAACCCCGGACGAACGATCCACGCAACGATCGTCGTTTACCACCATGAATCTTCTCTCCTAACTTTTCTGGAACGAGGACAATAGTGGGACGTGTTCTCTCATTTGCATGAGTTTTCTTTCTTTCCTCAGTTTTCCATTCACGCTTTTACTCTCTTTCACACACGTAGGCATTAGAAACGTGCATCGAAGGGTATCGAGAACTTGACGCGACGTTCGTAAGGACGCGCAATGATCCGCGTGCACATCTTTTTCGCGTGACGCAATAATCACATGTCCAGGATCTTTCGTTCCCTGGACGTTGTTTCGAAATTCTGGCATTTGAAGCATTTCCAAGCTTGAAAATCTGCAACCTCGAAATTTTTCATATTTAATCCGATGCTAGAAGAATTTAAAAGTTTGGAAATTCGGAGCTTTGGAACATTGGATATTCGAAAACTTGAAGCGTTAAAAGTTTCTAAGTGAAAAATTTGAAACGTTGGAGATTTGCAATTCAAAGATTTGAGATATTGAAGAATCTGTGACTGAAAACATTCGGAACATTGAAAAACGTGTAATTCGAGACAAAACATTCGAGGCACGGAATGTATGAGAATTTCTAATTGAAAGATTCGCCACATTGAAAAATCTGTGATTTAAATATCCGAAACATTTTGAGTTTTAATACCGCGAATATTTGAAAATTTGGAGCTCTGAGTATCACAAAATTTGAAAGTTTTCAAGTGTAATGATAGTTGTCCTTCGAGTCCAAACTTTTAATTTCTGAAATACGGTTCTCAGAACGATATCGATGCACTTGCAAGCGTTTAGGAAGCGCAGGTAGAAGCAGCTTAAGCACCCGTTTATTTTACGATAGTAAACCGATTAGGTGTAGAGAAGAGACAAACGTAGTGTAGCGAACACGACGAGTAATTTCTCTAAACACGAAACAGGAAACATTCTACTCTACTACAAATTCAGAAAATGACAAGACGACTAAACGAGATCGACAACAGCAGATGAGAAATCATTTCATTTTACTTAACACCTTTTTACTAAACATCTTTTGCTATAAGGATTTCTCCAATCAAAAATTGAAAAAATGATCTATTGACGATTAATTCATAGAAATGCTATAATTGTATAAAGTAACAGTTGTTTGAATGAATTAACCTGCGTGTTGTGAGAGATGTGTGACAAATCAGGAAAAAAGCTAGAACTCGAGAAACGATACAGCCATGAACTAAAAAAAGGAAATAAATAAATAGGGAAAAAGCAAGAGGAAAATTAGTAAGAAAATATGATAACTAAATTAGTAAGAAAATAATTTTCAGCTTCAATAAGACTAGAGTTTCAAGTTGCACAGTCGGATATAAATGGGATTGGCTCGTGGACAAAAGCTGTTTAATATGTACATTAATTCAACGTGTTTCATCGTCAATAATTTATAAGTCGCGAAGCTATTAATTACGCATCTCAAACGTACGCACAAGTATGCGGAGAAGCCGTGGCGATTGGTTACGTGCCATTATAGCAACAGGGATCTGCATGGACCTCTTTTCTCTTTTCTTCATACATATTAGCTATCGGCGATTTTCAGTTATTTTCATTATGTAAATCGCGATAACTATCGACCGGTTGCTACGAATACTTGTTGTTTACCTTATTAACGCATTATTAATACACCGATCGCCGCGGTGGTCGTCAGTGACCCACATTTACCCCATTTTCAAAATGATTAAGACGATATTAAATCGACGGACTGCAAGATTTTCGACGACACGAATGGCTTGGATAAACATTGGTTAAGAGCGAGCTTAGTATAATATTTTTCAAGAATGTCACGTTGCAGTGTGTTCGAATCTATCGCGGGGAAAATTTATAAAATTTACGTGGCAGTCGACGTGTTGATCCGGCGATTTTCAATCGGCGTGTTGCAGGAATTTTTAAATCGTGCAATGCCTGACTGTCTATTCAGGGACATTGAGTATTTTTCTCTAGTTTTAGTTTGTCAAATGAAAATAATATTAGCCATCCGCCTGTAAATGTCCTGTCGTTTAATAATTTTGTATAATTTTCAATTTTAATTTTAGTAACTGGTTTACGCGCGCCATAAGACGAAAAAGATTAGACAAATCGCTGTGTTAATCTATCGAAAAGCAAATCCGATATATCGTACGCAGCGAAGGATTTGAAGAGCGTCCGAAAATTATATCCTGAAATTAAGTAGCATAAACATATTATGAGAAGGAGGCAACTAATGCTCGTCGGAGTTAGCTCGGCTCGAATAGCGTGGATTACGCGTTAAAAACGTCCTCGCAGGTCGTCACGTGGAACGATCGTTTTACGTGTTTCTCGGCTGTCGATCTATGCAGCATGTCTGCCGACATTCGACGAACAGATATTCTTGTTTCACCGACAGCACAACATCGCCGTGCTCTTACATTTTATCTGGCAAGATGTGGCAATGCCGTGTTATGGCCTAGCCACGGCTGACGTTATGGAAGGATAATCCCATGCGGTCGACGCTTGGGTCTCAGATTTCGCGCTGAGACCATAATCTGGTGTGCAGGGGAAACGAGAGGAAACCTGGATGCCAACCGGCTCACCCCGTGTAAACTCGGCTGCTTCCACAAAAAATTCGTATAACACGTCAGAAATTAAGCCGACCCCGCGTTAACGTATCTTATTATAGCGAGAGATGTTCTTCGTTTTGCTTTGGCTTAGCCGTAGATTAGGTTTAACGCGGTTAATAGGTTGGTCATTGTTACTGTATCGAGTAAAATACGGCGCGCAAAATAATCCGCCGTGTTCTCGTAAGATTTGCCCTTCGATCTACCTACAATGATGAAATCGCGGCCAGCGAGAACCTACGTATTCTGCTAGGCAGATCTCGCTATAAAAGGGTTCGAGGAGGGAATTGTAGCGCGAGGTGAGACGGAGAATCAATCTTTCGAAGGAGATTTATTATGGCGATAGTGCGGAGATAGTGCAAGAAGAGTAACACGGAGAGTTCTAATAATAAAGGGGAGCGAGCAAAGGGAAAGAAAACGAATCGCAGCAATAAATCGGAGAACTTACGGCATATACTTGCACGTTATCGTATTTATTATGGCATTTATACTAGTTAATTAGATACGGAATCCGGCCGAATAGGACGACTAGATTTCTTCTAGTAAAATATGAAAATATAATACCATTTTTGTCATTCTCAGCTTAGTTTTCGCGAATTATCGAGTTTGAAAATTTATCGAGTACGCTTGAACATGGATAACACCGGACTAGATAGGACTGAATAATAAACCGGAGGTTATCCTACGTGTAAAAACGAAACGAGAGTGTAGAATCAAATTTTTCCGTCTAGGGCTTCATTTTCAAGAAAATAGAGCTCAGCCGATAGTGCATGCGTAGTGGTAAATTTTCAAATTTATTTCCCTCGGAAGCAAAGCGCAACTTTGACTTATTTTCACGCGTAGACCTGCTGCCGATTATCCAGTCCTACCCAGTCTCCAAGCCGCGAATGCATTTGTTTTCTTACTTTCCCACAAGGAATCACACGTTTTATTCGGCCGGACACTGTATGAAACTTCATAGGCTCGTTTAATTTTAGTAATTTAGTAATCACGTTTCACGCGGCTACAAAAATTTAATGACGTGCAACGCAGAAGCTGATAAAAACGGCAAACCCCTTTTTGTAGCCATTGAACATAATTTTCACTTTGGAAGAACAGCAGCTTTTAAATAAAGACGCACATGTATTCTACATACGTATGTAAGAAATAGACGATACGATGCGTTTAGTGGAATTTAACGAGCAGTTTAGTCGCTGAAAACACGTCTCTTCACGCTGACATCGCTTTATTCATCTCGCTTCACCCTGTTATTCAAATAGTTTTCCATCATTACCACAGGGCGGCTCGTTATGGACATGTATAATTACACTCGGTAATAATAACAGCGTATTGATACGTCGTGCGTATTCTCGTTTCGTATTGCGCCTGATCGTTTCATCAATCCTGTTTATCGTTACGTTAATACGCGCTCAAGGATACAAGCGTGTCAAGCTGGTTGGTTTTTCCCATTATTTATTATATTGTTAAATCTTCTTTCCCTGCGTGATCGACGCATTGACTTCTAGACATTTTGATGGAAAATCTTTGGTAATAGTTGCGTGAAGTTTTCATTAAAAATTTGTCTTTCTTCGATCTTCCATCGCGTTCGTGTTTTCTAAACGTAGACGATCCAACTTCGCTAGGTTCCATGTGGTTAGGTTAAAATTAGAATAAAAAATTAGGACTAAGCTCGATATCGTCAAGGTAGAATTATGATTGACATTAAAAGAGAGTCAGAAAGTCTGTGGTAAAATATTAGGTCATCCTGTGAGCGACGCGGTCGTTAATTTTCACATACTTTCAGATGGAAATAAAAAGTTACCCGTTGACAATCGATTTTTGTAATTCACTACCTTCCCTGTTAAGTTTTGGAAGTTTCTCCAGTTTTCTGTTACTCCGATAGTAACAACTCTTGTTGTTTTAAATTGGTCCCTTAAAAAAAGCGCATTGTGGGATGACTCGATGCATGCGGTTGCAGGAGGATAACGAGAAAATGGCAACTTGGATCTACTTTTATCTCGGTTCGCTGAAAGAAAATTTGTCTTCTCATCCGTATCGTGATTTACCAGAGTTTCGCAACATATAAAACGGTTTAAGAAGGTCTTTTAATTTCGAGAAAAATTATTTCCATCGTATCGCTTAGAGATTTTTGAATATTCGTTAACGTCCATGGAAAATTTTCCAATTTTCCTCTCCTACTATCTTCCATAAGAGTTTCATAAGTTTCGTATTTTAATAAGTGTCTAACAAAATAGAACTAGAAGAATTTCTCGAGAGTAAAGACGTGGCGTATCGATGTTGGAAATATGATTTCGAAGATAGAGGAACCAGACGAAAAGGGAGAAGCAGAGTGCTTCGGAAAGCGAGAGGCACAAGGACTGACAGAATCCTCTGTACCGCTATATACACGAGTTTAAATCTCCTTTGTCAGCCAGAAGTCAAAGGTTGATCTCCGGAGAAATTCAAGGAAGAGCTGACTTCGAATTTACACCGACCCTCGGTATTCCAAGATAATAGAAATTTATCGACGTACAGAATATATCGGAAAAAGTTCAGCAACATAGTCCTTCATGTTTCTTCAGCTTTTGTATCGTACGACATCTACGAGTTTGAAACTGTTTCACGTACCAGAAAGGCTTAAGGATATGACGAGCGTATTGTGCATAGCTTACGAAAAACTAAACTGTGAGGATGATTAAAATTAAGATTAATTAGTTTGACTTCTGGGTACATCAGATAAGAATAACGAATCGAATTTTATGACAAATTTGTTGAATTTTCTATATTAATATCCTTCTATTTTAAATTAAGATTTATGGTCGTGTTGACCATCAAAGTCATGGATGACTTGGCACAATTATATTTATCTTCGTTGTAGCACATGCAGATTGGAAAATTTGTTTACCTGTCTGATTTTGCGTGGTACATATAATGTAATTATACATGATAAATACATATAATATGATACATACATACATATACAGTCACACGCTAAAAGTGACAAGTTTCAAAAAAGTTATTTTATTTTAAAGATCGTTCGAGCACTTTTCTTCTATCTGGCTTCTGTAGTTGAGCATAAATTTTGATCTTTCTGAAGGATGCAATTACATTGTGACGTTAATATTTTCACGCGAGTTCGTGATTTCTTTTATATCGTCGCGTTAATGTTCGATTTAGTGCAAAGTTCTTATTGGAAAGCTCGTCGTATAAATCTTACAACGTACCTAAAACATCATACTTTTGTAGGAGGTGCGAATGTGAATAGAATAGTAGGATTAACGAAACATTTGGTTTGGCTTTAATTCAAACGGGCGACTGGTACTATCTTAATTTCATTCATTAAACGAAAGACGTCACGTCGGTTGCCAAGTGTTCGTCCTTGAGAAATGAATTTATTTCTCTTTCTAACAGCCAATTCGGATAATGTGATTTACTCTTGGCAGAGTTTCGAGAATATCGAAATTAATCTTGATCTTGAATCGTTTGGTAAAGCGAAGAGACATCGTAAGGATAAAATTTCTTTCCGACTATTGAAGATCCTTTCATGAACTGTATTAGATTTGGAAATTTTAAGGTTTGTACAAACTACGAACCGCTGCTACAAACCTTGAAGGATCAATTTTTAGGGCAATTCTCAAGCATTCGTTTTATAACAACAATTTCCCCATTTTTATCATCAATTTTTCTACGCTTTCGATCTTCTGTGATTCAGGATCCGCGATTTTTGAAAATCCGTTAATAAAATTAATGGGAAACATCTATTAACCTCGACATAGATATCGCCACGTTAGAAAATTCGAAGGGTTGGATTTTCAAATTATCTCACGAGCGCCCTAATTTTTACTCTTAACTTTACCGAACTTTCCCCTTACAATATCCCAACCCGAAGCATCTAAATTTCTTAGCTCGACAAACCGTGGAATTTCAAAGATTTCTCGGCAAGCTTCATCAAAGCGATCACCGAAAAACAACGCCAATTACGGAAATCCAAGTTTTCCAAGCTTTTCGCTCCCAATATGTATGCATTCCAATTAAAAAAAAAAGAGAGAAAAAATGAAAAAAACGAAACGAGCAGAAAGGGTTGGAACGCACAACTTTACGTAACATCGGAGATTACGACGCGTCACAATGGACACGACCGACTTTCGATAATTGATCCCCTCGATCCATCTGAATAATCACGATCGTACAAAGGAAAACCGCGTTATCATCTGCTCGAATCGCGTTCCCTTCTAACAAATCCCTCCCCCACTTTTCTCGATATCTCTAGCAATTACCATTTCTCGCTACTCTAACCGATTATATAATCGATCGAGGAGAACAAAACTATTTTCACGACAGCCGGGGTTGAAACGCTTATATAATAAAATTACTATTCATCTTTGTCGTTCGCACGATTTTTCCATTCTTTGCATTTGTTTCTCCTTTTCTTTTTTTCCCCCATTCGTTGAACGGTGATTGATTATAATTATAAGCCTCTGTCTATGTACTCGAAAGAGCTAACGAGCTTACCTCGGGAGTGCATAACGAGCCAGTCCCATCGCCATTATCGCGATTTACTCGGAAAAATTCATCGATTGTCCCGAACGCGTGTGTTTCGTCTAACGAACCGTTCTCGTTTTCTCGACCTTTGACCAGAACAAAAAAATCACGTTTCTCGCCTTCAACGGTCCTCCTTCTTCTGTCCTTCCGTTCGTTAGCTCTGATTAGGTTAAATATATAGGACGCCAAGTATGCCAATTATACCACTAATGGACGATTCTTCCTTGTGGCTCTTCGTTATGCAGATGAATCGAAGAGAATTCGATGGACGGGTGGATAGATGGAAATTTTAAGAATGGATAAGGGTCGACGGATGCTGGACGACGAAGATCTGGTCGAAGATTGACAAGAAGATGGAATTAATCGGGTCCCGGTGTGTGACGTGGTTTCGATTTTTCAAATTGATAGCGTGGAAGATTTAAGGCAGGCGAAGTATCTCTAACTATAATTTATTTTCATAGTAATAGATTTTTAACCACAGTATAGTTGAGATTTTCCGTAGTTGTAGAATCTGTATGGGATAATAGCATAGAAGAAAACTCATGGAGATTATTAACGCGCTGTACGAGGATCTTTTTTCGCTAATTACTCGCACGAGCCTCGCCAATTTGATGTAACACCTGAGGGTGTTCACGCTATTACTTATTATTATAGCGTTCTTCCAGTAAACGATAATTATGAGGAGAAAATGAAAGAGGAGAAAGACGAATGGTTCAGAGTGATTTTTTTTTAATGGAAACCTTCCTTTTTTTTTTTGCATACATCGAATTCTCTCGTTGTTCTACGGGGAAAAACGTATTAGGATAACAGGGTCGAAAACTGATTACTAGTTTCAAAGATATTGTTACTTGAATTTTGCAAAATAATAAATTAATGTTAAACTAATCACTTTTCGACCATGTTACTTTAATACTCTATCCCTTTTCGTAGAATGATGAGAGGGATGGGAAAGAAAAGGAAGGTTTCCATTTAAAAGAAAAGTGCAACTGCAAGAAATGATGTTACTCTGTCATTGCAATCTGCCCATGTCATAGATCGATCCGGCACTTTGTGACTCTTATCTTCTCTGACATGGAACATATACATTTAGTGTAGTTTAATGGCAAAACAGGCGACAGAAAGGTGTGACAATGTTTTGTTACATAAAGGGCCCTGTTTATCAATTTAACATTATTCTTATCTAGTCTATTGATAGCTAGTATATCGCTTTGTAATTACGCCTGTACGATAATTATACATTCATTGTACAACTTCTTGAGAATGCAGCTAGACGTGTACAGCTTCGAGTATCAACATTTGGTGTGAATATGAAGAAGGGAGGAAGAGACGTTTGTGCCTTCTCTTCGTGCTTCTTCTCGCTGCGAGACAAAGCTGAGATCATCAAGATGGAAGAGCAATGCGAGGTCGAAAACGTGTGAATGAAATCCGTGAAGGAGAACTAACGCGAATGCGTGTGAACGACGAAGAGAAAAATGAATTATTTATCTCTTCATTTGTTCATATCGATCTTCTCATTGTGTCAATTCGATGCGCGAGAGACACGTTAAGTTGCGAAAATGAGCGACTGAGAATTAAAATAACTACACACACGCGAACCAAATAAACATTCTGCGTTGTCATCCAATTTCGACTCACAACTGCCTTCCTTGTCAGTTAGCTTCTCTTGCGAATATTCGTAAGCTGTCTCTGTCTTTGATCAAGTATCGTTGAATTGATCAAAGTTGAATTAATCGAAGAACAATTTATTGATGATGATGGACGATAATAGAATTAGTCGATAATGCTAAGACTCCAAACTAATAAAGAAACTGACCGAATAATTTACTATTAATGTCACGCAAACCGTCTTCGTAAATGAATATAAAAAGTCACGGCGAGAAAAGAACACGCTTAACGGCACATTACTGAAACGATCGTATTCACGCAAATGATAATTGCTCGCGGACGACGTTGTAATTAGTAGTTTTAAACTTCACCGCAGCATTACGGCACTTCTTTGCAAACGTACGATCACGTTCCATACTAAGCACATGTTTCATATACTACCTTCATTCCTCCATCTTAAACGCAAAATATTAAACTTTGTTACCCGCTAAACCATAGTCTTCGAGAGAAAAATGATCGAGACAACGTATGATCTCGTTTATTATATATTATTCAAAGTGATTTCCCTATAAAGACAGTGTATTTTCCAAATCTTTTTTCTACCTCTAGCACATTTTTTGTAAACTCCACACGATTAAAATACGGTTATTCGAAGCGTTCTTTGTCACATGGCCGCAAACGGCAGAGAACTAGCGAGTCGCGTTACGTGGGACACCCTGTATACGCGATATGACCTTATTTTCGAGTTATAGCTTATTTTGTGTTGCAGCAATCTTTTGCGTAGATAAGACCAAGAATTGGAATGTTGGTGTATACTGCTTTTGCTGCGTGGTTTGAGTGTCGTGCGAGCGCCGCGTTATGAATGGAGCAGTCAGTATAAGGCTGCGTGCACACAGGCGACCGTCCTTCTTTCTTTCTTTTTCTATCAAGAAGAAGCAAAGACAGACATACAGATCACGCCGATATCGCACGGTAAAACGTCGCCCGTCGAGTTCCCGCGTAAAAGACTCGCACGTCCGGTGCAGCAAGATTATTCCGAATTTATGGTAGTGGCGTCGTGAAAATGAGTTATTCACAGAAATTGCGAAACGACTGACACGCGTCTTACGTATGAATTTGCTGAGCGTATTGCCGTAAGAACTCGGTATCTGTATAATATACGGCGAACAGTTTCTAAAATGCCCGAGAGGGAAATGTTTCGAAGAAACAACGCGAAAGAGGCTGCAACTCGAAAACCAAGTCGTATCTGCTGTACATTTATGCGAGTTTTTCTTCTTCGTTTAGGATCACAACCCCGTACCTTTGATCCGCATAGCCTGGAACAGCCTGTATAATTCATATCAGAAATTCTATAGATTTCAACAAAACTCGTAGCGAATGGAAAAAGCTTGCTCTGTCTGGTCATTTAAATGGAAGAAAAATTCATTTGAAAGATCGTGCGTACAAGTAGATGATTCGTTTTCAAGGATACAAAGTAATTCCGAAGCTCCGCGATTTCTACCGCTTTTTACATCAGAAACGTGTGTAATTATCGGAGACGAGGAAAGAGTAATTACGCTCAACGTTCGCATTTAATTGGTTGACTTTGCGTTGGCGAAATAAGAGGCACGAACTTTGCCAACAAAAAGAAAAACGTGTCACTTTCAGAAACTAATTGGACCGAGGAAAGAAGTTCGCTGCTTTCTGAGAAAACTTGCGATATCTTTCAATATTAACTCGTAATTATCGCCAAGCTTCTGACTAGTAAGAAGCTAAACAAGGGGAGATCATCTGTTCTTCTTCCATGTTATATTTAAAACAGTAGCATAATTTGTGTCTTTAGCGACCGATTTTAAGGCTAGATTTAAATAAAGATAATAAAGGAAGGGAAGTCTGATATTTCTAATGTTACGTAATTAATTAACATAGACAATTAATATATAAAGCAATGACGCAAATTGAAATCATTTCAAGTTTCTCGCCTTGAGAGGTATATAATAATCTTGAAATTTCGTAATTTTCTTCGAAATTTGTATTCTCAATCCTCGAAAATCGAGGCTTCACGCACAGTGAAATACATTTTCATCCTGGTTCGATCCTTGGACGCGATCTCAGCTCGCTGCTTCGTTAACGTGCATTCCGTGATCACAACATATGCTCTGTACACGTCGTTTCTTTAATTGTCAGGTGTCGGTAAAACATACAGGCTCCTCCGCGTAATTTATAACATAAACGCTTTATGACGGTAGCAACATCTGCTCGTCAGCTGTGAAGTTATCAATTCTCGAGTCTCTATGGTGAAGAAAAGTCGTAACCCCTTTGTCCATAGGATATAACGACTATAAGGAAAGAACACGATAAGTCACATTTGCTGTCCTTTTTCCGCAGAAACACCTTTGACATTCAGTTTGCTGTCAGTCGGTAATAAAAATGTTACCAAAATTGCTCTTTAATTTCAGACATAAATATGTATGTATTTTTTCAACTTTCAATGTGTTCAAAATGTTGCTGTTTAGTTTTCACGTTGCTTGCCTTAAATTACACATTTGGCTTTTACAGAAGTATACGTATTTTTACACTGTATGTATTTTTCCATTCCATTCTAAATTGCCAGCATGTCCTAACAATTTATGCGTTTCGTTTAATTTGAATTTTAATTTAATACTGATAATTATGTAAAATAATTGCGTGCGTTTTTCATTTCCTTTAAAATTGTCACCGTATTGCTGTGTATTAATATACACAAGACTTCCACAAAACTGACAATATTTTCTCAGTGCTTTGAGATATTGCTTAATAATTATATTTTCGGTTTCTACAAAACTTGTTCAATTTATCAGCATCACGTGTTCTTAGAAAATCTACGTCCTCGGACTCGATAGCTCGTTTTCATTTTCAGTTATTTCTATTCGATCGCAGAGTGGTATTAGAATAAAAAAATCGATAAGAACGTGCTCGTCATGTTCTTATCATGCGATCTTCGTATACGAAGCGTCGTTCTTAATAGATTTCGTTGGTCAGCAGGTTTAGACAAGGTCAGTAAAGTAGCGTTAATGTATTTTAGAAGAAAAATAGAAACAAACAAGGAGAAATATCGTTGGACGTTGCGAATATCGTTTGGTCACGAGCATTGTGATACTATTTTTAAGCGCATATCGAATGTTCCACTTTCGGACCAGCACATAATAAATTGCTTTCTCTTTTGTCCGCCACGGTATTTTTGGATCTTGTCAATGCAATCGTTGGTTTTGCCGATTAAATAAGTCGCGAAACGTCACTTTTCAAAATGAAATATAATTGCTCGATTCTATTCTTCGTTTTTTCCCGTGTATGGCTCGATTATAAAAATTATTTATGATCGATCATTGTTCGTATAAAAATTGCAGATGATAAGGATTTTACGAGTTGATAATTTCTCCTCTTATTAAGTCATTAGCGTTTGGATTTTATATTTCTACGTTATCAGGACTTTGCTATTTATCATTCTTACGTTAATATAATTATTGTAATAGCAATTTTCCGTATCCAAGACACGAATATTTAACGTTCTCGTTTCTACATGACTCGTATTAGAATTCTCTGTTTCTAACGTACAATTTTGAGTATTCTAATTACGCAGCCTCATATTTGTAAGCTACCAAAGTTTCCATTTTTAATTCTTAAATCCCTGGTATATAACAAATGAACAAAGGAAACATTCGTATCTTTGAAATATTAGTTAGATCAACTTTCAGTATATAAATCATTTCTTAATATTAATGGCGACAGATATTATTCGATATTAATAGCAACGTTAGATCCATAATCAATGCAAATGTTACAAACGAATAAAAAGAAGACATTCACAACTTTGAAAAATTAGTTAAATTAGCTTCAGTTATATGAATCATTTTTTAATATCAATAGTAATAAACATTATTCGACACATTTAACAAATACTAAAATTAAATCCATAGAATTACAAACGAATAGAGAATGCATGGGCAAATTTAAAAAAAAATTATATAGATCAATTTCAGCTATATGAATCATTTTTTAATATTAACAGCAATAAACAGTGATTCGTATGAAACCTAAAGCTATTCAGTTATTTTTACCATTGATTCGATTATATTCAACATATCTCACTGAAGCAAAACGAAAAAAAAAAGAAAAAAAGAGAAGAAGGAGAAGAAACAAAAAAGGAATCAGAGTCAAAGATTTTTACCATAATTGTCCACGATTTCACGGGAGTAGAATTTCACATTTGTCAGAGTAGAGTTAGCCTTGGAAGATCCAGGGGCCAGACATGTGAAAACGAGAACTTTCGGCAATGGACTTTCTCCTCCTAGTGAAATGTGCCTTGGCCGTTTCTCCTACCGCGGCTCCGGAATCGGTTCGCCACTCCATTCGCCCTCTTTCTTGTTTTTCTCACTTGGGAAGGGCCGTTCCCAAAATTTTGTCAGTAACTCGGCCATGAAAAGCAGCACGCTTGGCCGAAATGGGACCGCTTTCTTCCGGACACCCGTTAGACGAGTTCCACATTCTTATTTTTTTTTTTTTTTCGCGCTCACGTTAGCCACTCCCGGTGAGCAAATCTCGATTGAATAAATCTGCTCGCATACTTTCTTCCCTATTATTTTAGTCCTCTTTTTCGGATTCTTTCTCCCCTCTGATTTCTGCAAGAAACTTTTAGGCCGGTGCTTGTTTGAAAAACATGTGTCGATCAGATTTCGAATCTTGGAATTGTAGAGCATTGGATAACACATTGGGAGCTTTTAATTAATAAAGTATTTTTTGTAGGATGTAGTAACATAATTTAAAAAAAATTTTCTTCTGGAATTTTTTTTAGAAATTTTTTCGATGATCAAGGTGACTAGCTGGAAAATCTTTAGAAATTGTTTGGTTTACTATTGAAAGATCATTTTTAGAAATCGATTGTAAAATATTTACTCTGATTACTCTGATTTTTATGCAGCTTATTATATTAATTTCGACACTTTGCTGGAAAAAATTTTCTGAAATTACATAATCTACGAATTAGATATAATATCTAATACACACTAACATAAAACATCTCCATTTGCTTTAAATCTACTTTGAATTCTCCAACGTAGATCAAGGAAAATGTTTAATACGTAGTTCCAAAGAATTATAGTAAGTAAAGATCATAACAACGAAATTCCATCGGAAACCGAGAAATATCTCTGAAATCACGAAGCGTAAACAAAAATTCTAACAACACGATTTCTCTATCCGTGATTTACAATCACAACAAGTGTTTGATCCATCGGTATAAATCGTTCTATTATGGTGGAATCGAAAAAAAGCTGGCCTAATTCACGAAGCAACCCTGATTCCCGGGTTGCTTACGAAATATGAAGAACGTGTTGCGGTAAATCAGTCGGAACGTCTCGCCTCTTTTCTCCTTCGTTCGTGATACACCAGGAGTGAAAGGAAGCGGCAGGATCAACAGGTTGTCTCGATTCCCATTTCGTGTAGCATCGTTAGACCGTAGCAGCAGTTTAACCTTTAGCCGGGAAACGAAAGCGTCTTTGCCCGCATCGAGATCTCCGGCCTCGTTCGAAAAAACCAGACATCTTGTTATACTAGTTTTCATCGTTTCTGACGTCGTAGTATTGGCACAAAGTAGAGTACGAATTGATACAAAGATTCGTGTAGATACGTTTATATATTTCTTTTGATAAGAATAGAATCATAATTGAGTTTATGATCGACGGAAGAAATACAGAGAGATTTCTTGAGTAAACTGTTGTGAGTCAATATAACTTGATACAGATTTGACATAGTAATAGCAAAAATGTATTAGGATTCAATATATTTGACGTAAATTCAATATACTTGCTTCAGATAGATAGAGATAGAAACCATGGTTGATTTTTATAATTAATAGAAAAAATGTAGGGAGATTTCTGGCTAAAGTGTTAAGATTCAACGTGCTTGATATAAATTTGATGTAGCAATAGTGAAGTATTAAGATTCATTATAGTAATGGCAAAGTACTGAGATTCAATATATGTACTTTGATAGGGATAGAATTTTAAAATAAAGTATGGCAGTGATATTAACTTATGCAATGCAATTTTATAATTTCATATTTTTTAATATAGTCTGAAGAAAATACCAAAACTGTGGTATACAGTTCGTCAATCCTAAATTAATGATTAGACTGCGGATTCTTATGCAAATTTATATTCTTATAAATGTAATCAACATACTGGAATCTAAGTAGAAAATTGTTTTACCTATATAAGTATTAATTATAATATTATAGAATATTAAATAATTATAGAAATATTCATAGAATACTAAATATTATAGGGAATACTATGCTTTCGGTATTTTATATATTTTTGCATGTTACCTGCATCTTGCGCATTTTTTCAACTTTAAATTTCTCATGAACGCACAAAAATCTGCAGTCTACACAAATAATACTTAGACTTGACATACATTGCATTTTTCTTTCTCTCTCTTTTAAAGCTCTTCGCTATCAATTCTCTATTGAGAATTCTAAGTAGGCTTGATAACGTTAATTAGCGGCGCGAAGGTAACTTAGACGCTTATTAGACTAGACTATTATCATAGTATATAGCTATTGTAGTATACATACATGCATATGTACATATAATGTCTGTAAATAATAGGCAAAATATAGGTAGTTAGATCTGGTAAACGGATTTCGGTAATTCGACTGGGATAAGCCTGAGGCTAGTACTTTAAACTCGATGAGATTTCCAATGAAAATTCCCGCAAAAACAATATTGAAAAATATTTGCGAATATCCTCGCAAATTTCCCTACTTATCTCCGACCTCCACGAGTAAACAAGGAAAGAAGACTAATATTTTCGGGATCCATTCATTGTGAAACACGTTACCTCACCTCGACACTCGCTCGATCTGCCATTATCGTAATCCAATTAGGTCGATGACACAGCAGAAGTCGATTCATCGTGGCAAAACAAGCATTCCAACTAAAAAAGGTATATCATCTGTTGGCTGACAAAAGGGAGGATGTACAAAGAACAGGGAGGAGGATATACTTTTGTTGGTCGGAGAACACGAAGGCGACGGCGATGAAAATAAAAAAAGGGGGAAGGAGAAGGATGAGTAGAAAGGATGAAAGAAGGAAGAATGGGCGAATATAAGGAGGAAGAGACGACAACGAAACGGAGGAGGAGAAAGGAATCCTTCCGTGACCCGCGCGAGGACTGCTGGCTCCTCGTGGTTTCCGCGTTCGCACAACAGGCATCGCGTTTTACGGGTACGGGACCGGTTCACCGGTGATTCAGAGCTTTATGCCGGTTCCAGCAGAATTAACGTCGGCATCTTCCCTCCACCGTTGCTTTTTTTCCCTTTCTCCAGCGAGGGAGCGACGAAGAGAAAGGTCGTCGATGCGAACGAAAACGAAATGGGAACTCTTCCAAGTTGTCCGGTGTAGTAAGAGCCATCGTTTTCTTGCAGCCGTATACGACAACACCAAGATATTGCTCGTTTTCTTTGATTTTCCCGTTTTTCTGTCGCGATGATGAAGCGTTTAATGGAGAGTAGGCGTGGTAACAGCTTGCTTTAGAAATAGTTTACGATTTGGTCGGTATCTAGGTTCTTTTTTTTCAAATTTGGATATATATGGAAAAGGGTTATTTAGGAAGGTAAAATATCGTTTTAAAAAGTGTTGCAAAAAATTCGAAGTATTTTTAATACCCACGGTAAAATGAATCTTGAGGCTAATCCACAGCTAATGAAGCGACAGAAAGTAAATGGTAAACAGTTGAAAAAGAAGTTTAATTCAATGTCTATTAATAAGATATTCAAATAAGGAAAAAGGTTACGAAACTAGCAACGTTAAAAAAGTTCAACTTGTGGTTTGGCTTTGGGTTACATTAAACTGTAGTAGACGAATCAGGAAATAAAAGTGACGAAATTTAATACGGTTTATGGCAGATTGAGGTTCGGATAATTTCTAAATTGAAATAAAAGCATTTATCATTGTTTGAAGAAGGTCGAAGATATCGACTAAATTATAAAGTATTGCAGGTGTTGAATAATTGAAAGATCTTTTATTCATTCATGCTCTATATTTGTTTTAGATAGTTGAACATTTCTCATACAACGTATGTGTCATATATGCATAAATATCTTTTAAAATCGGCGTAGCATAAATACTTCGAGGACACCCGCTGTTTCGTTAATATTTTGTATAAATATTTTGTATAATCAGTTTAGCATAATTACACGTATAAAAGGAAAGGAAGAGTAGTAATACTTGGTAATATTAAAAAACTGAGCACCATCAGAATTCGAGAACTTTTAAATATACCTGATTCGTGATTTTAATTCGTGATTCTGATTCGTGATCGTATCACTTGGACAGAAGTGATATTTCAAGGAATTCTCACATGTTCGTGGAAGATTCATTTGTAGATACGTGTAAATTCTTCTAATCAATGTGAGGGAATTCTACATTACAAGGATGAATGAAAAGATGCGATTAGCTAAGATAAGGGGAAATTCCCAAGTGACGTGATAAATTACAGAATTAGCTCCACATTAAATACGTTAATTGCATTGAATTATAATATATATGAATTATTATAATGTTCAGTTGGAAAATTCGTAGACAGTGAAACGCAATTTTGAACGTTTCTGAATCGATCATAAATCTCTTTTACCGGTCATAAATTAAGAATTGAAATTAGAAATCGAAATTAGGAATTGAAACTAAATATCGGAATTAGAAATTGAGATTAGAAATTGAAATTAAAAGCTGAAATTAGAAATCGAAAATAGTCTCCGGTACTTGAGACGATCTAAGGAACACGCGAACAGAAGGAGGCGACAGTGTGGTGCGTGGCCGTTAGAATCTTTCTTCGGCGAGGAAACTCTCTCTGCTCCCCACCTTGGAACCACCATGAAACGGACCTGTCCCCTCTCGAACGCCACGGCGTCGCGGTATTTCGCCACTTTCGATTTTACACGGCGAGTACGGCCGCTCCGTTACTGTTAATTTCATGGATCGGTCACGATCGAAACCACGCACCAGGAAGTGGGTCGGGCCCGACATAGAAAACGGGGACAGTATCAACTATTCTCTTCGTCCGAAGCGTCGTTTGTTCCAGTTTTCCCTTTTTTCTAACTCGTCACGCCATCGAAACGGAAAGTCATCTGTGGTGGCCTTCCATCACAATGATAATTCTATGAGCCGCTAATCTTGAAAAAAGTATTTGCAATAGCTGAAGGAAGTATTTGAACGTTTATCAAAAAGCTCTTTGATGCATATATCGTGTATGTATTATATTAAAAATATTTTGAAATTTCATTAGCGCCGTGTCATGATTATATTGGTGAAATTTGAAAGCGTCTTAAAAATGTACAAAAATGTATACACAAAAGTGTATTTGGTAAAGAATTAAAGAATTAAGAATTATAAAATACGATATTTTGCCTGAATATCGAGGCTTATTAATTAAAATACATTTTTAGATTTGTTTCAAACTTCACCAATGCAACGATGGCAAATGAATTTCAAAATCTGGAGGTATAATACGCGTATAATATGTTCATGGAAGGTTTGTACAGGTGCTCGAATACTTTCTTGACTTATTACGTGTTGTAATCCTGATTTTCGAGCACGGATCTCGTTTGATCCTACCGCTGCGACTTCTTACCAGTAGAAAGTTCCGAACTGTGGTCGGACACCTTCGGTAAGAAGCTAGGGGAATCGATCTGCCATTTTTTCTTCGATTATAATGGTTTTTGCGCTGGAATTAGCAGAACGACGAGTCTGAGGTTTCTCATTGTTGCTATTTTTGTTTCATAAATTTAACTTTATCCACCTTTACAATTATTTATATACTGTGATTTTAACGTTGAAGATTTCTAGGTTTAGTAATATCCGCAACTGCCCAGCGACAATGCTTGGTAATATAACGAAATGTACATGGTTTAATCGAATAATTTTCGCGAAGAAATATCCGAAAATGATCGGACCCCGAAAAACAAACAAACCCACCTCTAACCTACTATTCTCGCAACGTCAGAAACAGAAAGGTAGGAAACACAAAAGACTTCATCAACGTCATAACGGAACTCTGCTGGAAGACTTAGAAACTCCGAACCAACTCAACGTCGCTGTGCTTGCCATTCTAAAACACCCAGAGAGATCACCGCGGCCCGGGGTTTCGCCTCGGAACACGGAAGCCCCGTTTGCTTGGAAGCCCATTGGCTGTCGTTATTCTGCGAGGAAAACCGAGAAAACCACTGGCGGAGAACGCGCAAAGAAACAACCAGTCGTAGAACCTCCCTCGAAAGACCGCGACCTAACCTACAGCGTGCGGGAAACTACCCTTACGGGCTTTCTTATTCGCCTCACAAAACAATTCTTCTATAACCTAGCAAACTCTGCGCGTATAAGAAAGAACAACGACGTAGAGGGACAAAGATGGATAGAGTAGGAAGTGGCAGAATCTTGCGCGTAACAATCGAGTAGGGAAAGAGAGAGAGAGAGAGAGAGAGAGAGCGTGGAGAGGGTGTATGGTGGGAGGTGAGGGCGGGTAAAAGCGGATGTTTGGTGAACGCGAAGAAGACGACGGGTACGAACGGGTTGTGGAGGAGGGTACGGACGTACGCGCGTGTGTACTCGCGAGAGAGAAACGTCGCGTGGTCTCTTGGTAGGGAAGCTTGGATATATCGAGAGAGGGAGTGACACGGAGAGAAGGGAGAGAAAGAGAGAGATAGAGAGAGAAAGGAACACAGATAGCGCGGTGGAACGTAGGAACGTTGGCGAGTGGCAGTGTCTTTCCGGACGCCGCAGCTTCGAGTCACGCACGCACGGTTTCTCCCTCTCTTTCTCCCTCTCTTTTTCTCTTTTTCTCTCTCTCTCTCTTTTTTTATTCGTTCCTGTCTACCTGTCCGTCTATCTATCCACCTATCTGTCCCTCCCTGCCCCGTTCAACATTTTACCCCCTCTCCACCCCCTTTTGTATACATACATGCGCGTATCCTCTTTCTCCCTCTTGGTTAACGTTACCCTCTCCCTTCTTCCTGAGAAACTCTGTCCATCCCTCTTCACGGTCTCAGCGAGTCTGTCTTGCTCTCTCTGATTTCCCTTGGCGGCTCCACTCTGCCCTTCCTCGTGCTGTCTCTCCCGGTCGGAACTTCGCTTCTCAGGACGACGTCGAGGCGCGTGATCGTCTCTCCCCCACCGTTAGGAACGCGGCCAGCGAGCCAATCGGAGCTACGCTTCCGGCTACGGTGACGGCCCAATGGGCGAACACCGGCCACGGATAGACGCTGACGATCGCTGATTTTGACAGTCGACACACGACGACGATAGTAGTACACCGTGCCCGTGGCTGGCCGCTGCCTTCTCTCCTTCCCGGCCGAGAACCGAATCTGCTCTTCCTCCGGGAGGTCCTTTCGCGGCCCAACGGATCAGCGGTACGTTTCAGTTCTCCGACGAGGTTCAGTGTGTTCGAGGCGCGTACCTCGGGACTTGCGCGCTCTGCGTCTCGAATACCGGATCATCGGCGAGCGACAGAAATCCTCCCATCGGTGTGTTGATTTTGAACCAACGAACTGTTGATGTTGATTTTGAACGATGATCTTCCGCACATGAATTCGGTGAACGGTCGAGGACACCGTTGCAAGAGGGGAGAGATAGGAAGAAGGAAAAGTGTGGTCGAATCGAGATCACGTGGCCGAAGTTGAGATCCAAAGATCCCTGGGAAGTTGCAAGATTTTTGATAGCGAAAGACCGTTGTGGCCCTTTGACATCATCGGAGTTGCAATTTTCCTCGTAGTTCTCCTCTCTCCGATTCTCTCCCTCTCTTGTCGACGATTCTCGGCCTGGTGACAAGTGTCCGTCCAGTGGCAGCGCAAAAAGACTGCGCGGATGACAGCGAGCGGATAAAATTACGCGCAGATGCTAAGACAAACAGAGACAGTGGCGACCGCGAAGCCTCGGTAGTGTGTCCCTAAGACGATCCTCGACAGATCTGATAAGTGCTCTTTGCTTATTTTAAACGAATATCACTCTAAATCGAATCGAGCTAGTCGATAGAGACGAGGAAATCAAATTGTCGAACTTTCTGCTTCGATCGTCAGATCGACCGAGGGAACCGAACTCTGTGAGTGAATTTGGTTGTCGTATAGTAAGAGGAAAAGACTAACTGAGTGACAGGGGAGACAAAGTAAGGGGTGATTTAAATGCTCGCGTGAAAGCAACCGAATGAGCTGCGTTATGGAGTACCAGCAATTGCCGCCACCGCCGGTACCAGGCGTGCTGCACCAGGCGCATCATCAGCAGCATCAGCAACAACCGGTGCAACCGCCCCATCCTCACATCGTGGTCGCGCCTGCGCACCAACAGCAACCCCAACAACCACCACCGCCACCGTTACCGCCCACCTCGCACGGCCATCAGGTGCACGCGCCACTTCCGCCCATCCACGAGGACAGCACCAGCTCGCGTTGGAGCCAGTACCAGCATTTATGGAGGCAGCATCATGTATACGTAAATGGTACGAGGATTCTGTGTTTCGAGGAATTTGAACAGGTTTCATCAGGTTTCAGGTTTGGTAGGAGGACGTTTGCTACGATTGTTAGGATTGCGAGGTTTCCAGTTTCAGCATTTGAACGGCACTTTTGTGGCTACATGACGCGAATTTCTTAGTTTATGGACTTTCCGGATTTGTAAATTTTGATTTCCAGGATTGTAGAATCTTAGGATACAGGTTTCTAGATTACATGATGTTAGTATCGTAAGCTTTCAGATTAGATGTCCTCGAAAGTTGGTTTTTAAGATCGTTGAGTCTTACGAGGAGACAACGAGAACCGCGTAATGTCGAACGAGTCTGCCGTTTCTGCACATTCGATGCTTTATATTGAAGTTGGTAGAACAACGTGAAATGAATTTGAACGCGTTACTTTTGTTCTCCAGAAATTAATCGACGAATTGTGTCTTTGGTGCGTCAATTTCGTATTTTTCAAATGTTCTTATTGCGATTGCCAGACACAAGATTGAAAAATATGCGGAAGCACTATAATAAATAAGAATAATCGAAAATTGTTCAAAATAAATTACAAAAATTTCAAAGAATACTTAGTAAGAAGATAACAAAGTGTATAAGGAGATACAAAAAAATTGTATTAGTTTCTCAAAGTCATGCGCTTAAATAATTTTAGGGCCGTTTTGTCATCAATCTAAGCCATCGAATGCACCTGCAGCCAACACATTCGAGAGTAGTTTCTGCTAACTCCTTCTGGTTAGCTTCTCTTACCATATCAGAATTACAAGATTGTTGACAGTGTGATACAATTTCGAAATTTGAGTATTTAACGTTTCAAATTGTAAGTATCTTTAGCGTTCGATTTTTAATATCGTGCAATCTTAGTTTGTTAGTTGTTGGAATTGTAAAACCGTCGATTTTTTTTATGTTTTTAGTGTTCCAGGATCTTAAATTTTGATTTATAGGGTTGCAGGTCTTTCAATTCTCGGTATTTTAGTAATCTTGGTTCGTAGAGTCGTATGTTAGCAGAATCATAGATTCGCGATCTTTTCATCTATAGAATCGCCAGTGTAGCGGTTCTTAGAGTCGCAAAATCTCAATTTTCCACCTCGTGCATTTATCTATCTTCCCGCGCAGTAGTTCCTAGTTAAAATCCCGTTAAGCAGTATATAAGATCAAGAATCTTCATAAATCTCTCTATAAACTGCTGTAACAAGTCGTAAATCCATATCTTAAAAAATACTCCGCTGCAACGTGCTGATTCTGCTGCTTTCCAGCCAGTCGTATTTTTCTATCGTTAAGAGCATCGCACCATCGATATATCGAACCAGTCTGATTTCCAATTCAGAAGAAACTTCGAGATACGAAATTATCCAGCAACGAGAACAATCTTTCTGTTCCTACATTTTAACTGATAATTTTTGGATCCTCTCGTAAGATATCGTTCATACGTTTAATATTAAAAACAGGGCTGAAATGGTCCTTCTTAAACGGTGAAATTATTCCACGAAATGATAGGACGATTTTAGGTAATTTCCGTGATGCATCACATTTTTAACAAACCCACGATATCGATTCTTATTCTCGATTAAAGGCACATTCCTTTGTTTTTCGTTCTGGTGCACGTGGATGCATGGAAATAACTTTATTTATATCGATAATAGCTAGTTGATTAGATGTAGACTGTCTGGCACTGACATGTGCGGCTGCAGATCGCATTGTCGCTGTACGTGTGCGCTGAAAATGGCGATGCTCTGAACACCAGCCTAAAGAAAAGCAATAAAAAAGAAAAGGAAAAAAAGAGACGCAAAGATGTAGAGATAGAGAGAGTCACGTAGGTTTCGACACGTGACAAACGTGGAACAGGTTTTCGTCGTTTTTCTCGGCCAACTCTGTTGCAGGAAGAGTCGAGCATCGCCTGTCGAATTACCTTTTGTAGCAAAAATTACTGCATCGTGTGTCTATATTCGCGTTATCTCGCCATTAAACATGTAACTTAATAAGGTATGAATATTAAAAAACCACGGTCGCCTTGTTCACGTACAGCGGTTGACAACTTGTCTAAAAAAAAAAAAAAGAAGAAGAAAAAAGAAAAACTGCTATAAATCACAGACAAGGATTGACGACGTTCTATAAAAAAAAAAAAAGAGAAAAAAAAGGCAAGGTTTTTTGAAACTAGAAAGAACTTGATTTCTCAACCTTTTATTCACATCACAGTTTCTTCCTGCTTTTTTTTTTTTTTAGAATCTTTCTGTGACAAAAAAAGCCGCGTTAAATTAGAACGCGAAAGATCACAGAGTATTTTCAGAGTATTTTCAATTCACAAGCCATTGATCGTTTAATATGATCGAGGATAATGGTAAATCCAAAATGAAGTTCAATTTTGTTAATATCCCTAAAACATTATCGTTAGAAGACTACCTACCTACCTTCTTTTTTTTAGTAGACAAAACAAATCTATATTCAACCTCCATTTGTTGATTCATCAGGAATACGCGTAAACGTATAATTAATTCGTACACGTGTTAAAATTATTCAGCTCGTTTTACAACTGGTTTCGATATCGCAATAAAAGTTGGAAGGAAAGATTGATACACAACGATAGATTCGCTTGGAGGAGGCAGAGTGGACCATTCGGTTAATTCGAAAACATGAAGTTGATTAGAAAGTCGGAGAAGGATAACGCGAGTTCGCGATAAAAGGAGAGAGTAATCGCGGAATAGAAACGCCCACCTGTTGCTTACACCAGGTTGCCTACATTTTATCCACAATTATCACGACGTGATCTATCAGCTTATTTAGCTTAGATCATTCCTGTAGAGACTTTCTCCTTTACTCTTTTTCCTCAACTTCTTCATATCGCGAATCACGATCTCGCAATATAAATAATTCCGATGTTTTCTCCTCGGCTGATATTTTTATCGACTTATCGTCCGAAAAACTGCGCTTCGTACCGATCGAGATTGATAGCCTGATATGCGATGTTTAAAATCTTGGAATTTATTTCATTTTGAGTTTCGAAATTCGGTTGAGTTATATCGGCACTTGGCATTGATAGCGGCGCAACTCATAAAACTTCAAATTTGCTTTTATCGAATAGAGGGTCTTACATTATGTTTCTATATTTATCATGTGAAACGGTATATTCATAATTCCATCAGTTTTGCGTCAGAGGGCAAAATTATTACTTGTGCCGCAATCAACCTGGCCTTAGCTTTGCAACAACACTGGCTCGTTTTCAGTTGTTTTGTGACGCTGCAAGTGGCGTATCTCGTGTCAACTCAGCCTTATTATGTCGTTCAAATGACTCACGAAGATTTCTTCGTACATTTTAAAAAGCCTCTCCTATAAAACGAACGCTTTTTTAAATTGTGTCACGAACGTTTTTTTAGCGTTGACAGGCTGAAAGGAAACGCGATCACAAGGCTATCCAATTCTCATTTTCATAATTGCATAAAAAATTGAGAAAATCAGAAGATTCTTTATTTTATCACGCAGATATTTATAAAATTATATCAAAGTGTATTTCCGGGTGAGAGCTATTTCTGTATTCGTGATTAAAAACACAAAATCAAGTCACGTACGTAAAGAACACGAGAAGGCGATAAAGAGCGTAATATCTGACAACTTGTTGAATCTAGAATTGAAGAATCTAGATATATAGAAGGAGAATACATATTTATTTCTACAAAGGATTAAAAGAACAATCTCGATACTGACTGTTGAAATTTGAATTGCTTGCTGTGTGTTTGCCCGTGATCTTCATACGTAATATTGCACACATGAATCTTTGTTGGATTCATTTTAAAGAGAGAAGATGCACTCGTAGCATTCTCTTTCAAAACTTTTTGTTTCATGAAATTCCCCTGACAATAATAATGATTTGTCATGTTGCAGGTAGGAGTTTGATCTCAGCCTTTTATTTTCTTCTCATACATGGTATCCTCGTATTTGTAGTTTGCACTTTGAGTTTGCGATGAATCTATTAGTACTGCGAAAGTTAGTTATTAACCAAGCGGAGGTCCGAGTTAACGGGTTCGAAGATGGAGCGTGAATGAATCATACGTGTCCACATGCGAACGTGTGAATTCACCTATGCACCTATCCTACTTGCGACGGAATCGACTCAAGGCTATTAACATTTGCATCCTCCCACGTTTCCCACTTGAGCCTCTCTGTTTTCTGCGCTCGTCTGTTTCCTCTTGGCGTTCGCTTGCTCGTACAAGCATGTAGAAACACGCTGGGAATTAAAGATCCTTTCATGTACCTTGGAAACTTAAAAGCTTCTGAAGCTTGCTCTTAAAAGCGGCAAAAATATCGAATATATCGGAATATTGAAAACTGTTCCTTCGTAGAGATCAGAGAATTATTCTTAAAAAGAAAACTATTCGCTAAAAAGGATTTATTTAAATTTACGTTTTAGATATCAGATGAGTTTTATGAATAATTGTATAAACAATCTTATATCCATATTGGATTATTCGGGAAGATTTGTAGATTATAGGACATAGAAAAATCTGGAGGAATTAGCATTTCGTTGAACGACGTGTGTTTCTTTTCGCAATTTTTTCCTATTTCCCGAATACCACCGTGACAACTTTGAAATTTTATCCGACCGTCTATAAAGAAAATTGCAATTATGACGAGCAACTGGCTGTTTTTCTTGGATTCGAAGTAGATACAGCGACTAAGGTTGGAAGCTTCGCGAGAATCCGGGAAATGAGTCGGAAAATCCAACCGCGTGAAAGGCGATGGACGCTGTGAAATGGCAATCGTGCAATTGGCAGCAACAGGCTGGAAGAACTTTTAGACCTCTGTTATTTTTAACACGTTAACTGCTTCAAGAAGCTAACGTGCGCATCTCGCTTGGCCGCGTTTAATAGGCCTCGAAATATGTCGTATTATCGCATGCTGGCAAGTTCAATACGATCTTCCTTTTGCTATTTTCCTCTATCGAAAAATATTACGCAAATGATCACAATTTTTCTTTTTCCCCTTAATAAGTTATTATTACGATGCAACATATCTTTATATTCTTCGTTTAATAATCAACGTAAGAAGAGAACGTATTTATGTTACAACGTGATACATCTTTTCGAACTTTGTATTGCAATTTTCAAAATACGTTGAAATTTTCTAATCATATTATTATGACTTGGTAAAACATTGTAATTTATATGAAACGGTTTCTCGTAGATTAGAATTCCGAATCGCCGAATACAAAGCCAAAAAGAAACTATTTGCTGACATTATAAGTAAAATGTAAAATAAAATATATGGATGTTACTTGGAAATCATATGTGGTGTTGTGAATGATAGTAATTTTGATATCTTTTATCAAACATACCTTATCCATAGGGAATCCATCGTTTGAGTAGCAAGATGTTCATGCCTCTATCTAAAAACAGACAGAAATTATAATTATAATTGCAATCCTCTTTGTAAGTACCACCTCTCCGAGGTAACTTCAAATCGTTTTAATAGCTTATTTGACTTAAAATTCTAAAACTTTCGGGGAGAATCAACGGAATAATCCATAATTAATAACCTGTTAATTCGCCGATCTCGATAATTTTTAAATTAATATATTTCCCGCTAATTTCCCCAATTAATATTAATCTCCATCGCTGGAATGGTAAATATCCTTATCTCCATCTAAAAGCAGATAAAGATTACAAACTGCAATTCTTTTCACCTCTAGTTCTTAAAGATCACAAATCATTGCATTATCTTATCCGATTAAAAATTCTGAAGCTCTCACGACGAGAATCAGACGCACGATCTCTGACCAATAACTCGTTGATTCATTAATCTTAACAATCTATAAATTAACACCCAAAAGCAGCGAGAGATAACAATCGTAACCGCGATGCTCTTGGCAAATAAAAATCACAAATTCGTTGTTAAAGATTACAAATCACCGCGTTACCCTGTTAAACTTCAAATTAAAAAATCTCTCAAAGGTATGATCAAACGCACGATCTGTGGCATTTGACATCATCGATCTTAATAATCTTTGATCTTGATCCATCGTCCGAGATAAAGTACGTGTTCGTATCTCCGTCTAAAAACAAAGAAAGATTACAATTAGACCTGCGATGCTCTTAAAAATCACAAATCATCTCGTTACACTGTCTGACTTAAAATCCTAAAACTCTGAGACAGAATCAACCTAGACATGATCTATATCTAATAACTTGTTCGTAAATTGTTGATCGAAAGTAGAGGAAAGAAAAAGGAAAGCAATCTGGATTTGAATGTGAAGCGGCAGAAAAAAGAAGCTTTGGTGGACGAACGCGTTGATCGATCGTCATTCGACGTCGTTTAACCGCTCGTTTAGACAGTACATAGTTGCGTCCATGGCGTGTGTGCAACACGCTCTTCTAAACACTAAACGACCTCGTGAGCTCATTGCAACGGCAGTGTGCCGGCGTTGTTGTCGGGTGTGAGCGCGTCGAATTGTCGCCGGACACAATGGATCCCGAATGGGACTGCTTTCAGGGGCACAATGCCTAGGGATGGGCGGACCAGCCCGTCCTGCACTTTGACGTTCGTTCCAACATGACAATGACGAATCCGGGGATCGTGTCATTCCTCGAAATACACACTTTTTAATCTATTACAACATTAAATTGTCCTTATGTAATGCTTGTTCTACGTTACGTTTAATTAGAAATGGTTTTGTGGTCTAACGTCGAATAGATGAGGAGGAACATCCATAAGAGAAAGTAAGGGAATATAATGGTTTGTGTGAAAATCTGCCAGCTAGCAGCGAGTTATCGTTGTGTATCATCTTTGTATATTTTGTGTCTTTGGATTTTTTATGTTTTCAGCTTCCACAATTTATTTTGAATGATGCTATCCCGGAAGACTAACGAGGAATTTAGACGAACTCCATGGCATAAACTAGGATTTCTAAATACGAATTTCTGTTCGTCTGTTTCCTTTTGTTTAATCCATTGAAAAATTGATAAAAAGCCGAAAGCATAGATTTAAACTAATGATAAAAATTAACTAAAGCAACTGTCAAACCGCCGATTTTTACGTATTTGTGAAAAATTTGAAGATGCGGAAATGCATAGAACGAAGTTAATTATACAACAATATATAAAATATGCAAACTATAGTGCCTGTTACGATGTATAGTAGGTAAACTAACTTTTAACCCATGTGTCAGTCTTTCCAATTGTATTCGCAAAAATACGAATTCGTTTAAATATCCACTGTTTGATTATCATCAACGTGCGAGAATTTCATCAACATCAATCAATCTAAAGAATTGCTTATATAAAAATTCTCCAGGCTGAGATTGGCAATTTAAGAAAAAGGAGATTTCATTTCTGAGAAATATGTTCCTTTTTTTTTTAACATTAGCACTATCCCAACGAAGAACCAATTGATATTAAATAGAGAGACTTGGTATTCCAGTCTGGTGTGACTATTACAAATTCGATTGCATCATATTGCAAGTAAAGTAACGCTCAAGAAGCATAGCATACTAACAATAAGTGTCGCAGCGATGAGTTTTTAAGGAAACGTTCGCTCTGGCTTCATTATTGATGGAATAGTATAGCGGTCTCGCTTGTTTACTTAGATTTCCTTGTCTGCTCACATGCTGGCATTGAACCATCTTTTCTTTCCGTAGTGAAGTGGAATTCTGTACTGCGTTTCAATTTTTTTCTAACGTGTTTTTTGAAATTCAAGATCGCGAACTCTATTTTATTTATAATAAATTAGAATTTCATATTTCTCTTCAGTTTCTGCTGTGATCATCGTAGAATTCAGAATAACAAAACTTCGCTTCGTCTACGATATTATCGGCTTGCTTGGGAAAAAACGATCTAAGTATAAGAGTTGTAACGTAATATAAGTGTCTCCGCGTCATAATCCTTGACTAATTAAAACGACTATAAAATTCTGCCGGCAAATGAAACGGCCATACAACACACAAGACAAGGCTCTAATATAATCGATAGTGCGAGTCGATAGAAATTAATATCAGGAACGTAGGCAGTTTCTCTGACGCAAAGTGTAGGCCGACCTGCGACCTCGATTTATGTAGCCGTTTACGTCGCAGATTAGACGACGAGTTTTCCTAAAATCGTGTCTTAAATTAAAGCCCCGTTGACGAGTCTTTGCGAAACGAAAATTATACTTTGCATACGTCCTAAAGTTCAATTCTGTTCTCGTATGATTGATACGATTCCTGAGAAACCGCGTAAAAGGTATATAATGTATATGAAAAATATTGTCGACTGGTTTTAAATATGAAAACTCGCTACAAGTCGCATAAAAGTATTTAATTAAATCTCCATTTGATTTTTCATATTATTCGTTCGAACATATTTCATGTTCTGCAAACTTAAAAACAAAAATAATTATATATTTACTTATAAAATGAATTATCCCTTGTGAAGAAAATAAATAATATGTCACTGATTGAAGAATACGAAGAGAAAAACAGACACGTGTGCTTATTAATTAGGTTTCATTCCTTACTGCTTTCTGACAGTAGATTCGGTGGTTCGCGCCAGACACTAGAACTACGCTATGACTCGAAGCGTAAAATAGAAATGCCAAAAGAAGGTTCTGAATGTAACAGAGTATATTCCATACGTTTCAAAAAAAATCGTTCAAATATCAAAAATGCTTCCATAGGAAAAATTATTCAAGTACCAAGAGTATGTTTGTGAGAAATGGTGATTTTGGATCTATTATCGTAGGTGTGTAGCATTAAACGAGCGTGATCGATCGGCGAAGGGCCTGCTTTTCTAGAGCAAGTGTGTCCCGCAACGAGTATGTCACAACGAGTTAGCTTTTTCCTGAAGACCGTGGCACATTGGCCGTCACCTGACCTTCCCGAAGGCCGCGCTTTAATCCTCGGCCTAAACGAAGCCGTAAGAAATCGCTTCGTATCTCTCTCGACCACGTCCACTCGCGTTACGTGCGTTCGTTTTCATGCACGTGTTACTCGTGTGCACGCGTTGCTTTCAACTTTACACACTACGTGTCTCAATTTTACGTTTTAGGATCTTCACAATTTTTAATTAAAATTAGCATATTTTATGCAATATTTATTCTTTGTGTATGAACTTTTGACTATAGCTTATTAATTTGACGTGGAAAGAAGGCAGGGTTTGGAAATGCTATTTCTTGGTAAATTGGTATAGTTTTGGTAATTGTTTAATTGGTAAAATTTGTTATTTGGCGATTTATGTATCGATAAATTTTGATGTTTAATAATTAATTGTATTTGATATTGCTTTCGGTGTTTGATAATTGGCTGGAAAATATTGTTTGGCAAATTGGTATAATTTTGATAACTGTTAAGTTGATAAAATCTGATAATTAGTAATTCATGAATTGATAAGTGTTGGTATTTGATAATTTGTTAATATAATATTCAAAAAGTCATCCTCTAGGATAACGATAGATATTACATATTGAATTTGAGTTTATTAAACTCCTTCTTTTCGATAAAATTGGCTCTGAAATATCTAGTTACTTCAGAAAAATTCAGCGTTTAAGGAGACACCCGAGAAGTGCGATTAGAATTTACATCGTCGCGCTGACTCTGCTGTTCACTGAATAGTCTATTAAATTTCTAAAAGCAAACATTTTCAAAAGTTGTTCAATTTTCCGCTTAGTACCGATGAATGTTCTTCGAGACAAATTTGGAGATTGTGAGAACATATTGATAATAATAATCAAGCAAAGATCTTAATTTAGTCTGATAGTACTATAATACTACATATATATTACTTGAAAGTTTACGAAAGATAACAGAAGCTATGACGACTAGAGATTTGGACGCGTCTTGTGATACGGACTCAAGATCCATTTTATGCATAGCATGCAACTCGTGATGATAAGAGTAGGCGATTATGACGCTAGCATATGTTTGGAAAAGTTTATAAATCGAAATCGTAGCAAAAATTGCTTTGAAACAGCTTTCTCGTACGCAACTTCGCACAGTGTCTTTTTCTTCTAAATAAAAGTGTAGATAATTTTCTTTCATAGTCAGAGTGTATGGAATTTTACTTCAATCAACGATGAAATTTAATTCAAGCCCATTGTCTAATAAATCATTTAATTAAAATTATTATAGAGACCTTTCGATACAAAATAACAGTATTATATTAAAAGAAAAAAAAATATATATATATTTATAAATTGCATTTTCTAATGAAATGAAATTCTTAATAATGATTTCCCTTTATAATAATTTCTAGTATCTGTATATACCATATATAATTATATAATATATATGTATATATATGTAAAAATACATTATATACATATAGATACTGAAAATTCTTATAAAAGGAAATCATTATAAAGAATGGAATTCCTTTAAAATGCAATTGAAATTCCCATACTTCTTAATAAATATTAATTTTCATGAAATCATTATCGTTGAAATCTCTCGTTAAGCACGAATTACCGAGTATTAAGTACGAATCGTTTGATCTACGATTAACAATGCTACATACATATTAACACGATTAGATCCATAAAAGGCAGTGGAACGAGAACTGTTCGCAGTCCGTGCATTTCGATTATTATCTGTGTTTCCTCTTACGTTCATTACGTCGGATTATCGAGTTTTGCTGCATAACAAAGTCATGAACGTACGAGTAGAACCAATGACAATCACAATATAGCTGTGCGTATGTGTCTGGACACGTGTAACGTAAACCAGCAATTATCGTAGAAAGGCAGGGAAAGGAGAGGGGATCAAGAAAAAATAAACACACAGCGATTTATTCTCCTGGTTTCATATAAATATCCTCACGCGGTTTTTTAGAAGCTCGAATGCGATGAACTCCATTAACGGCCTGCTATTCGCAGTCTAATATATTCCTTACTTTTTTAAAAAAAAAATATATATATATATATAGATTCAACATCGCATCAACTGCAAGGTTATTAGCGAATGAGAAGGATTTTTAATATAGTTTCCTCTTCTATGTTGCAATATTTTAAGATCTTATGCAAGTTGATCATTCTCGTTTAGTTTGGCTGGTTGGTAACGGAATTGTTAAAATTGCTATGCTTCTTCTTTCTTATTTGCATTTGAGTAGAAGAAACGGAATTTGTATGGAGAATATAAAAGGAAACAGAATTGTTGGATATAATTGGGACTTTTTCTCCTTTCAGTTCAATTTTTAACTTTTCCAAAGCTCGAACGGTTCTAGGAGAAAATACAAAACATCGGTCTTTCCGTGTCTCGGAACTTTATTGCCTTTAAACGAGGAAAAATGAGAGATTTTGCACTGCCACGTTTACAAAATTAAAAATTCTCCGAAGGAATGTACCGATTCAAAAATTAAGACCAGCAGAAATCCTTAAACATCTCCATGGACATTTGCGCTTCTACTGTATCTACTAAATTTCTAAACGTATAAACGGCAAACTTCTTAAACCAATCGCGCTCTTAATTTAGAAAAAAGAAATAAGAGCAGGAAGAAAAGAATGTATAACTATGAGAAAATTTCTAAAATTCTCTGAAAAATTCAGATTTTCTCGAGTAAAGAAGCAATTATAGGATTACTTGCAAAACTCAGAAATGGCTTATGGCTAGGATTACGAAGAATCGCGAATCTTCCTTTCATATCTATTCATAGAAAAGTCGTTAGACACGGTATTAGCAGAACTTTTGATTAACAATGTGTTATTCCTCGAGTTGACGTTCGAAGAGAGGGAGAGAGAGAGGGCGAAGAAAGAAAGAGAGGACTCTGTATATACACATAAACAACGTGCAGCACGCGTGCATCCACGTGCTCGCCCGTCCACGGAATCTGATCCGCGAAATTGGATTTTGCTTGAGAGCATCGATCGCTAGAAAACGATTACTCAGGAGATTTTGCACTTTTTTTCGCGCTTCTTGTTTCTTTCATGGACGCTGTCCTAACGCTTCGCGTACGAATTCCGCCATCCGATCGTTTTCAAACTGGTGAATAATTACATTCTATCGAAATCGAAGCGGAATTGAGCGTTATACGAATAGAAGGTTGTTAAACGATTTGGCGTTAGATCTTATTTTTAGGAAATTCTCGATATTACCTTCTTAAAATTATTATGCTTTTCGATACGGAAATTTATTCGTCGGAATATTTCGATTTGCTTGGGAATTAATGAAATGATTTTCCTTTCGAGATTTTTTCTCTCTGCACGTTATATCTCTTTTCTTTTTCATGGGTATCTTTTTGCTGCCTAATATCGTTTGTTGTATTTTGATTTGCTTAACAGTGATTTTGTTAAATATTATATTTTCCCCGAGATATTATATTTTGACTTGGTAGATTTTTCTAATAATCAGAGCATAGTTCATCGCGATACGCGCGCGATATCAGTTTTTATAATAATACTTTATAATGTTTACACAGCAATGAACTTTATGTACATAAAGTTCTACAACGTACGGATAGATTCTGCAGTAGAAATTCGGTTAGCAGTGGACGTGTTAATAATCTCGTACAGCTTGTTTAAATATCTGCGATATACAATAGATAGATGAGTATAAATGATCAAAGGATACAGGAAACATCAAATGGCAGAGGTATTTAAGTCAAAATTTTATCAATCATCTGCCTGGAATCGTAATTAACAAATCTTCTACGTAAAAGTGATTCTAATCTTAAACCGTAATTATCATTGTCCACTTCTGTCTTACAACCAGTCGGCTTTCTGCGATATTAATGAAGCAACGTACGATTTTTAATTCGATAAGGTAGCTTAGAAAGAATAAAATAAACTGTACACGAGCACGACCGACATGGAAGGAAAGCTTCTGTCGGTTAACATCGTACGATGGAATTACTGTTAACAAGCTGTTATTAACTGCTCACGCAGAAGCAAAATAAGAAAAAAAGAGGATGCGTATTGATCGAATGCAAAAACAACGGAAAATAACGTTTCACGAAGATAGACGGATAAACAAAAGTTAAACAATCGTTCTGAGCCAATAGGAGCTACTATTTAAAATAACTAGCTACATATTGGTTTTATCGAAAAACGTGTTAAATGAATTACGTTGCATTTCAAGGCATTTTAAGGCTCGACGACCGGATGCAATTTTATTTTCTGATATTTTATATTTTTCGATATATCGAGGTGATCTTGGGTTTCTTAAGTGACATTGTATATTTATTATAACGTTAGTCGATGCAGTTGGGCATACTCTACAAGAAAGTATTATCTTATTTATACTGAAGAATCATTCGTTTGGCGGATATTTTGACTTATATTTGTTAAATTTAACGTACAAAAGACAATGACAGCGTAATCATAAGAACACCGCCTGGCGTCTTCCCTTGACAAAAATAATGTCAAAATATCTGACAAACTATTGGTTTTTCGGTACAAATAAAGTATTCAGAATATTCAGTTGGATCGATTAATGTTATAAAAGATATATGGTGCCACTTAAAAATCTCAGGTTTACCTTGATATCTCAGAAGAAGCAAGATATTAGAAAATAAAATTGCACCCATCCGAAGAGTCGCTTGAAGTGCAATTTAATTCATTCTAAGGCATGTTTTGATAGAACCAATAGGTAACGTGTTATTTTAGATAGTGCTTCTTATCGACTTACACTGTGTCGCATATGTTAATTAATCGGTAAAAAAAATTCATTCCGCTTGTGAATTCTCAGCTAAGCATTTTCAATAACGTCATTATAGGAACGTATTTCTTCCACTAATAAATCTTTTCCTTCTTCGTATACCTTTCCTCTTCATGAATTATTCACGTGCTATTTTTTTTATCTGTTTCTTTTTCAGGTAAGCTGCACACATAATGAAATAACCCCAGTCTTACTTACATGTAGAATCCTTCTGGTGTGCGTATGTAAGTAGATCTTTGCATTCTTTTCGGCCGCCGGTTTTCCAACATTCTATTCTCTTCCATATCTTATTCTCTATTTCGCGTTGAATTTTTATCCGGATTTTCTTCGAATTTACCTTTTTTATTCGCTTCGATATTTGTTGTTGTCCTGTGACGTTTATAATTCTTCCTTAAGAGGGCCGAAGATAATCGTGCAAATTTTAGAGTCTAAGAGTGGTAAAACTTCATTTTGAATGTTACTCGGTGTTCTTTAATTAATGCGTTTCCTATGAGAAGTCTGTGACGTTTGTTAATTGATATTTTACTCTTGTGGAAATTTGGATCCTATGTCCCTCCACATCGCTAATATTTGTTTCTTAAGATTAATTATTTTATTTATTTTAGAAGAACTATGGATAGATAGATAGATCCACATAATCTAAATGTGAAACAGTAATCGAATCTCATTCGAATCTTTGAACATTTTTAATCATGTTATTCATATAAAAGTCAAGGAATTTCTAGTAATAGCCTTTGTGAAATTGTTCGATTCAACTTGACGCGAGACACCTTCAATTCTAATAATTTGATCGTCAACATTAATGAAATGTGTAACAATGAAAAGATGTGATCGCTACATCCTCAAATAAAAGAACAAGAGGGAGAGTATACTTTAGCGATTCGAGCGATATAAAGTCTATTAAAAGCTCGTAAAAGTACTGCGAATTATCACCGGTAAAATTTATCGCGTTAACTAGCTCGTACAATATAAAACAAATATTCTCCCGATATCGTAAACCTAAGCGAACTTTCTAAATTACTAAAGCAAACTTAGTAAAGTAACTAACTTACTAAACTGACTTACTAAAATAAAGTTACTTGAGTAGACTTAGTAAAGTAACTAACTTACCAAACTTACTTACTAAAGTGAAGTTACTTAGGCAGACTTAGTAAAGTAACTAACTTACTAAACTTACTTACTAAAATAAAATTACTTAGGTAGACTTAGTAAAGTAACTAACTTACAAAACTTAGTTACTAAAATAAAGTTACTTGAGTAGACTTAGTAAAGTAACTAACTTACTAAACTTATTTACTAAAGTGAAATTACTTAGGCAGACTTAGTAAAGTAACTAACTTACTAAACTGACTTACTAAAATAAAGTTACTTGAGTAGGCTTAGTAAAGTAAATAACTTACCAAACTTACTTACTAAAGTGAAGTTACTTAGGCAGACTTAGTAAAGTAACTAACTTACTAAACTGACTTACTAAAATAAAGTTACTTGAGTAGACTTAGTAAAGTAACTAACTTACCAAACTTACTTACTAAAGCGAAGTTACTTAGGCAAACTAATTAAACTTATTTACTAAGGTAAAATTACTTAAGTAAACCAAAAATTTCGATTCTTTTGTATTCACAACCTACGATACTTAAAATTGTTTGATACACGCATGCACGTATTTGGCATTGCAAAGAAAATGGGCGACGATGCACGTGGAATTGAACGTGTTAGAGGGCCAGTGTTGATAGACATACCGCGACTACATAAATAGGCAGTCAGTGTTATCGAACGAGACCCGGCTTGCACGATAACGTCGGCCTTCTCGTGAACCTTGACGATAAACTTTTCATTGGTTCACCAGTGTTGGATGCGATCACTTTTACCCGAAGCTAATTAAAATTACACGTCGGAAGCAAACTGTTTCGTGGTCGTGTCCAACTTTCTTTATTCCTACGTCCCTCGTTCGTTATTTCCATGAAACTCGACGAATAAAAACGTACATCATTATCATCAAATCAGAAAAGATTTTCGTGTCGAGGATTCGTGTTGAGGATCATGTCGAAGTGGATTTTCTGATCCGAGAAACCATCTCGTTTCGTTTCATTGACTTATCGATCGTCGAACGAGATTATGGCTTTCATTATTGAGGATGGTTTCTGCGTTCTTTGTTATTTTTCTTCTGGAAGGGATATCAAGGAAAAGACTTTCCTAAATATCTTTGACTTCTATCTATTGTTCATGATAAAATTCATCTGATAGAGGTTAATTATCTACCAACAAAAGTAAAATACTAATGGAGAATCTGTTAAATTTCGTTTGAGTTAAACCGGTATGAAGAAGGTTAATTAATATTAATTAGATATGTCTTCCTTTGACAAACTATATTTAATGGAGAAATTTTGTCAAAAATATTTATCTGAAGAATTTCAAAAATTTTATCAATAGAGATTTCAATGAAAATTTATTATAATATAATTTCTTTATAATTTTATATTTATATGCATGTTATTTTTATATAACAAGTAATATATTTATATTTATACGTCTAGATATTTTCAGTTTAATCTACTATATACTTATCGTCATGGGAAAATTCTTTGGATTATTAAAAAATCTTCCGTATTTATTAATAAAATTAGAAATAATTATTCCATTGAGGTTGGTCTAACGGTGATTACTCTATGTCGTGACCTTGTCAAGAAAGTTTAGGTTAACTTAATGTCAAGGTCGCGCTTATTACATAATCGTGTAACCCCTTGAACGCTGTAACGTCGATGATAAGGGCGTTCTTTTTCCGGGATTATCGGTACCAGCTAATAACTTCTAATCTCATGATTAAGCCGAGCATTAAAGCTAACATATAAACATTTCCTTTTTTTATATCTATTAAAATTGGAAACAAAACTCGTCAGTTGGTCGAACGTTCGGACAAATTCGAGGAAAGTATCAGCACAGTGCAAGCGTTTTTCCAACGTTTATGCTTATCAAACCAAAAAGGAAGGTTTATCGAAGACATTTGGCTCATTTCAATAACGTTATTAAAAAAATAGCGTGACTGACCATGAACGAAACGTCATATGCGTCACGAAAATATTTCAACATTTGACGAGAAAACTTTTTACAAATATATTACGTGTATTACAGAGAATATTTTAAATTATAAAGTTTCACTAACACTGCAGTAAGAAATGTGACACCAGTGCAAGTCGTGTAAAAACTAGTAGATTGATGCTAGTTTAAACTTCGATAGTTAGATGCATAGATAGTTTAAAATAAATTGGATTACGAGATAAATAATTTAGAAAAATTATCGTCAGAAACTCTACGATCGAAAATCCAAGTTGTCTTGTTTCGTGACAATTTATTCGTTTGAAAAATAGTTATGCTCGATCTTAATCATTGTTATTTACTTATTTCATCGTCTGAAATTTATGAAAATCATGGATCTTAGAATTAGAGAATTTCTTCGAACGATATTTGTATAGTTTTTCTATTTCTCGGTACTCGTTATTCTCCATGTTCGTTAAGAGGATTGTATAAATCGTTTAACACACGCGGAACTCATTTGTCCATTTTCTTTACTTTTCCTGTTGGCAGATAGAATAACTTACTTTCATTCGAAACGCTGTTTCTCCAGCTGTTCGTCATGAATTGGCTTCAGTAATATTTCTTAAAGCATTATTATCGATGGCATTTCCAGGTCTTTCTTTTGATTTCTTTTCTAATGTAAAATTACCAGAACCGACCAATGTATTTCACAAACCGATAATACACGTTTACGTAAGCTGCTTCACGACTCTAAATTGCAATTTTCAGCAACTTTTTGTCACACTTTTCCCGAGTTTGTATTTACGTAAGAGATTGAAATATTTTATATTTTGAAAATCCTGTTACGTATGTGTGTTACACGAAATTTTGTTTCTTCTACAATATGACGAATAGAACGAAGGTCAAATTCACTGGAATTATCATAAAAAATATTGAAACGCCAAATGTCAAAATGTTTACCTGACATATTCCCATATTATGCATATAATATCATCTTTATAAGAATAATTAGACTGCAGATGTTTGTGCACATGTGAATTTTAAACATGCAAAAATGCACACAACGCATGTAATAGCGAAAACATATAAAATGTATACGTATAAAAATGTATACTAATGTATAAAATGTACATGTATGTAAAACATATAAAAAACATGTTATAAATTAAAAAAATATACTCGTGACGTTTTGTTTGTTCGCTAAATGTAATTTTCATACGTCTCTATACAACCAAACATACTCACATACACTCGTATGTGATCAAACAAACCTTCATCGAGGTTTTAAAAATTCTTTAAAAGCAATAAATAAAAGTATATGAGATTTCCGAAGTATAGCTATAATATACTTATCCCTTATTCTTTGCATATTTTTTCTTAAAAACGTTCTAAAAATATCTCTTCAGTGATCGTTATTAGATATCATAGCAAATGTTAATATTTGCGTAAGTTGCTATTTTTACGAACACGTGTAAAGAAATTGAAAGCAATATGATATTTATTTAATTATTTCATTAATAAATGTGATATTTCTTTCAATTTCTTTAGCAGAGTTCATAAAGATAGAAATTTACAGAAATACAAACACCCGCGATAATATCTAATAATAATCATTATAAAAAAATTGTTAGGACGTTTTTTTTTTTAGAAATAATTTACAAAAAATGGGCAAATGAATGAATGGCAGAAATGTTCGCGAACGAGGCTAGCTTTCGATAGCGGTTTTCCCGGGGATACCGTAACGCGAGTTACGTGTAAAAGTAAATTCCGAGTGCAATGTCCTCGGACAATTTCACTTTCCACGGGACGAAAGGAAAGAAACTGTACTTCTCATGCGCTCTCTCGCACGAACCGCAGTCCCAGTTGGCTGATCGTAAAAAACCTGAGCGCAACTAATGCGTGCGCCGTTCTGCATTCGCAATAGACGCTATTATTTTGCATTTTTAACGTTGCACCGTGATTTACATACGTTACTCGACGATATTTCATCGGCATTACGACCAACCACGTACGTGTAAGGAAATTTTTATCCGCCGAAAGAAAGTTCGATCTTATCTTCTTCTCGCTGAAGAATGATTCTCAATTTTTTCACAACTTATTTGCCTCTTTCCTGTTTCTTATTCGAGATATTTTACGAACCGATTATAGGAAGTTTGTGCGAAGTTGGCTGCCCATTTTCTGAATTTTGCATTTTTTTTTTTGTTATTAAAATCGATCATTTAAAGATCACTTTGGACTATTCATTTTGAATACGACAATATAGACAGTAAACGGTTCTTCTTTTGGAGCAGTGTAGAACAAACGTAGAACAACTTGAAACAACAACGTAAAATTCGAGATTTAAAAAATGCGGGCTCGCTTCATACAGATTTATAGGAAGCGAGGATCAAGTCAAGTGTGAATTAGACTCTGTCTAATTAATAATAATATTTTATAAAATTGAAGCTCGATTATATCTTTTCTTGTTGAAAAGAATAATCCTCAATTTTTTCATAATTTCTGCTTCCTTTCTTTCTTCTTTGCCAATAATATTTCTACGGAGAGATCATAGCAAACAAAGCGGAAATTAGATTAGGTTTAGGTCTGGTTCTTCTTTAACTAATAATATTTTATAGCAAGATCATAGCGAATATGGTTAGCACGATTTGTATATTTTTTGTCACTTTTTATCTGCCCTCGTTTACTTTAATTAGTTTACTTTCCGGAAAATTTCTTCATGTAGGAAAATTCTCCTGTTGGTCAATTTCCTTGGCATACCTTCAGAAACTTTCTCTCGACAATTACTCATCTCTGGCAACGTAATTTCCAGAGCTGTCCATTAACGTTTCCTTATCTTTGTTATTATACAATAATTGAGGCTCGATTCACTTATCGATTCCCTTACGTTTAACCGCTCGTATACACCTACAACTACCTTTTATCTGTAATATAAGCAATTTGATTGCTTATAAGTGCTAATGCATTCAGACGACAAGTTAAATGACCGTTTTAATATATATAAATTTCTCATAAATACTATTCTGTTCACTTTTAATTATTTTCAACGACTCCTTTTTGGAAGGGGAGGGGGGGAGAAGGCGATCTTGTTTTTGCTTGTTTAGATTTATCGTTATAATGCCGTGAAAGACGTGAATATAAATTGTGTCCTGAACTTACAACGTTATATAATTTCTAACACATTCGCGCGGCATTCCATGATATTTTCCACGTATTTCGATGTTCTATGAAAACTGGAAACTAGCGAAATACCTCGGATCGTATCGTAATATGAGTAGTTCAAGAGCTAATTTCGGTTCACTTGAATTGAATCTATAATCGTAATCGTATAATGGTACGCGAAAGAGATCGGGAAATCGTTTCGTGATTTATCGGTGTAAAAGCTGCGCGCTACGCAGCTTTCATATAAAACCACACGCGTTTCTCGATGGCGTTTCGATACGCAGAAGGATATTACGAACGTTGTTATTAAGAAACAAAGATACCTCATTAATGTGGCATCGACGTAAGGAAAAATACGATCGTTTTCGAGGAATATCTAATTACCGGTTCGACCGCGACATTACGTGACGTTTTCATCCTTTTTGTATACGTATACAGGGTGTTACATACGCGTTACTCATTACACTGTCTTTTTAGGAGTGTTGAGAAATGCCAAACGTTTCTCGATTAATAATTATCAAAGAGCCAGAAATCAAATTTTTGACGAAAGCAGTCAGATATCTCTTTTGGAAATACGTTAAACGTTCCAGCGTTCGCCAAGAAGAGCAAAGAGTGTCTTGTTTTTGCCAATTAATGATCAACCAAGTTGCTAAAAATTCAATGAAAAATAACGGATAAGACATTTTGTTCATCGCGAACCTAAAGTAAGATCGCGTGCTACGTTAGCTTACGTTTTCCTCGAGCTTTGTAACTGTGCGAACGTTCATGAGAACGTTAGTGTAATATCTTGGAATTTTTCTTGCATCGGATTCTTTTTCTTCTAACACCCTGTATAAAGAATTCACGTTGCCGATCGCGACAATAAGTAGAAGTTCTCTCATCGCAATGCCACGCATTCACGTTTCATGATCTAAATCCTAGCATTATTATGATTGTTAGCAGCAGATTGTTCGATAATTAAAGATTCCTTTTGCGATAATTGCGTGTATCCGTCGCGTGCATTTTTACTTCTGGACAATTAGCCTACATCGGCTGCTTTTGTTTTATCTCACGGTGACTATCGAAATTTCGCGTTCATGTTTTTCGACGAATACATATTTTTCACCGCGAACAGAATTTCACTAGCAGACGACCGTCAGAAGAATAATGAAATTTCTTCCTTCATACACATTTTTTCATCTCTATGTTTTGGACTAAAATGACAAGATCTTCTTCAATTTGAATTAATTTTCCCCAACACGGACTATTAATCGGAATGAAGAATCTACAAGCGAGAAAAATTTCTTTTTGTTAGGTTTCTGAACGTAAAGTTTCTTTTATTAAGACGTGCGTTTTTGAAGAGTAATATTAACCATAGGTATTAATAATAAATATACTTAGTCTGTTGAAATCTAATGAAAGGATTAAGACGCGTATTAGAGTAATAAGTACACAAACTGCGTTGTCTATATTAATGTCGTATTTGGATTAAAATATGGATAGGACGTAATTAACGTAAATAACGATAATTATTGCTGTATCAAGGTTGCATATTGCACGCTAGTTGGGTGAACAAGGCCGTCACTTGGAAGACCGTCCTCCACTGACCCAATTTCTATTTATTTTAAACGTTAGAACAACTGGTTCAAACTTGGAATCAATCGATTTCAAATTCCAAACTAAAATCATAAATTTTAGACGTAAAATCAAACTCGTTCACACCATTCGAAACTCTAGTACATTTTGAATTCAGAATCGATCTATTACAAACTGAAAATCAGTAATCTCAGCCTTACTTAATCAGAGACAAACTTAATAGATCTTATAATAGATTAAATTGTAGAAATTTTAAAAATAGATCTAATAGAACATGTTCAAACTTAATAGATCTCAGGTTCAGATGTAATTAATTAAAAAATTCAAACTAATGAAATCCCAAGCTTTAAATCGAACAATATCAAACTGAGAAGCAATCGATGCTTTCCGAGTCTCCTCTCGATTGCAACGTGTACCAGTTCGATCGCGATCTCCGATTCCAGGAGGCCTCAGTCTCCGTACAATCTTTTTTCTCCTCTTCGTCGTCGTTATAATCACTTACGTATACACACACGTCTCAACGTGTCTGCCACGGTAAAACCGGTTACTGTTTCTTACGTTACAGGAAGTTTTGCCTGGCGCAATTTTTCCGATGCCCTGTTTCTTCTCCTTTTTTTCTCCCTCTCTAGCTGCCTCCCTCCACTTCATCCTTCATTCTCTTTTTTTTTGTCCGATTTCTTTTTTGCCCGATCTATTTCGCCCCGCGCTTTGTCGTTATTCGTTCCGCCAGGAACTGCGTCGTTTTCTGGAAAGCGAAGCGCACGATCGTGCGGCAAAAATGCTCGCCGATCGGAACTTTCTCGCGACACTCTCTTACATAAGCGACGCACAGGCCATCGAACATCGTAATTTGTAACGTTACACGGTTAGTATGGCGATAAAAAAGTAGTTCTCTCTAGATAGAGATTATTTATTGGATAATTTAACGAAACGAAATATCTGACCAATTGTCCAGATTACATATTTTATCATTATATGCTTTAAACGTTTAGAAATATTCATTTACGATGGCCGATCGTTTTATTAAGAATTATTCGTCGAATAATCTCACGGTAAATGTAAAGCGAAGAATCTTATGAATTGTTCAGGTTCGAGATTTTACGACTACATGTTTTAAATGTTTAGAAATATTCATTTTATGATGGTCGATCGTTTTAATAGAAATTATTCATTGAATTATTCATATTTAAATGTAAAGTGAAGAAGCTTATGAATTTTCCAGATTCGAGACTTTATGATTATATATTTTAAATGCACAAAAATATTCATTTATGATGGTCGATCGATTTGATAGAAATTATTTATTGAATTATTCATATTTAAATGTAAAGCGAACTATCTTATGATATGTTTACATTCGAAATTTCATAATTATACGTACGTACCTACGTATTAAACGCTTGGAAATATTCATGCGAAGAAAAGAAAACTGTTTTAGAAAATTGTAGAAATTACGCTATATTTTTCTTAGTCCTGTAGTCTACAAATGTTTATAAACTTGTTATTCTAAAAATCGTTTAAAAATAACGCTTTCATATTACGTATTCATTTAACTATGCTTCTATTATACTCTAACAAAAATCTGTTATTATTTTAGACAATACATCGAGCTCGTTATTTTGCCCTTCAAAAGTTAAGAAGAAAACTTTCGAGTAATTATACTTCCTAGAGGGAATAATAACTTTGTCAATTTTTGGATTAAAATATTAATTTCGTGACTGGAAGAAAGATTCATCCAGACTATTACGAAATTTTTTGTCAGAAAAACTCGTTGGTTATTAAAGCAATAATGTTACTTTTAATGGCAATGACGAACCTGTATCATGACATTTAATCATGCAAGAGCCGTGTCTCATCTCGATCGGTATCGCTATCGTAAATAAAAATCCAGGTATTCGAGTCGCCTAATCAGAAACTAGTTTCCACGAGTCGGGCCATAAATCAACGATACATATTCTCCACGCAGCTAGTAATATTCGCACGCCAGGTTTAATGAGACGCACATACGTCGTTCATCATCGAAACCAACAATTTTCATTGTCATTGTCGTCGAAAACTGCCATCTTGTGCATTTCCGTTCGAAACTTAATATTTTATCCGTGACATAGGAAACAAAAAAATGTTCTGGAACAAGAAGAGAATGAAAATTGTTCGGTGTTATTCATGTTGATTCTTATTGCAAATCATTAGTCCCCCGTCGACGATATGGTTTTACATTAACGTGGTCAGCGGTACGAGTATTTCAGTCCTTGACCTGATTTTGCTATTGTTTTGGGCTTAAGAAAAGTCTGAAAAATTCCGAGCTACTTATTACAGTCCCTAATTTATTACACAAGCGATACTTTAGCCGAATGTTTAAATCTCTTTGCAATAAAAATAAAAATTTGACGGAAAGTTACGAAAAGATTCGTTTGAAGCTACACACTTTTGTATAAAACAAATATTCAAAAGAATTATTGTGGGGTTTCACCCATAAGACTATGATTTTTCGAAAAAATACAAGGTGGAGCGGTAATCGTAGTACATTTCGGGCTATGTGAAAAAATAAGAAAAAATTTTAGTAGGACATTTTTTTCATCGTTTTCGAGAAAATCGACGTTGAAGATCTGACAAGTACAGTTAAATTTGGCGAATCCCTGACTGAACGAGAGGAATTAATCAACAGGGACATAAAGTACATTTGAAAACAAGTCGAAAATGTAGAATAAATTTTTTTCCTAAGATACTTCATTTTGAAGAAAAATAAATTTGAAAATGTATCATGCGCACATCCGTAAGCAACTCGTTTTTAATTAAACTTGCTGAAGCGTTACTTGTCTAAATATGCGGCCTTACACGGGAAGATTTTATTTTACCTTTTTTTATTTATTTTTTTGAAACGAACGTAATTACGTATGTAACATAAATATAATTATGTAAAAAAACTCTCTTACTTAGCAAAAGACTAACGTAGACGGCAGCAATATGAGTCGATGAAAGCACAGTGCTCGTTTCACCCTCGTGGTATTCAGAACTTAATTCAACCAGCTAAACAGTATTTGGACAGTCAAAGTTTCGTAGGTTTCTAAGATTTCTAAGTTCTTTTAGATGCGAGAACCACGGTCTGATACCTTCGTTTCGAAGAAATGAAACAATGAAAAATTTCGTCTGAATCTCAACGACTCATATCGTCTGTGAAGCGTCAAGATCGTTTTTGTCGACTCCTTGAGTTTTTCCTTTTCTACATCAGGTTGATTGATTTTTCGAAAATTTAACGTGATTGTACTATATTCATACGTTAGACATCTTTCTTGCGATTGTATTATCTCGTTGTACTATATTGTACAACTTCATTCACGGTAGATATTGTGTATGCTTTAAATTACATTTTTATTACGAAGGATACGATGCTGATAATAATCATCGTAATAAATAATAATAATCTCCTGTGGTCTCGGAGGTAGAATAGGCTCAACGTAATCCCCGCGTGTCGTAAAAGACGGCTAAGAAAGAAAACCCATGGAAATGATGAAAAATATCTAATGATTATCATGACGCTAAAAAAATTCATATATATATGTATGTTATATGTATATAATTTATAAATATAAAGTATAATAATATGTATATATTACATGCATGTATACGTATTTGTTTAATATTCATGAAATACGAGTGCGGCAGAGTCTGCCTTACCCCAACAAATAGGGAAATGGTTTCATTGCGATAAAGTACATGCGCGTTCGGATAGCGTAATTTTCAGATAATAGAACAATCACTTTTCTCGTATGAAATTTCATTTGTTCAAATACAGATTAAGATTGGTAGTTTCTTCAAATATTTATGGCTGCCATACATTTCTGGCTGGCAAGTCACAGAATTTTTTCGACGTAAGTAACCGCATAGAGTTGCATTCTTTTCGTGCTTCGAGCCATCGAAACCCTTTTTCGAATGCTACGAATACTTCGGCATGAGAAGCCACCTCGTCGCCACTTCCTTTTGTTGTTTTCATTTGTACAAAATCGTCACTTGTACTTGTACTGTCGTCTTCATCGCAATAAAACATTATCACACTTCGTTGCATCGGTATATTTAAGGCTTGCCTGCCGTTGCCAGCATCCTGGCAATCTACGTGCTTTAGATTATCTAAATGCATTGAAAATTATTTCGATATCATGTTTTTACCTTCTAACGTCTACAGTTCCCGGCTTTCCCAGCGCTTACTTTTGCTAATTCTGTTGCACGTACATTTCCGAATTTTTTCAACATATCATATTTTCTCTCGACAGTTGGAACGCCATTGGTTTCCTACTAAATTCCTATAATCGAACGAAATAAAGAATATTATATAAAAGTATAAAAAATTGTATTATACAAAATTACAAGTATTATATTACACAGTTGTACAAAAATTACAAAACAAGCATAAGCTCTGTTATTTTTCCATTATATTGGCTGTCGCATATTTTACTGTATATTATACGCTGTATTATATTAACATTCTGCAAAAGTCACAGACAAATTTTAGAGAGCGTAGCGCTGTAAATTCGGCCAATTTTCAAACCTTGTATTTCGTCTGCGTATCCATAAAGAATTTATTAATGAACGAATATCACGCCATTCTTATGTACATCCAGAGTGTTTTAAGGTTTCGTGAGCGGCTCGAATAATTCGGGTCGCAGACGAATTTCTCTCGCCGAAAAAAAGTAAGGAAAAAGAAAACGAAGAATGGTGAGAGGAGAAGAAAGAAAAAGGGCCCCGAAAAAAGAAAGGGGGTCCAAGGGAAACGTGTTCGCGCACACCGACGAACATACACAAGCTTGGGTAGGATCATTTTTATATTTATCCCCGTGTAAAGGCGTATAAACGAACACGTACCTAAGGAATCGTCGTATGTGCGTCCTCGTTATTTCGGTGAAAGTGAAAGTTGCATGGCGTGCAACTTCCCAGTATGATCGTGTATCTTTGTCGAAAGGGAAACCTACACATGTATAAAGTCCACGAATAATTCCGTTAAAAGCTTCTTCGAATTTATTTTCCGGTCGTCCAGATGAATTTACAATTTTTTCAATTTTATTATTTTTATTGCTATAAATATGATAACACAAAGTGATAATTACGATCGAGTCTCGCGATTAACGTAAGTGAAAATGGTTCGTTCGGACATTGTTTGTATTGCAAATGTTACGAACAAAATGATACGCAGCGATTCCATCGCAATGTCACATTCTTCCTAGATATTTTTATTATCGTATTATCCCGATACGATAATAAATACGAAGGAAGTTCCATATTATATAAAATAATATTTGAAATAATAAAAAATAACGTGAACAAGTCGACTCCGAAAAAGTCGTTCCTCCGGAAAATTAAAAAGGATAGAATTTTATGTAGTCTACTGTCCAAGTAGATAGATAACGAATCGAATATTTCATAACGTTTAATAAAGTAGGTAATTAAAGCGTTTACTGACACAGTGGTCATCGGTGACTCACGTAATCTTGGAACGATTAGAATGAAATAAAAAGCTCCATAAATACGACATAATATTTTGCAAAAATTAAATATTCTAGTGTAGTATGTTTTAATTTATTTCGCTATTCACGCCGGAATACACAAAATTCGTGTGGCAGTGTGTGTGTTAAAAATAAAAAGGAGTCGTTTCAGAAAAACTACTTCGAAACTGTTTTATCCAAATATTCAGAAAGAACAAAATTCTTAAAGGAAAGAATAGAAATGTTTATCGAAGCTTAAAAATTTGTCTGTCTAAAAATTAGCCAAGATTTTATCCAGTCTGCGGATAGAAGAACGTCTTACGTAGCTTAATTCTACGTTTCGACCAGAAAACGATTCATTGTAGCCATTTGTCGAGCGCTATATTTAACGAGGATTTAACGCTCGTGCTATCTCGATTAAATGCACTCAATCACCGGACATGATAGCTCGTAAAAAGTCGATCAACAGAGCAGAGGAAAGCAGAGTCCTCGAATAAAGGCGACGAAAAGAGAAGAAACGAAAACCCGGTCTCGCGTTCCGCGAAACAAAACCAGGTTTGATTTATTACCTGGCAGCGACGGAATAAAACGAACACCAACTTCCTCAACGCAATTGGACTTCCTGCATAATATCAAGATCGGGTTTCTATCTTTTTCATTACGATTCTTTTTCATTTCTTTTTCTTTTTCTTTTGGTTTTCGTACACTTGCTGTCTCTCGATACTTTCTTGACGTCGATTTATATACATATGTAGCTATAAACAGTTTTCGAGGTATTTAATTCTGCTTTATTTCATTTCTAATTATATCGTTTCGAGTTTCGAGTGTGAATTGCTTCAGATGCCGACAGAATTTTTCTTACGATGTTCAATTATAAAATATAAAATATGCTATTTTTCTCTATGAAAGATTATATCCGATTATTTTTGGAACAGCCAGTTCTTAAACTTTCGTTCTCAATTTCTATTTGTAAAATCTTCTTAATTCTATAAAAATAAATCTCGAGAAAGAGTATTTAACACTTACAGCTTTTGTAAACTATGAATTATTCAACAGACGAGTATTATTTCTCCAGGATAAATTTATAGAGCTACGAATTCATCAAGAAATAGAAAATTGCTCTCTTCGTTTCAGAATACTCTTCTACTCTCGTTATTTTTCATTAATTTTCAAATATCCTATTTACAATGTTTCTTCCTCCGTTTTTATTCATAAAACCTTCTTAACCTAAGGTACAGAGATTTTTCCTGAAAAGATTCCCATTTTCTTCTCAAAGTTTATACGCTCTATTTAGCGTAAATTTTCGCCCTCTTTTCTCTGAAATAATTCATAAAGTATGCAGAATGTAAACGTTACTGAACGATACCGATGGAACGAAGTATTTTCGTGAATGGCCGAGGGCGTATCGTGCGAGAACCAGCTACCGATAATTATCTTTCAGCGACGATTCGACTCTTATCTGGCCTCGAGTTCAATCGGGTATATAATTTACTTGGACGATAATTGACAATTACCGACGCTTCCTTTCTACGTTCGCCGGACCAGCTTCCGAACAGCAGGCGATTTTAATTGATACGCTTCACTCTTCACGGGACACTTTTAATTGGACACGTCTTAGAGACGATAACGAAGATATGCCTATTATTTCTCGGTGTAGTCACGTCATTCGACTTGCCTCTCTTTTCTTTTCCTTCAACAATATTTTTTTTCCTCAGCTCGATGTTTTCCAATTTTTTTTTTTAGATCGGGTTACAAGCGCAATAATTTCTTTTATTCACTTACTTGGCCGTGCTTCAATTGTTTATACTTTCTAGTTGTCAAAACATGCGGATGTTTATCATTTTTTCGTGAAGATTCTTAATGAAAAATTAAACAGGTGAATTTATAAGTTAGAATTAGAACGCTCTCGTCAATTAAAAATTACCGTCATTAATATTTACTCTGTTGGTCAAAGATTAGGAATTCGGTGTTTGTTTACTGGGAGCCAAAAATGAAAACTAAATAAACTTCAAAATCTATGATTTCAGAAAGTCCTCCGGCAATCTTAAATTTATTGCGATCCGAAGTTTTCAAGAACTACTAAGAGAATTCATCATTAGGGAAATCATAGAGCCGTAAATAGCCACTAGAGAACTCTAGTAACTCTAAAAATTGACTATAAAATTTACTTTCTACCGTCTTACGTAAGCTATACAGAAGCTGGGCAGATTCTTGTGATTGTTGACGCTCATTATCCTAACTTATTACTTTGACTCACATTATTCCGATACCTGTTTTTCAAGTCCATAAAATAACAAGCTTATCGTGGCTATTAATCGTTTTATATATCTTCGACACTGCCTCGTATTTAATGTATCGATAAACAGCGAATTCTGCGCATTATACAGTACGGTCTCTGTTTACGTATATCAATTCCACTTATTTTGACAACATCGTAATTAGTGGTGAATTAAATGAACTTTGAATCTGCACGTGTATCTGAACGGGAAGATTTATTAGACATGATCGAAGGCTCTTATTATATGAATTTTAATTATACAAATGATTTGTCCTCTTGCAAGTTCATATAAATGGAGTTCTACTCCTGTAGCTGGAGCGTACATGTGGTTAGGCGAGATGTGTCAGAACATCGCCATGCAGAACTGACATTTGGATGGCCTCCTTTCTCCGCGTGGCACGTGGGCACGGACTTTTCGGCGTGCAACGAGAAAGTTGTTAGATATACAGGGTGATCCTGAAGCAGCGAAACCGCTTGCACCATTTAAGCGCTGGCCAGACTTTATTTATAAGTGAAACGGGTTTCTCCCACTCAAGCGTCGTCGTCGTCTTGCTTTGAAATTTGTTTTGAAATCGAGATAAAAAGGAAAAGCGGGAAGCGATGTTAGATCTGTCGTAGACCTCCTTCCGAGCTCTGCTTTTCCTTTTTAATACCTTGGGTTAGGATGTTTCGCAATTTCAGAACCTAAGTAAATAGATATACAGCGACCTGAGTAATCGTAAATTCAACCCCGTTTTCTGATTTTTCATGCGAATGTTAAAAAGCTGATGTTGACAAAATCCTTTGTATAATTATTATAATATAGAACAAACTGGGAGACGCAACAAACGGAGGTTTTCTTCTTCTGTAGCGCGAAGAAGTTAAATTTTATCTTAAAATTGTGTTTTTGGCTGGGAAAAGATATAAACTCAATGTTAATTGTTATCTTTCCATTCAATATTTAGTAGATTTTCATTTATTTTTGATTACTTCTGTTAATCCGTTAGCTACACTATCCGCTAATTTATTTAAAGTTTCGTTTTGAATATTCGCCCACTCAGATTCACCCACTTGTTGCTTTTTCCATTTTTTTCTTTTTTTTGTAATTTAATGATATTTTCCTCTGATTTCTCCTGATCGTAAACCTTTTTTGCTACAATTCCCCATAGATTCTCGATCAGGTTCAGATCAAGACTCAATGCTGGCAATGGTAATACATGGTAGCGCAATAATCCATGGCAATAATTCTATTCGGAAATCTTGAAACCTTTGTAATGTCGGCTGCATGAATAGGAGCATTGTCTTGTTGAAAAATTGTTTTCTTGTCTCCTGTTTCTGTTGTGAAAGGCAATAATTTGCCATGTAACATCTTCTGATATCCTGTAGCGTTCAATTTAATCTTTACGAAAACAATTTCACCTAATGTTCCATGATCTCCAAACATGATCAGTGGTTTCATGGAAATATTCAGGAAATAATGGAAAAACTATGCTTGAGTCTGTAATATAGTTTCACTCATTTTTTCACAAATTTATAATTAAGATATATATATTTATAGAAATTCATATCTTCTTGTAAATAATTAGAAAGAGTAAAATCTCGGTAAAGATTTGTTTCAGTTGTTAAATGTTACAACAAATACTATGTATAGTATCTATTATTGATGTTTTATATATTTTCGCCTATTACGATGCGTTTCATTAATTTTTCTATATCTCAATTTTTCATAAACAACCCCAGTCTAATTATCACGAATACCATACTTTGAAACGCAGTCTAACTATATATAATGAATACTATACTTTGAACCGCGGTCTAACTACATATAGTGAATATTATACTTTGAACCGTATTCTAATTATGATGTATAATATTATATACATTATCTATTCATTTATAATGTATATAACGTATAATTTAGCATATTATTTGCATTATGTGCGCTTCTATATATTCCACTTTCCTACGAGTGCGTAAACATTATTCAACAAATTACACGTATAAACTTTTCCTGATTTACGCGATTGTTAAAAAATTCGAAGGACCTTTGGTAGTTGATAAGAGAAGTAGAATTTAAAAAGAATCCAAAAAATAAGAATCCGGAGCAAATGAAATTTAATCTACAAGTTTATCTGTTAGATCAGCATTACGGATCGCTGAAATTTAAAATTTTCCAACTTCTTGTCCAATTACATGGTCAAAGGGTAGCTCTAGTGGAAAAATTTAATTCTATACTTGCGATTTATTTTCACGCGTTATTTTCAACCTTCAATCGATTATTAGTCCAGTCCGGAATTAGCCACGTTCAAGTATACTTAATAAATTTTCAAACTCGATTTTCTTGAAAACTCGGCCGAAAACGAAACGATTTCTTTGTGTACCTTTTTCTTATTTTCAAGCAATCAATCGCGTCCCGCTTTTACGTGTCTTACTCGGTCGGACCCTGTGTATGGTTGCCTGAGATAAGATCAGTGGTGAAGATTAGATTCAAGAACTTTGTTTCAAGTATATCTCACACATTTGCCATAATTTGCAAGTATCCAAACATTTATAAACGCTGGTGTACGTCTAAGATGGATGAAAGGGCGAGAAGAAAAACGAACCGGTCCCTAATCGTCGGAACTGGCAGAAAATGACGGCGGCCATCGCGGCGCTCATTGACTCGAATGAAGTTGACCTAGTGAGGCACCCACTGGTTGTTTAATCTAAAATTAATTCCTAACAGCTGCAGCCCGTTAGGCGACACGCTCGCCGCCGCTTCGTCCACACGCTTCTTCTTCTCCCTGTCTTTTATTATTCTTATGTCGTGTCAAGGCCGCATTCCAGTTTCATTTGAACTTTCAGAGGAATCGTATTGTCGTGATGCGGCTTGTGGGAGAGACGATGTGTCTCGAAAGGATCGCGAAAGTAAGCGAAAGGAGGAAGCCAGTCTTGGACCAGGTGTTAATCGATGCTATCGACGCCGTGATTATGTTAGTTATCGACGATAGCGTGGTAGTCATTTTACATAGATTTTTTTTTATATTTTTCCGGAGAGTTCTTAGATCGATCGCAAATGTTTCTTCTCCGAAGGATTTCGAAAAGTAGTATAGGAAGTTTTTGGATTTATGTACTACGTGGAAACTTTGAGAAAGCAATACGTACATGGTAATTTACGTACGTACACTCCCGTCCATTGGTATCCGGACAGTAGATATTTACAGATTTCGCTTATTCGATCATTATTTCGAAAATTATCTTCCTTCAGTTTGTTTTATGAATTTATTATATAATCTGGGTACTATTTTTGGACAATATTAAGTGATATTTATTAACGAATGATATTATTAAAATTGTTATAAAGGCCTCTCTTTTTTTTAACTGTGCAATCTATTTTATATGTTTATTTCTTGTAAAGTTTAGGCATCAACCATTTCACATTGATAAACATGAGAGAAGAGCAATACAGACGTTCAGATGATTTTTAATGATTTTCTGTCTACGCACGTTTTCGCTTACCTATCTTTATGTAACCTATTTGTGTAACTTTATCAATATTATTTGTTGATAAATATTGTTAATTAATATCGAATTATTTATGTATGTATTATAGTATTGTATTATAAATATTAATTAATAATGTTACTGTTAATTGATATTGCTCAAAAATAACATCAAGATCGGAGAGGAACATAATAAACCAATAAAAGAAACTGAAATGAGGTAATTATGCGAAACTCGCAGATATGTAAGTTTATACCAAGGTTACACTTATAGACTGGGGTGTAGACGTGGGAAAATTTATGTCTGTAGGTTTCTTGGTTTTCTTTTTATTGTCGGAACACATTGAAGAGTTTTTCTGCTCGAAGAGAACTTAAAGAGTTGTAGACATTAAAGTGTGGAATTTTTTTGATTTAAGCACAATTGAAGATTTGCGATACGTGTACATAGAAATTTAGAGATTAAAATGTGAGATGTCTTTGGATACACTGACGCCATAAGGTATTTACACGCCATTGTATTTATTGTAGCGTTTTACGTATTAATTAAATAGCTTCAAGTATATTAAATAAGTTATAGTAACACTTTCATATAACTATAGAAATTTGATACCATGAGAATGAAACGTAGAAGCTGATAAACAGAAGTTTTATTAAAAAATAATGGCACTTTTTCTAGTCACTCTATGAAAATTTTGGAATAAGAAAGTACTTCTATTGTATCGCCTTCACAGCGTGTCTGACAATGAACTGCTCGTTCTACTTAACACTGTTCCTCCATGTATCCGCACGTTCCAACCAATTAATATAATTCCAAACAATTATTTAGTTTTCTGATAAAAGTAATTTATGTGCAGTATCTTCTTTAATGTTGACGTTATTATTGTTATTACTTATCGGTTACGCTCTTAATGATGCAACAACTCGATGACGCGTGCAGTTTTCCTGGGAGCAGATTAGTGTACCATTCAACGTTAACATAATGTAATACTCAGCTACCAATACCACGCCTGTTTACGGCACTCTACTGAACTACACAACAAACAAGACAATGAACGGCTTGTTGATTGCAAAGTTGCAAGCAACGTTACAGAAATACCAGATCTTTTCCTAAGACAATTGGACATGAAATAAAGTTCGATTTAGTATTCGCTAAGAATGCTAGTATAATATTTTTTTGCAATAAACTGTCAATTAGCAATCAGAATTATTTTAGGAATTGCCCATTCTTAAAAAAATAGTAAAATAAGAAGCCGAGTTCCATCGTCATGTTAATAATAACGACAGAACAGAAGGCATAGAGAGTACATTTTGTATCCACGTTACTCAATAGAAACATACGAAAATGTTAAAAATAGGACAAAAATACTTGACGAATATTTCCTGCAGAACAAACCAATGTTTTCGCTGTATTTTTACACGACGATTAAAACGTAAAGAAATACCAATGATAAAACAAAAATACATACGGGTATCTCCTATAGAACGATGCAAATAATTTCACTATCCTAGAACACGAAGAAATGTTTGCAAATATTTCTCAAATATTTTCTATATAACAACTCAAAAATTGTATGTACGTACTGTATTTTTACTAGGGTTTCATGTATACTTTATCGAATAAAAACGCCCAGAAATATCAAGTATAAGGCAAACATATTTCGCGAATATTTCTCAGAAAACTGTCAAAGAGGCAGTCAGTATATTTTTAAAAGATAATTAAGATTCGAAGGAATGTCAAAGATATTTCTCAGATATTTCCTACTAAACAATCCAAAATTATTTTACTGCATTTTTACACGGACTTCGCGTGCAGGTTACCGAATAGGAACGAGCAGTAAAGAAGCCACAGGTTGTCGCCGCAACGATAACGGTGACGATCGTACATAGTGAAAAGAGGGAGAGAGAAGAGTATAGGAAGACGATAAAAAGCATGAGAGAGATAGAGAGAAAGGCGAGGAGAAAAGGTCCGGGGAAAAGGCTTGGAATCGTCGTCGACACTTCCGCGATCTATGGCGATCTTAGGCGTTTCCCATTCGCGTGACCGATCTTTTCCACTCGTGTGGCCAACCGACTCGTTCTTCCCGTATCGCGTCTTACGTCATTGGTTCACTTTTGCGTCGCCGTCGATCGGTTTCGCCGAGAAAGTTCCCTGACTGCTTTCGCATCGTTTCCTTTGACATCGCCGCCATCCCGATTTCGTTTTCAAATTGCAAGCGGATTTTCCGCAAACTTTACCTGCGTCTCACATTTCTTCCTTTCTCTCTTCCCTTTTCATTCCTTTTTCTTCGTTTTCGAAAAGTGCTAACCAAAGAGCGCTTGTAGAAAACACTGTAAGTGCGAAAATTGAAAAATTTTGACTTTTTATTGGAAAATATTCCACGTACCAATGAGAATACCATAGCACAGAATTAAAGTAGAATTTCCCTTTCTAAACAGTTATTAATAATGCTAGAAGATGACGTCACAGCGTCGCCTCTATAGAGAAAAATATAAGCACGAATAAACAATAGTTAATTGTTTCTTAGCTTTTGTCTATGCCATATATCCAAATGAATAGAACGTTGAGTTTTATCTACAACCAAGAGTTGCCACACGCAGAGTTTCCTACAGATACATTCCTCTTTTTTATGAATTTGAACTACATCAATGTACAAAGTTTCCTTTCCTCCTGAAAAACTTGCCTCTTGGCACTTACAGTGCTTTCCTTAGACATCCTTCGGTTGTGATAGAAAGTGGTTTATACGAAACATGTGATCATTGGTTCGGTTACTTAGGCACGCTGTAAACATCACATTCCACTGGAAACAACAAAAGCACGGATAGAGTTTGCTATAACATCGCGATTGGTCGGTAGTAACAGGTTTCGAAAGGCACGTGTGTCCTTCGATATTCCCGTCTCGTCCTTGGCAATGGAACGTAGACGTAGCTACGTCGGATCCACGTAATCACGGCAGTCCTTTTAGTTTTAAATCCTTAATCGTTACATTCTACGCGACTTCGATCATTCGCGCAATTATTTCCCGACATTCAGCCCTTTACGTAACAACACCGTGCAACATTTGCATGGTAACCCATCCTCTTCGTTGCTCCGTCTTCGTCCTTGAAATCCTTGAAATGGCATACCGATCAAATTGGTCAAATTGCTCACGAACTAGACGCTTCCTTGTTGCAAAGCGCAGTGTTTATTGCGGTTAGAACAGGCTTTTCTTGGGTCTCAGTCAACTTTTGCCTGATCGCAGGATTTTGATCTCGGTTGCGAAATTTCTTCGCGTATACAATTTGCTGGATGATGATGCAACGTTCCTAAATTTTTTTTTAACTATCAATTCTTCGTAGCAGAAGATTTCTTTCTCACTGCTTTTAGGCAAACTGCGTCGTTTGCGTTTCAGACTTAACTCTTTTAATGCTCTAGATTTTACTGCTTTAAACTTGGCAAGATTCCGAAACAGTTGTTAAAATTTCTTTAGTGCGCGATTGTTCATTAAATCGAAGTTTGAATTGGAAACTTCTTTCCGATAAAAAGAAGAATTCCGTAAAAATACCAGACTCTCGATGAATACTTTATTGAAACTATCGAAATTAAGGAAAATTCCAAATAAAATTACGTCAAAGGTCATTGTGAAATATGATAAAGGCTTGTGGCCAATAGCATATGCGAAAACAGCGGAGCCATTTTAGATTTTACCTATTTTAACGTACACTATGTTTAACTTGTATGTTTAGTATGAAAGTGTTCGTACACCGACCGCACAGCAAGTTAAGGTAATAGCAATTTCCTTTCTGTTTCAGGTAAGTGACCATGAACGACAGCAGAAGCTACACTAGTACTTGTATAACTTCTTGTGGGTAACATTTACGAATTAATCTTTAACTCTCGAAGTCGTACTACTTTCCATAAATATTTATTTATAACTGTTATTGCTATTTCTTTAGCAACTGGATATTATTGACTTCTTATCTTTTCGGTTATTATTTTACCCCGCGGGCTATTCTATAGCGAATTTTTAGCCATTCGAGCTATTATTGGCATTTCTTCTTTACGATTATTAAAATTAGCTTTTGAAACGTACCATCTAGGAACAATTTTACAATTTTTCTGAAAACAAACTCGATTCGTGAATTTCAGTAGTACAACAATCAAACGTCCTTTTGTGTTCTTTTCGTATATCTCGAAAATTGAAACAGGAAGAAATATTTCACCTAGAACAACACGAAATTTTTTAAAATATATCTACAAAATAACTAAGACGCAAGGAAGTATAACAAAGTGAAGTAAAGGTATTTCATAAATATTTCACGCAAAACAGTCCAACAATTTTTATCAAATTTTTTCGAAGGTCAGTAGAGTGTAAAAAATATGAAAATTAGTATGAGAATATTTTAAAAGTATTTCCTGTTAAAATAATTCGTCTACGAGCTTCGTAATAACACGTTAGCAACAACGGAAGTTACCCACGGAACAGTTGTTCCGCCAACGATAATTCGCAGTTTATCGTGTTTGTCGAAGCAATTACGCAAATCGATACGCGAAAGAGAAAGTGCACAGGGAGTCGCGTAAGTCAATCAAAAAGGAATCTAATCGCGACCACCACACGCGGCTCGGTTAACTCTTTCGTACCTAGGATATTGTCATAAGATTATTAATCTCAGAAAAAGATTGTAATTAATCACTATTTGCCATTCTAAATTCTAAAGTTTGAAAAATATAAGAGCAAATTACAAATGGTGTTTACGTGTGTAAAGAATTGAAAGTAAATTGTAAATAATCTTTCGTGTCGTAGAATTATTTGTATTGTATTAGACGTAGAATACATAACTTTATAATCAGTGCGAAATATATCGGAAAGAAGTCCTCTCTACATCTGATATATGTAGATAAGATGGAATATATGTATTGTTATATTTGATATATGAATAATATAAAGGACACGGACGCATAATTAATTGTGTTATACGTCTAGAAGAAAATTAAAAAGATACTTCCTTGGTTACAGTGAATAAATATTATGTGAGAATGCAACAATGTTGGTTCTAATGAATAAGTAGCATAGGAGTGTTGGTTGCATTAGATAAATAATATTCAATCTACACACACATATTGTTATCTACAATATATATGTACAATATATATACATAATATATATTATGCAATAATACAAAAGTGTGCACCACATGAGTTACATTAAACAAGTAATAGAAGAAAGTACACCAAATCAGTTACATTGAGTAAATAATATAAAAGAATATACCATATAAATTACATTAGATAAATTATGCGAAAAAGTGCAGTACGTCAGTTACATTAAATAAATCACCCAAAAGGCTACACCACATCAGTTACACTGAATAACTAATACGAAAAGGTATATCACTTCAGTTACATTAAATAAATAGTATAAAAGCGTGTGATGTTGGTTACATTAGAAATATGCACGGTATAAGACGCATTAGGATACATCATTAATTTTTAATAAGTTAAAAGGGCGACCCATGGAAAGAGCAACAATGTTCACGATTTACATAGGTCGTTTCATATACGCACGCGCAATTTCCCTGATGATTACAAAGTCTTGGTCGCGTCGAACTTTTCCGGTGGCACATCGCGTGTACAGACGTTGAAATCCCTTCCGGTTCAGCGGGCCTCCTCTAAGATCACGCTCGAATTCCTCTTCAGAGATTTCTAGTTTTGATTTCCGTGTGCAAATTTCGCGAATACACGCCGTAATTACGGGCTATACATTCGGTCAGACTTAATTCGATTCCTTGCTAATTCATAGCTATGATAATTACTCGTAGTTTTAGCAATTAAGTTCTACTTTCCAGGAAGTATTAAACTATCGAGTCCCCGGGTGTCTGAGATCACTTATATTTCCGAGATCATTGTTTTTCTTATTTTTCATGAAAGTTTCCTGCGAGGTTACAAACTTGTCAATTTTACTTTATAATCTGCTAGTAATTAGATTAGCGATAGTAAAGTAATTTGATCCATAATCTAATACAATGCTAACAATTCCACTGTCTTTTAATTAAGTTTCATTTCTCCGTAATTTAATAATTTACTTACCAGGCAGATTTACTTATCTAGAACTTCATAAATTTTACCATTCATAATTTAATCTCACCATATGAAATTAAAAAAAAAAACCTGCTAATTAAAAATACGTAGCTGCGTACGTACAGTAAAATCTGGAATTTCCTGTGTCCGATCGATAATGAAAAGAGTCGGTCGGAAATAAATATTCAGCAATTTTCGAAAGTGAAGGATCCGGTAGCCCGAAAATTTCTAAACATTTTTCCATTAAAAAGGAATTTGGGAGAGGAAGAAGAAAATATACGTATATTGGGACATGCGATATATGTGTAATGGCTCGAGAAAGTGCGATCTGTCGAGCGAACATGCGCGTAGAATTTATTGGTACGGGGGCAAGGTTTCGCGGAACGAAGATTTTTCGAGTAGATCGATTGATTCGGGGCGGTGGATCTCTGGCATTTGTGGCTGGATCGGAGCCCGGAAGTCGGCGGAGCGTTCGCTCGTTCGCCCGAGGGGAAAGTGGTTTGAGCAACTTTCACTTGCTGCCAGGCCAAGCCACGTCCTCTTCTCCTCGAGTCCTACTCGAGGCCTCGACGCTGTATTGTGCCTTGTTTCTTCGAGGAAACACCGTTATCGTCATTATATCCTCTTTATTTCTTATTTGACACGTGAACAATCTTAGAAGAAAGGATTACTCTTTTTCGCACATAAACTTCGCAATTCTACCATGGTCTGGTAATCGTTAATTCTTTGTTTATCAAGCAAAACGTATTATCTTGTATCATAAAAATATATTATTTTATATCTTGAATGTTATAAGAAGGGAATTGCTCGAATTTGTGCTCTCACGATTTACTAATTTCTTCCTTTACTTTTCTCGAAGAGAATGTATTATTTTTAGGAACGTTCTACGAGGTTAAGGAAATTCTGGATTTTACAATGGTTTATTAATTTTCGATCTTTTTCGAAGAAGAAGAAATTATTTTAGTAAAATTAGTATTGGAATAACGTAAAAGAAACCCGACATCTTTGCTTTTACGTGGAAATTGATAGCTGCGCATTAATTTATTGTGTTAGTATCACTTTCTTCGCGTTTTACAATAAGTATCACAAGAAAGGAGTTATTCATTATTTGTATTTTTCGTACGTGAGATTGCAAATGTTACATTGAGTTGGACAGGCAATTCGAATAATAATTGACCTAGCAGAATTTCTTGTTCGCCGGTAATTAGATTGATTCGTTAATCATCCTGTGTATTAATCAGTCGCTTTCTAATCGCTGTTGGTAATCACGTATTTTAAACGACCATTTTATGACTTTCTAGCTTTACTATATTTATTTAATAGTCATATTTCCGATTTAATACGCAGTGTCGTTAAACATTATACTATAATTGTCATCACTCTACCGTTAAAGGATAAAATTAGCTTAAAAAATCGATAAACCATTCGGATTATCTCGAGATTCAACGTAAATCCTCTGTATTGCTTAATCCATGTCGATCTCTGCTTAATTTATTCATCTAGAAGTATCTGGATAATATATTAATATTAATTATGATTATTATCCACTCCTTTCTGTCATCCTCTATGAGGCTGTCTTCGAAAATTAGATGAAAAAATAAAATTTTTACGATGAAAAAATAATTCTACAATGGTAGAAATAGATTAAGTACTCACATGAGTTATTTCATCTGCTACACGCGTTTTATGTATTTTACAGCTTTAAATATCCTAGAGGAAATTTAACGTTAGCAATTTTATTCGATGGATAACCGATTTTATAGTTATTAAACAAATCCTATAATAAGTTATTAAACAAATAGACTGCGGATTTTTATACATTTACGGAAAATTTAAACTTGCGGAGTCAAAGGAAACGCGAAAACAAGGAAGTATTACGCTATATTTCCTTGTCCTTCGTACGATAAATTTTACAATATCAAATTTTATAAATTATATAATAAAATAAATTTTTTAAATATCTTCCAAACGATATCTTCAAATCCAAATACCTTAATACCTTGAGAAAGAAACGCATCGAATGGTGCACAAGAAAATGCACTGTTCCATTTGAAAAGTAGCAGTGGCCTTGACTTTTCATCAAGATATTTTTTCAAGATATCAAATCTTTTCTCAAGTTCTTAATATTTATCGCAATTTGTAGGCGATTAGAAGTCTAGTTAACTCATTAAAGCCCCGTTAACTCATTAAGCAACAACGTTGTGCTAACGTAACACTCCATTTGCATGTTTCGATCAATTCACATCATCGAATTCTGTTATTTAATCTTCTGTTAGTTATCGTGGGAGGAAATTCCAAGAATTCGCTTAATACTATGAAATTTAAAGAAACCATCATTATTTATAATATTATGACGAAATATTGTTCTTCAATGAGTTAAAACTGATTGAAACATTCTAGTGTCCATCTATCGGAGGTGCCTGAAAACTCATTAGGACTGATCTTTAAACCATCCTGTATATGACATAAATTATAATGTGCAAGTATATAAAATATGCAAAGTTTTGCACCTGCTATGATATTTACCAGGTAAAATCTCTTCCATCCCGTTATTCGCCTACATAAAAATACGAACTTGCATAAATATCCGCAGCCTGATCGATTAATCAAATCATCCCTTAATCAGTCTACGTGTTCCAACTCAGTCCGTCCAAACCAAATCTAAATTCTATTTACAGCAAACATCGCTACCAAAATCCTCCAACGTAATCCAACATTCTCATCATCCTCGTCATCGTGTCGAAGTAACAAACGAGCGCAATTCAAATACAGGAAGAACCGCAACTCGGTCGATCAACCGAGAGTGCAAATTAACTCGACGCAGTTCGCCAAGAAATCAGATTGCGAATGAAAGAGAAATCCGTGTCTGGAACGTGGTGGGGACTCGTGCACATGCTCCGTTATAATCGAAACAGGGGGTAAAAGCGGGGGAAGGGGGAGAAAAAGAAAGAAAGAAGGAAGCGGAGGTCCGTGGCAGGAAGAGAAGAAACGCGGCGGCGACCTTTCTTCTTTCCTCTTTTTCCACTTTCCTCCGCCTTCGTTTCTTCCATCCCCACTCCGTGCAACCCCTTTCCCTCCTTCCTCTTCTCACGGAAATGACTTCGTTATTGCGTGCCTGGAACCTATGCGCGTAACGCGTAAAATGCTTGTTCCAGCTTATCAGGAAGCGTGGAAAGCGACCGCCGACCAGTCGACACCCAATAAAAAGCCCAAAAGAATGAAATTTCTCTGCCGGTATATGTGTATACAGGGTGTGCTACAAATTCCATTTTGTTAATGACAGCAGTTTTGCCGACAGTTTAATTCCATTTAAATTCCAATATTTGAAGTAATTTCGTTGATTCAATTTTGATAAGTACTTAACGTTATTTCCATTTCGTTAATATCACCAATTTAATTTCATTAAAATTTCGAAACTTGGAATCCATTTGTTAATTTCATGTTGTTAATGTTACCAATTTAATTCCATTTAAGTTTCGAAATTTGAAATACCTTTGGTAATGTCATTTTGTCAATGCCACCAGTTTTGTCATCAATTTATTTCCATAGAAGTTGTTATAAGGGTTGAAATGTGATCAGGGATTTGCGTACGAGGGATTAAAAAAGGACGTGGTTCATCGTTTTACAATAACTGGACTCTAGAATGTTGAATACTAGATTCTGATTGTAAAAGTACTATGATATATTTGCAACAGATTTACTTCGTACTTATTCGAAAAGGAAAGTAAAAATTGATTGATCTCTTCTACGTGTATCTCGACTTGTGAAGAAATGCCGGCACTTTATTATGTATTTTTTTCAACTCTACACCATTCCATACTAACTTTTACTACTTATCTTACTTGCTGTATTTTTAGAAGAATTGCTGTGAAACAGTAAGGCAAAAGTGAAACGTAATTTTTCGTCGAATCATACAGAAAATATTGTACTGTACTACTAAATATACTTCCCATTCTATCCTGTTCTAAATTATCTTATTTTGTCTATTCTGCTTTCTATTTTAAAAGAATCTGAAGTTAGAACAAAAGGAAGAAACCAATCTAATTTACTAAAACCTAGTGTAACTTACACATAGCGTCTATGAAATAAGAGCAAAGAAAATGAAGAGAGATTGGAAGGTAGTAAACAGTATAACTAATAGTGTTGTTTCAGAAAGCAACGATCTGGTATTTATCGTAGAAACAAATATAAAAGTATCTCCTGAACCGTTTCTTAAAACTCGCTGTGTGTCCAAGGAGAAACGTATCTTGTTTCTTTCGATTATCTTTATCAAAGAGAAATTGTTATCGATAAGGGAGCAGACGGGGAAAGCGAGTATATTGCAGACTAATTATCGAGGAAATTAATCGTGTTTTTATTTCGAGAAAGTCGATTTTTCATCGGCGTTAGAAATTCTGGAAATATCGTTTCGTTCTCGCTTTCGTTATCCCAACTTTTGGCTTGCCGGCAATCGAGTTTTATCGCTTTCTATTTAAATATTCAGCGAAACACGCTTTCTTCTCCTTCTGTCGTTTCAAAATTTATTGAGGAAATTCCGTTTCGTACAGCGGTTAAGAAGCTTCGCGCAAAAATAAAAAATCTTGCCTTCGTAAGCTTTGGTCGGACCGGTCGATTCCTCCGCTAAATTAACTCCATGTTAACATCCATTACTCGCTTTTATCTGTTAAATGTTTATACTGCCGCCTGGTATTTTGACGTAAATCGAAAAGAGAAAAATATCTCTAATATGGAATTAAATTAAAATGTAAATAAATATATAATGAAAAGATATGTATCTCCTACGCAGATCTAGTAAAAAATACATATCTTTATTAAACTATTAAGTTAGCATTAATAATAGATCACATCTAAATTACATTGGAATATTCAAAATACCGCGCGCATTGTAGATTTAAATGAAGAAGGAATGAAAGAAGATGAAAATGAATGCTATATGAAAAAGTATGTAATACAGGATAAACAGGCCTTTATCAACATACTTCACAAACAATTATACAATAAAATATACACTGCAGTAAAAACATTTTTCTAAATTAAAATTTCTATGAAAAATAAAATATCAGCAATTCTGATTACACTAATAACAAAATGTCAATAATGTGATGTTAATATCATCTATAATTTGTAGTTTCCTAGTATTGATACCAGTAATAAGCAACCGATCGATTATGAGAAAGTCACGAACATTTTGCTCGTTCTCAGTCACGAATAATACACGTATTCTCAATCGTATTTGAACAACTCGGTTCTGTTTCATTCGTACCGCTATTTGTTCTCGTTTCCGCGTGGATCGTGAACGTGTACTCTTTCGGTGTATCAGGAAATGCGTGTCCCCTTCTCCGTACTCGCAAGGGAAAGTTTTCGTTCTTACCAAATTCTTTCTCCTTCTCTGTCCTGTTCCCCTTCTTGTCTTTATCCCTTCCCATATTCGAGACACTGAGAGAAACTCGAATCGCCCGGTTTTATAGCGCGTTTATTATTTCTGTCTAACCGGGTGGTTTTCGAAAAGAAACGGAAATTAAAATTCCGAAGAACCGGAGACGGCAATTCAGCGAATCGAGTATGATCATTCTATGGAAAATAGAAAAGATTTTAGACAGAGAGATATTTTGATCCGAGATATTGAAATCTCAAACTGACCTATTCCACTTTTTAAAGAATTCGCAATTTTAGTACCGCGATGGACGATTAATGTTCAGTATATGTTAAAAGTCGAGTCGATCAATTTCGCATGTGCGTAGCTCACGTATTGTACATCCAGTTGCATACTTGATAGACACGATTTTCAGACAAATTTTGATCTTTAGGTCCTTGGAACTTTGAGTCTGAATTTTGTAATCTCACAGTCTTTACATTTTCAGATCTTCGAGTCTTTGGATCCTTCAATCTTTGAGTGTTTTGTTCTTAGAACTTTCAGATTTTTGACTCTCTGAATACTTAAATATTTAATTATGGAGTACGTAATATTATAGAAAGTAAATGTTTCATATATTTGAATAAATAACCACCATGAATAACCAAATCGTTCTGTAAACATTATCACTCGTCACACGAGTATTCCTCGAAGTATCGCTAATGCAACGTGACGAGACGCCAAGTATAGAAGGAATGTTCAGAAATTACAAAACCACGATGAAAATCCTATCTAATTAACAATTTCGAATCTTATTTCTATTTTATCATCTTTTATGAAATGTCGAGTATACGATGTATACTATGTGTATACTATATGAGAGTGCATTGGCTGCGGTCGTTTCTTCGCGAATAATTTCTAGTCGACCGCGAGCGAGCGCTGTACAAGATAACGAAAGGGAAAGATAACCGTGGACAGGCGCGACCAGGCGTGAATTATTTCACGTAGACAGGTTTACGGTGCGAGAGACTCGGCTAAAAAAAAACCATCCTCGAGGAACAGGCCGCTTCTCCTTGACAGTCTCCTTCCGCAAGTGATTGACGAGCTACCGAGTCACTTTTCTGCATTCAACCTGTTAGTACCTTTGACGATCTTGAACCGATTTTATCTGTGGTTTAGAAAGCACTCGTGTTCCACTAATTACGAATTATTTATTATTTATCAGTAATTTCAAATACTTTCTACGTTTCCTTCTAATCAAGTAAGATGTTAAAGGCAAAAGACGGCGGTTCTTGCTGCGTTCAAAACTGGTAATCTTGTTTAAACTTTTAATGGTTTCCGTATGAAGAATATTTGCTTCTTCTGACGCATTTCCTAGTGAACGACTTGTAGCCAATTTTGCATGGGACTAATTTCTAAAAAGCATTGAAGTATTTCTTCTGGCATTTTTCATTTGTAAAGATCACCATTTTATAATGACACCTTTCTGGTGGTCGGTTTTTTTTTTTTTAAAGGTATCCATTTCCTACCGTACTTCTTACCGCACCTTCTTGTTATATTTTCTGATAGCGTTTACAATTACCTTTGTATCAGAAAGATCGTAAAAATGATATAAAAGTTGCACTACTACCAGTGATTGCATTTCTAAATACTGATTATTTATTCTTACACGTGGTATCAAAGTACAGAAGTAATGAAATAAAACTGCGTTTGAAATCCTAACATTACATTTATTCTCAACCTGAGCCAACCAAAATTTCGACATCAAGCAATCAACATTTATCAACAATCATTCTAGCTTTCAAATTGCACTAATAGGGACTTCAATCAATCATAATGTTAAACGAAACTGCAATTGTTAAACACTGAAAAGGAAACGGTCGTAGTTACGCCTTTCAATTCGTGATTTTCCAAAGTAACTCTATGCTTCCATCGAATAGAGTCCCAGGATCAACCAATCTATAGCATTTATCAATTCTTAGTTTCCAAATTACATTAAAAGAAGCTACGATCAATCATGGTCTTCGAAAAAATCCCGATTATAGAACTTTAAAGAAAAAAAAATGCTGTTTTTTACTTCCTATCCCTAAATTCTCGAAGCAACTATAGTTCCTGCGCAATAGGATTCTGATATCAATCAACCTATAACAGTTGTCAGTTTCTAGCTTTCGAATTGCACTGGAGGAAACGACAATTAATCACAGTCTTGAACAAAATTCCAATTATAAGATGTTAAAAAGAGAAACCGATGCTCTTCACTTTCTATCCCTGAAGTTTCATAGTGACTCTATGGTTCCCGCGGGATAGGGTCTCGGGAACGTTCCTATGTGGTTCGCTGCATAGTCGTGTGCATCGAGGCGATAGGAAACGATTCCCAGGAGGTCTGGAGGCTATCAGAGGAGCGGCCAAGGACGTCTTCGTGGCTCGTTGCGTTTCAACCCGTTATGCACGAGCTCGTAACTTACAATCGCTGTATTGCAGACAAGGCAGACACGGATTTCCCTATGTTTATTGTTCTCGCTTTACCCTATTTCTTTTAATGTCGACCCTCACAGTTTCGCTTACTAACATTAGTTTATCGTAAAATTAACGATGGTCGTTCATTAGCGTAGAAAGTAAAGGAAAAACTATTATTAGAAGGTTTATAAGAAAGTAATGCCATAGTTTTGTAACCCGAAGTATTTATTTATTTTCGTTGTAAATAGGGAGTAAATTTCGCTGAGCAGTTTTCATTGGAAGACAAAAAAGGTAGCGATTCGTCTAAACCGGAAACACTGATTGATCAAGAAAAATAGTCTTTCGCGAGGTTTCACCATGGATAGATGCATATCAAAGAATTGTACGGTTTGTATAATAGAGCATTTGTGGTCCCGTTGTTAAACGCTATCTTATTGCCGATTATTAATTATGTTCTGTTCTATGTTATTCGTTATGCTGCTCTTTAATGCTCTCTTCTATCAGAAGAAAATTATATCCTAGGTACATTTAATGTAATTGAAACAAATCCAAGGAAAATCGATTTGTCTTTTTCTTCTATTATTTTTAAATTATAAATTATAATATATATTCCAATTAAAATTAATGGTTAAATAGAACATAAAATCTAGTATTTCATTTTCGACTTCTATTTGTTTGCTGTTATAGATCGTAAATTTGGAAATACTTTAAATCTAAATAGAAATCCATAAAAATGGTAGCAATAAGCAGAAATTGGACAAGAAAGAAGTTTTTATCTTTTCTAGTCACCAAACATTATTGTATTAACTAACACACGTTCGCGATATACCTAAACTAAACTGAACTCAAACCTAGCCTAATCTAAACGATATTAGCAATAAGGTCACTAAAAAGCAGAGATAGCATTCGCGTCGAAAACTCGTTGAAATATATAACATGCTAGAATTGTTTCTTGCTTCTCGCTGACATAGTTTCACGATAAATATGTACGCGTATCTTGCTGAAAATATGCGAGGCGACATTATTACCAATGAAACTTTGACTAATTCCTCTTGTACAATTTTTTAATTTAGCACAAAAAATATTTGTGAACAATCTTCCTCATTTCAGTTGTTCAAATATTGATTAACTCGAAGCTTATAAGATTCTTCGTTTCTAATTTAACTTCCAGTAATACAAGACAGATTAAGAAATAGAAAATTCTATGATCTCAAATATCCATTTAAATCGCCAAACTGGGCCAGCGATAAAAAGACAGACTAATAACTATTATTCTCGATAAAATAATTTCATCATTCATTTTCGAATGTTTTTATTTTATGTCTTCATTAAATTTTTCATTGAATTTTCACTTAATAAATCACTTCCTCTTAATAGATATTATTTTCGATAAAATCTTGAACGTCGAAAATCTTGTTAATAATTTGACAATTTCACGTGCAACCGTGTTTCAGTATTAATTTAACATTTATTATTTCGAAAGTTCTCATTCATTTCTATATACAATTCTATTTTTCGCTTCTTGTAGCTTTCATCGAATTTCCACGTGGTTTCCTCTTAACACACGTAACATCGACGCGTAAATATAACTCCAAACAGACGGTCTCGACTTGGTAATCGGTTTCCTCTTTCCCGTGTGCAATCACTTCGAGCAGTAAGCAGTGTCAGTAATTAGAGAAGACTGCACTAATTAGAGCGTACTCGAAAAGAGAAAGCATTTTAAGGAACACACACGCAGTCGTGCGCCTACTTCCGGCACTTCGAGGATCATGAAAGATCTTTGTTTTTCCCTCCTCGTCTTCGCGAGCTTTTTCATCGATATTACGTAAGTCATTGTCGTGTACTATATCCCGCGAATTTTCGAATAGTAAAATTTTTTTACGTCGATTTTTCTATTTTCCGACCGTTAAACGCACAACCAACGAAAGCTTTTTTCATTATCATCTTTTCTTATTTTTTTCTTTCCCTGATTATAGCTGTGGTTTTTCTGTTCGACTTGCTTTCCTAGTTTCCACAAGTTTATGTTTAGTAACGTATGGTAATCTTAAATCCTTTTAATTAAGATTAAATTAAACTCTTAATTAAGAGCGTAAGTAATAAAGTTGGCGCGAAATACCGCGCTGCGTTTTAGTGAGTTTTTGAAGGTTCGAAGTAGAATTTGAGTGCTGGCGGAATATAACAATTTTTCTGACTTTTCCGAATTTTCCGAATTCAGATATCTGAATTTTTGAATCTTCGAAACTTTGAAAAACTGAATCTTTGAAGCGCAGAATCTTTAAAGCTCCGAGGTTTTGAATCATTGATTTGAAGCACTGAATCTATGAAGCACTGAATCTGTGAAGCATTAAATCCTTGAAGCATCAAACCTTTGAAACACTGGATCGTTGAAGCACTGAATTTTTGAAGCATCAAATCCCTGCAGTATTAAAACTTTGAAGCGTTGAAACTTTGAAGCACTGAATCTTTGTAGCGTTGAATCTTTGAAACATCGTATCTTTAAACCTTTGAATCTCTGATTCTTCGAGTCTCCGCATCTTTGAATCTTTGAATTTCCGAAGTTTGAATCTGTCGTGTTTTTGAATCCTTGAATTTTGAGGTTTATAAGTCACAATTTAAATAAAGAAAAATTTCAAATAAGGAAATCTCTGAGATAAACAACGATAAGAGATGCAACAAAACGTTGTAGAAAATAAATTTATCCCACAAATGTTTAAATTGAATGGAAGTCCCGTATTTATGGTAATGTATTACGTAAACGCTGAACGGTTGACCGCAAGTGTCTAATATATTTAATGGAAATAGGTGTTTGTAGAATTTCGATTGTAAAACTGTATCCACTCGCCGGGCAGTCAGTGCAAATGCAATTATCGAGCGGCGAGGTTAATAGATTTTTAAGATAACGTGGTTTGCAGATAGTTTGTCAAAGAGGAAGACAGCGGCTTACCGCAAACATAAATTATCGGCACACAGACAACTGCGCGAGATTTACAGATCATAAGTCAGAGATTCTTTCTTCGCTCAAATTCAGTCGATTTCCTTCTTGGTCTTCAATTTTACATACAGTCGAACAAAAAAGGTAGTAGTTATCCGAGTGTAAATTTTGTATTGACATTGGCATTTGAGAATATTTCCATTATCAGCAACATACGATAACATTTTGGAAAAAAAGTAAATTCATCAGAGGACGATTTAGAAAAAATAATTGTGTGAAAATTCTGGTCTGCGAGAATTAGAAACTTTCTTATAGTGGAAAATTTGCATAGAATGTTACTGTAAAAGTCAATACTCTACAATTTGGTCAGTATTTCCGGTCTTTTTCAAACTTCAATATGAAAAGGGCTATTTAAATAAGTAAGATATCACCAAAAAAAAAAAAAAAAAATGTCGCAAATAATTATATTTAATAATTCTACTTTAAAACTATCTAAACCTAACTTCGATTTAAAGCGCATTTAAATTCTGCCGGTTTCATTTTGCAATTCGTCCATTAAAACTAAATCTAACCCTAAACCAAACCACATGTTGAATCTTTTTATTGTTATTTGTTATACGTTTTTTATTTTTCTTTTTTTTCTATCTCGCCATTTTATTAATGAACATTAAATGGTGCTTTTCTTCGAATTGTTTACTTTCTGCCACGTAATTTGCATTTATATAGTTAGTTTTACGTTAGGTTTAGCTTTAGTTCTGGTATAAAATTAAAAGTACTTTGAATCTTTTGTGACACTTTTTAGAATGATATGTTACTTTTTTAAAAAGCCCTTTTCGATATATTGAAATTAACAAAAAATAGGAGATACCGATCAAGTTATAAGCTGTAAAATGTATGGAATGTTGCTATAAATTTAGTCTGTGAATATTCTTTATATCGAAATTATTCTACATTGATTTATTTTTCATGTCTAATTTATTTTCAACAATCATATTTGTTTCCTCGTACTATATTTTACATCGTTTAGGTCTAGTATAGTTTAGATCTTCTAAGCCGATATAAAATCAATTATTTCTGTTGCTCTAGTTGCTTTAGATCTTGTACTAAGTTGATAGAATTTAATATACATAGCATATCATAGCCATCTAGAATCGAACTAGGATTCAGTTGTTCTACAAGCGGCTCGGGGTTGAATTTATAAACTTGATCACGAGCTAGGCCTTGATCACGGATTTTAGTTTCACTTCGTATTCGATCTATCGTCCGAAATAGCCGAGTATCGGTGTACCAAGGCTACAGGAAATCATTTCCAAACAAATACGGTTGTTTATTCACTTGCCAACAGTGGCACGCCATCATTGTTGTCAATTATTCCTATTCCATATTTTTTTCAACATATTTTCATAAAAAGTAATATTACGATTAGATCAGCAGAAATACGATTACTGTTATACGCATACATATTTGAACAATTTTACGATATTAATGGATATACAAATTAAATTACTTTTATTAAAAAAATTCTTTAAACAATTTAGTAATAGGACTTAGTAATAGGATTGTGTTAGAATACTTCAGAATATGTCTGACAACATACTGTCCGTTTTCCCTTATCCTCTCCATTCTCGTTCTCCATTATATGCACGTCATACATGTATAATACATATAGACAACAAGTTACAAATATTTTGTACGCTACAAAGATATAAAAGCTATATAAAATACCGCAAATTGTAATTATTATCCTTCTATTTATTCCAATGTTATTTATTCTATAATTTCTAGTATCTTAATTTACATTTTATATAAAATGTAAGATCTTAACTTAACTATATGTACGTAAATTATGTTCTATGGTCTCGTGGCTGAAAAGTGCAATTTTCATTGAAACACGCGAGTGACACGGCAAATTGAATCAAAGTATCAAGATTATGAAAGTGTAACGTTGTTGGGCCGTCTATGCCGTGAATGCAATTAAGTTATAACAAGAAACCGTGGCGGTTAATTGATATGTAACAAAGATAAGCCGCTAAAAGAGCGGAAATCATCGTTGTTCGTTAATAAAAGTGTTTTCAATTCCCTTTCACCGGCGTTTATCTGGAATCTCGCTGGATTTTCCATGGACGGACAATGGTTGGCTATACGCGAACGCAACTGCGTGAGACTTAATGGATATTTTATTCGGTTTCGCGAGTTATTGCCTATCAAGTTAATTTCACCGCCTGCTACCGCGTTCAATTAGAAACGGTGCTCGCGATTTCACGCAAATTTCTGTAGAATGTTATTGCGAAAATAGAAAGAAATGACGCGAGTTGTTTTTGCAGTTTCAAGATTAAAATGACACTGATTAATGTGGAGGGAAAATTTTTAGAATTTTCGGTTACAAGATTAATTTTTTTTTTTTTGTGCGCGAGAAAGAATCATTAATCTTGGTGCACAACCCGTTGACTATTTACGTTTCGAATTTGACGTTTGTGTTGTATTTTTATTAAATAAGAGTAAATGCCGCGAAATTCTGGAAAAGAATTTTCATAACAATTCACGTAAATTTCACATCGATGTAACGGTAGATTTTATATACAAAAATTAATATACATACAAAAATTCTACGCTTAACACATTTAGTTTTCCCGTATGTTCTGTCTTCTGTATTAATATTCCATTAATAATCTTTATTACATAAAAAGTAGATAAAAAAGATGAAATTAGACATCCTAAAATAAAGTAACCAACCTCTGAACCCAATAATAAATTTTCGATTGTTTATTATTACTATTAATCGATTAATTCATAAAGAAACCTTTCTTTCAAGATGGTCAGGCTTCATTCTACGCGTCACGATATTTCTACCGATCTTTATTACCTCAAAGACAGCGAAGAATCGTTTCAATCTCTTCTTCTTCTTTTTTTTTCTTATTTTTTACCGCCTCCCGAGACCTTTAAATCCAATAACGAAATTGTCAGTCATTTATTATTACTACTAACCAACGAATTAATAAAGAAAGCATTCTTTTTTTTTAACATGGCCTGACTTCATTCTACGCGTCACCACGTTTCTACTGATCTTTATTACCTCAAAGACAACGACGAATCGTTTCATTCTCCTCTCCTTCTTTTTTTCTTCTTCATTTTTTTACCGCCTCCTGGGGCGTATACACATGACTCATTCCGTACTTGAGTCAGGTAAAACGCTCGCGTGTTGTCGATTACGTAAAGGAGTATCTTGCAGGGGAATCGGGATGACGGAGAACCGTGCAGGAGAGGAGACGAGAGGAGAGAAGACAGGGAACATAGTAATTAGAGGCACGCTCTCGGTATAACGAAGGAGTAGAGCAGAGAACTGGTTCTACCGTTAACAGAAATCGTTTCTGGTCAGATTCAGAGCCAGCTTCTTTCTCTGTCTTCGCGACAATTGGCCTTTACGGTATTTCCGCTTTTGTTACGTAGCCGCCCCGAACAGGAACTCGGTCAACTCGATTCGACAAACGCGTTCATTTTGCATTCCCGCTCGCAAATTCCCTTTCAGGATCAGCGTAAACGTCCCCAGTTTCTACATTAATGTTTAGTTCATTCTAAATCTGGATTCGGCTCTGGCTGGTCAAGCGCTAACGCTTTATCGTTAATTGATCGTTGAATATTTTGTTATCTGGTTATTGATCTTCGAACTGCCTTCGGAAAAGCTTTTCTTCCGATATCTTGGACTTTTCTACAATCTGTGAAAATGAAATTCGAAATTTCTAATTTTCGCTCGAGATTCGAAGACCATTGGACCTTATTCCTTGTAGATTTATACGAATTATGGTACTTTGTTGTTGAAGAATTTGTAGCTATATTCGATTATTGATTTTTAAATTGTCTTCGAAAAAGAATCTCGATACATTGTACTTTTTCCAAACTAAACATTTTAATTCTAAATTTCTTATTCTTAATTCTAAATTCGGAAACTTTTATGTGTCGTAGATCAGCAGGGATTGTTATGTCGTATTTTATCGTCGGAAGATTTGTAGCAATATTTATTTTATTAATTTACTACTTCACTTATTTTGAATCACATCCATCTTCTAGGATTATTGGCGACTAAAGTTTTATACGATTATAAGTATGCACGATATTTACATTCGCATTAGTGGGAATATTATAGCAATATTTATTTACTGTTTCTGTTTGAAGCATTCGATATTCCATACAAAATTTCTCTTTTGATGGTTCCTAAATGAATAATTAATAGCCAAATCAAAAACAACTTGTTCTCCTATCTTCTTTAAATGCTTTTAGCCTCGTTTTCATCAGGATGATTAGATTCTCCTGGATCTCTCAGCTTTCCTCGTAGCCATCGCTCTCTGCCATTCTTCCATTTGGTTTCTTCTCGTGTTTCGCCGTCTCGTTGCTCTTCTTCACCTTCGTTCGTCACGACTCTCCCTCTCTTCTTCCCGTTTAGCCGGCTGTTGCTCGTGTTCTAGCCGCCACGCAACGCGAGATTAGTTCCGCAGAACTGGCGACGACCGACAGCCTTGAACCAAATTGCGAGCTGTCGTTGTTTAGTTGTTTAGCTCGCGTGCACGGAGAAACTCGGTGCACTTCGTACAGTTATTAGGCGTTTAACGCTGGAGCATTAGAATCATCGAAATGACCAGCTGATCATTATTCATAGTAACTTTATAGATGTGTAATGCTACAAATGTTGAAAATTTGATCAACTTTTGGTAATCTATAGCGTCACATTATAGTTCACTATCACTGTAATCCGCTGACTATAGCGGCAGTGCAAAGAATATCGTAAAATGGAAAATATAAAGTAGATTTTAAAGAAAACATATGCATAAGATTAATTTAAATAAAGATACTTGGTATTTTTATGTTAAATATTGAAAATAACCACGATCAAAGTCACCGATGCGAATTTTTATTACAGGTAGCAATAATCTTCTGTCGTTTGTACATATGAGCTTATTTTCGAAGGCCGAGACTTATGCTCATGCATCGTCTGGTATAAGTTGAGTTTAAAGTGGTAGGAGATCGTCAATGCAAAAAAGAATTGGGAAAAACGAGACATTATATAAGATTGTTAATCTGTCTCTGTTCTAAGCTTCCTTAGGGATATACAATGATTCTAAACTTGTAACCTTAATCTATCTTACGCAAATGATAAACAATATAGAAGTTCGAATTTCCTCCTGACAATTGATCCACTGGAAACTTTAATCAACTTTGACTTAAACTTAGAAAACTTTGATCGACTCTATTTTGTACAATTTTCCAAATTTCTATAACCAGATCATAGTGTCAGCGCATGACTTCTCATTCGAATATCGTCGCATCTAAAAGGATCATGTCAAATCTTAAAAATCTTAAAGCAACACTGACGAAGCAATCTTTCTGTGTTTTCAAAAATCCTTCGATATTTTTCCACTTCGCGAATTCGTTGGAACGCCGCGATTATACTTTATAGATAATCGCCGGGTAATTCACAGTCATTGGAATTACAATCTGCGACAATCACGGACATAATTCAAAGATCGTTGATACAAGCGGGAGGGAACGACAGCTGAATATGAATATTAAAATCTTCGTTCGTTGAAATCTATCAGACTGTGGTGGCGGCACGACCTCGTCGACAGTCGGTGTACCATGATAATAATCATTGAATGCGGTTTTGTCGCGTTTGAACCGCACACTCAGCCATTGGAAAAAAGAGAAGAAAAATAGAAAAACCGTTCTGTTCGTTGGTTTTGCCTGCATGGGGCCTCTAACCATGTCGATACAAATATTAACGATCTACGACGAATCTGGCGTTCATTTTTATCCTTACCGTGTATATTTCGCCTTTGGAAAAAAAATACGAAAATTGTTTCTACTAGAAAAACTAAGAATTTGATTATTTTATATCTTTTATGTGTTTTCATATTTGGAATATCGGAGGAAGAAGTGGAGTATTTGATCTACAAATTTAGATCAGAAATGTAGAATCGAGATGAAATTCTTTATTTTATGCCAGGTTGTTCTCTTCTAAAAGAAACGTTGACTTCTTGTGGAATTTCTGGCATGCCACTGATCGACCATTGTTACTCCAACCTCGCCGATCCAAGGCTACATTCACAATTGCGTAAAAATAATCTTTTAACCCTTTATAGAGCCGTGGAGTTTGGAAATTTCCTCTTAAACTTTAATTTATTTATTTATCACTGTGTGTTCATCGTATTTCATCGACACATTTACAAATGGAACTCGCGTATTCCAATTTATTTCGTAGAAGCTTCTGCGAGACTAATATCATATAAATTAAATTTTCAACCATGCACATGACAAAAATTCCTTAAAAATCAGTTTTAAGTTTAATTTGCATCGCAGATAATTTAAAATTAATCTGAAAATTAAACTCGGCGAATAATTGGAAAACAGTTGAAAATTCAAATTTTCGAATTCGACGATTTACGTCTTTGATAAAAGATATAAAAATATGACAAAGACGAAAAGAAACGCGAAGAACGTGGCATATGAGAAACAATTAACACAGTCTTCGAAGGGGATAGGAAGAAACGCGGAAGAAACGCGGCGAACCGAGAAGAAGAAACAGACGAGAGAAGCTGTTAGGCCGGCTCACTATTTTTGGAGGAGCATCTCCAAGGCCGCCGACTGATTCGCATGCTCCTCTTTTTCTTTTCTTCCACGAAATAATTTCTGATGGCCGCGGCTTCCGACACCGTGCTGTTGCCGGGAAAAAAAGGTGCAAAGAGGACCGGTGGAACGGGGAGGATGTATGCCATCGCTTATACTAAAAGGCCTGGTTTCTCTATCATACTCGAAAAAACGAAGGTGAAAGAGCTACCTGAATGGACGGAAACGAGAATTCTTTTTTAAGAAATATCAACTGAATAATGGAACTTCTTAATAGCTTGAGAGTTGGACACTTTGCGGATGTCGTGTTTGATGGAGGAATAGAACGATCTATCTTTATCCGATCATTGAGGAAATCCTTTGTCATAAATTCTTCCTTTCTTCACGTGGACTTTTATTACATCGTCTTTTTTATCCATTCTACGATGTAGTCCGAGCTATAACATTCACATTTTAGATGTCATCGTACATAATACAATTATTAATGCCCATTTCTCGCGAAAAGTTGAATGTATGTATCTTTTTTGTATCTGTCGCTGGTAATGCAAGAAATTTTGTTAAATGCTAATTATTTCCTAAATCATTCAAAACCTGTCCTTTTCATAACACCTCTCCTCTGTATGATAATTCTGTATGATAAGAGTTCTTGTAAAAAACACTGTTAAGTGCCAAAATTAAAAAATTTTTTTTTCTTTATTGGAAAATATTCCGTATATCAATAAGAATACTGTAGTATAGAATTTCAGTGTAATTTCCCTTTCTAAATAGTTATCGATAATGCCAGAATCTGATGCCATATCGTTGCCTTTATAGAGAAAAAAGTAACTGCGAATAAACATTAGTTAATTGTTTCTTGGTTTCTGTCTATGCCATCTATCTGAACAAACGGAAAAGAATGGAAGAAAAGCTTATTTCTTACTTTTCAACCTTTCATTGGAGGAAACGAAAGAAACTAAGTTCAGATGATACAAGATACGAGATATTATGGAAAATACGTATAAGTAAAATTTAATTGTCTTTGATGGAGTGACAGAGTTTGTAGTGAATAACAGAATGAAATTGGTGTCCTGTAGGAAAACAAGGCAAAGATGGACCGGAAGAGAAGAAGGACGCCGATGGAGAACTATGGGGCAACGTGGAAGCGCAGGCCGCCTTCCTCGGCCCAAACCTCTGGGACAAAACTCTGCCCTATGATGCCGACCTGAAGGTATTGAACCATGTATGTACAAAAACGCGATACGGTAAGCTCACAACTCGGCTGAATACGGATCCTCAATGCTTGGATCTGGAATTATTTTAAACAATCTGGATTTTTGCATTTCTTCTTTTTCCTTTTTTCTTACATCTTCCTTCTTCGTACTAATTGTGAATGGCAATTAATTAGACCTCATTCTTTCCCAGCAGTAGGAGAAATTATCCTTTGTAGTATCGTTTTGTGGAGTTTTACACAAGTGTTGCTAATATATGTAGCATTAAAATAGTGATAGATTAGTGGTAGGAGTTTGGATGAAATTCCATGATGCATGGTTCCTTAAAAAACGTGTACGACTTAATCCCTATTTCCTCTTACTGATAGTTAAGAACATTATAAATTCGTGTTTTATAGCTACCATTCTTGATAATAAATAACACATCGATATAGAGGCACACCACGAAACAAAATCAATCTTGTTTTATTCTTTCTTTAACAGAAAGGCCAATTAACTAAAAATATCTTAATTAACCCATTAAGGATTATTCATTTCATAAGGTTAAACATGTTCATATTCTAACGACAATTTAACAGACCCCAGTAATATGAATTAATCGAAGAACAAGAAATGCAACGTTGATCCTTAATGGATTAATTTTATTCCACGTAATAATCGACGTAATAATAATCGTTAATCAACGATTTTCCAAAGAATGTAAGGCGAAAGTCAGAAAATCCACCGAGTTAAAGAACTGTTCACTAAAATCTTGCTTCTTAACAATTCAACACAAAAAGCTTGCAATAGCTCGTTTATTTGTTTTTTCTTTCTTTCTTTTTCGCGGTCCATCTTGATACCCATGGAATGCTCGTATTAAGTAAGAACTGTTGCTCGTCTCGGCAACCGATGTACGGGCACTATTTTTGTAACCGAAACGAAACCAAAAAGATGATGGTCTTTACTTCGTGTTACAGTACGTCGATCTTGACGAGTTTCTCTCCGAGAACGGCATTCCTGTGGACGGTGTGGCCGGCGGCGGACAGGGCACGATGCAGAGCGGGCAACTGCACAAGATCAACAACACCGAAACGCCAGGACACCAAGGACCGGCCGGTCTTCACTTAGAACCGGTCACCAAACGCGAGAGATCACCCTCGCCGAGCGAGTGTTGCTCCCCTGACACTATGAACCCACCCTCACCCGCGGACTCCAGTGAGTGAATTTCATCCCCTAATTCCTATCTTTTGCGACACACTTCACACGTCGATCTCGGTGTCGATCCTGAGCAATATTAGGGTTTTATAGATTTTATGCGACTTGACTTTCTTTCGTCAAGGGAGAGCTGTCGTTTGGTAGCAGCGGATGAAGTATAACGATCTATTATTTTAGTTTCTGATTTCATTATTTTTAGAAATTTCTTACTTTTTCGTAGAAAGCATTAATATAGAATTTTGTCAACGTAGAATGTCAGGAACTTGGTCCTTAACGTTTAATTCAGCTTTTTTAGCTTCGTTATTTCTAGAAATGTCTTTTATGGTACAGAATTGTATTCTCAATTATATTTTTTTAACATAGAATTATTTGTATCTGCCTTTTGTATAGAATGTTGGAAACTTAATTTAGTTCGTGAGTTTCAATATTTGTTGGAATTTTATACCTTTCAATACAGAAAACTAATGACTTTGGGGGGAGAGGATATGCATTGTACGCCACTGTGACGTGATTTTTAACACAATGTGATATCAGGTCACTCGTTACTCGTCCTAATGTTTCTATATTCCTTTCCCAGAATTAATTGTTCGATGCTTTAAATTATTAATACCATACAAAACATAACGTTTACTATACATAATATCGTCCGTCTCTTTTTATTCGAGTGCTGCTTTTACAAAATCTGATCCTTTCAAACGTCTTATAAGATACTCTTATATGTTTGATAATACCGTACAGATACTTGCAGAATTGAAAATCAATGAATGAAACATGTTCATGAGTAATAAAACTCTCTGTCCTGTCCCTGATATTCTGTCGAATTAAGTCAGAATATTAAGGCGCATTTCTAGTTTTCGTTTGAATGAAATCTTTGCTGTCAGGTGGCACCTTAAGTTCTAAAAGTCATTTTTCTCAGAACCACCTTTTGACCAGATACGCCCGTTTGAATTAATACAGCTATATCCAGGATCAATAGAATTTGAGGATTCAGGGATGTTTGTAAAAGTTGACACGTAATTGTTCTTGTACGATTTATGGAAAGTAAGGCAACGATAAAATTACTACAGGATAAAATATATTTTGACGAAGTCTCAGGATCGACTCTTGCAACAGCGACGATATATCCGAGTTTCCGGACAGCGTATGAAACTAGACTAACGTCGACATTGTCGATTATTCCTTCTCCGCGCGACAGATTCCGAGGACTCATCACGAATACAATATGGCTTGTCTCTTGTAGCGCTCTCGATGGCCTCATCGGGGCGAGACTTCGATCCACGTACCCGGGCCTTCTCCGACGAGGAGCTCAAACCGCAGCCGATGATCAAGAAATCACGGAAGCAGGTCAGTTGATTGTCATATTCGAATTGAATATTTTTCATTCATCATTCGATAAATCTCCTTGTTCGAAGCATTGAATCAATAGGAAGAGCGATCCTTTATAACATCTTTTTGTTTTATTTTTGTTACTACTACTCTTTGTCTTTTCATTGTATTTTCTATCTCGTTTTCTATCCTTTTATTATTATTTTTTTTCTTTTCTATCAAATATGTCCTTATTCGATGCTGAACTTCTCATATTTAATTGAATTATTATTTGAAATATTTCTTACTTTAAGGTCAAAGTAATGGAACTTAGAGAACAGTAAAAGAAAGTATCTGATTAAGTATGGTTATTATAATATTCCTAAAATATAAAATAAACAGAGGTTCTACTGTACAACTAATTCTTTCATTTTTATCTCTTAGAACCATATGAATAATTTATTGAAATTCAATTTGTAAGATTTAACAGTCACTCTATGATCTTTAATAGGATTTTCAATATCCATTAAGGAATCAGAGTGGGTTTTGGTGTTTCTTTACAATTTCTCATTATAGTTTTAAAATACATCAATTTCTACGTTCGTTCTAATTTCCTGCTCTTTTCCATGCCCCGCTACCGGCTACAGTTCGTTCCGGATGACCTGAAGGATGACAAATACTGGGCGCGTCGTAGGAAGAATAATATGGCAGCGAAACGATCGCGGGATGCACGTCGCATGAAGGAGAACCAGATCGCTCTCAGGGCCGGCTTCCTCGAGAAAGAAGTAAATCTTCCCACGCCTCTAAAATTAAAGAATACACATTTAAACCAGGCTCTAAGACTTTGCATCGTATTGATGGAATTACGCCAATGTAGTGGAAATCATGTCCTATGTAAAACAGAATCGTTTTTGTTATGGGACACATATGGGAACAGCATCATTCCTTTTCAAACACGCAGAAATATGTATCATAGAATGAAAGTCGTTTAATTGTTTTACAAATTTATCTTTGTTTCTGTAAAAGAGAGCCCTTTACTTTGCTGTACAAATACATTGAAACCATGTTTTATGTCAAACAAAATCTTTCCTAATATCAAGTATGGAACAGTATGATTCTATCTCAACGAAAAGAAATATGTACAATGCGCAGTCACTTACATGTTCTACAAATTTATCTTTGCTTCTATAAAGAAAATCCCTTCACCTTGAAGTACAAGTACATTTTTCACTGATAAATATAGATTAACATTCGCTTATCTTAAAAACCAAGATGAATTTTTCTGTACAAATAAAACTTCTACTATACTGTAATCCACTCCAACTGTACTCCAATGGAAGAATCATCCTGTTCTGAGTTAAAGCATCATTCACATGAAATGTTTTGTCCCTTGGGATAATATTTCTATTATCACAGTCGATAACTTACGCTGTATTTTTAATTGGAAGAATAATTTCATGAAACGAAAATGCAAAATTTCAGAACATGGGCCTGCGGCAGGAACTGGACCGGTTAAAGAACGAGAACATGCTGCTGCGTGACAAGCTGAGCAAATACACGGACGTCTAACAGTACGCCGGGCAAGCAACAGCTCGTCGTGGTATTAAAAAAGATACAGACACGAGCGTTTGTTGTGCCAGCTCCTCCCACACACTATAGTCGCAGCACTTAGGTTTTTCGCCAGTTCGGATGAAAGAAGAATAATAGAAAAAAAGAAAAAAAAAACGAAAAAAAAGAAGAAGATGAAGAAGGAAAAGGAAGAAGCGCGCCGAATCGCAAGACCATCTTCGATAAATTCGAACCAGCCCACCCTTAATCCCTAGAGGATCCCGAAGATATCCTTCGATGAGAATTTCTGCTAATTCACCTTTCTTCTCCTCTTTCCTTCGCTCTTCACATGCTCATATACATACACAAAATGTGTACACATACACACACATACACATGTAATTTCTTTTAACCCATTCCCGTTGGTCCTTCCTGAACTCCTTTCTCCCTTACCCAGCCCCTGAAAGCCACCCTCTCAAAAAAAAGTGTACATAGTTATATGTATAGTTAGATTATATATGTATACATGCATGCATACACGGCCGTGTGTATGTTTGTCTGTAAGCGTGACTCTGTGCGCGCGTGTACACGCGCAACCGCATGCACACGTGTATGTATTTATACGCGTACATGTATATACCATGCAGGTGTATTAACCAGTCGGGTATATCAATTCGCTGCAACGCATTATCGAGCATTATATGTATACACATATATACAAGGAACGCGTACGTATATATCTATATACATAAAGAGGAGACATACGCATACACGTATACACGCGGAACCGCAGACCGTGGAATCGTTAGTGTGCGTGCCAGATGCGAATAATGCATAAACGGCAGGACACTTTGAAACTTTTCCTTTTACGTCGGGCACGTTGATCAATCAATTAAACGCTTTCTATTGATTCTATTGTGTTGTAGGAAGATTCGATAGAATTTAATCTCAATTAATTCGTTAAGTAGAGAAGGCCCGTAGTATTTTTTGGAGAAGCCTCAATTTTTTAAACATAATAATTTGTATACTTGGATATCTCTTCCATTTCAATACACAGTAATATTTTAATTTTAATCAAAATTATTTTACAATTGTTTTTAAATAAAATTTACGTTTGTAAAGACTAAAGAAACTGATCCATCTGAAATTAATTCTGATCTAAGATACTTTTTCATTAATTATTTGATTAGAAAGTTCCTATTAATGATATAGTTGGAAGATTTGAATTTACTGGAGTAAAATTAAAGGAAAAGCGATCTATTGGAAGAATTATCTTAACTGTATTTACTAAACATCTGACACGCACACGGTAATCGCCACATAAACAGGGCTGGAGCTGATTAGAGAAATAAGTGAAAGATGTACGAATGTGTTAAACACAGATAGGCGCGCGTAGAAATGATCGATAGTTGGAAAATACGGCCGCAAGCGGTCATTAAGCGTCTATTTAATCACGCGCTGACTCTCGAGCTTCTGTTTGGTTCTTATACAATGCAGCCCCCAAATCTGATTATTGCGGATATATTCTTGATCTAACGTTTTTCTCGGTAATCTAACTTCAAACGAGCCATGAAGCAGCGATTTTAAGGTTCTTGAATGACGTCTAAATTGACCAAATACAATAACTAACATTATTGTATTTCGACGTGGTTTTGTAACCTATCTGCATTATATTTTAAAAGACTATCCAGTGAATTTTATATTGGTTGTAACATTTTCTAATGGAACTTTTAATATTAGAGAAGAACGAAAAGCGAAAGAATATCCGTAATTGGTGATTTGTTAAGAAAAAGGAAAAAATGAGAAACAAAGAAAGGAAAAAGAATTAATTACGAACGAAGGATACTTGGGAGAACGACGCTTTTCTGCGCACGGACTAGGTCCTAGTTCTCTAAGAAACGTTAATTACTGTAGCGTATCCCACAAGTGGTGATGGTACACACACAAGTGATTCTAGTTGTTTTTATCGTAAGATAGAGATCAAGTGCTTCTTTTTTTCATACATAACGTTTTAATCTCTCTTCTCCTGTAGCGTTTCGTTTTTTCGGCGCTCGGTTGTATGCCAGTTGGATGAGTCGCTCGAAGAGCAACATACACTCTCTCGAGTGCGGGGAAAGCGTCGCGACGCATCTTTTATTATCGTTTTATCATGCTTCGACGTAGTCGATGGCTGTCCGACAATGGATTCTCATTAGATGTTGTCTATGGTGCTCCTCCCTTTTATCTTTTGCTTTTCTACTTCATCCTTCAATTTTATCAACATTCAGTATATATTTTATATACAGAGTTTAGGAAAGCAGTGGTCTAGTAATTTGGAATAATCCTTCCATCTTTCCTTTCTTATGCAATGGATATATTATTGGCAAATAATTTCTTCTTCCTAGTCTTTTTTTTATCAATTCTACTACTCTTTTATTCGTTTGACCTGTTCTGTTATTTCTTCTATTAAATCTAGCTCTTCATTTCTTCATTCATATTTCTTCTCCTTTCAGTTTTCCATTGACATCGCATTATTTTATTGTTATTCTTCTCTTTCTATACTTATCTGTCTGCTGCTAATAATACATTTCTGTTATCTATCTATTTATCTCTTGATATCTATCTTCTTTATATTTCATTTGCCCATTGTTTCAATATGTTCCCACACAAGCACCATACAACTTGGATCTTTTTTAAATGTTTATTGTTATCTGTAAATATTTTTTACTAAGTACCACCGTACTATTAGTTCTTTCTTATGGCAAGATATAATTGCATAAATCAAAATTCTAGAGAATCGTATACTGATCATTCTTAAAAAGGAGATGAAGAGTACCTTTTTATTGAAAGAAAAAGCAATTGCATGTTCCATTGTTAATGACGCCACGGCAAGAGTTATACACATGATCATAGGAATAAATCGTGTATTAAAAGGGCTACCCTTCGGACAAGAATAAATAACGTATATCTCTGTTCGTAGTTGCCTCCTCTTGTCTGACAAAGAAAAGCAAAGAAATTCAAATGCGAAAAAGAAGAGTAATCATGAGCTAAGCCCACTCATGCGCCTTTCACGAATAATACACATGCGACTAATATTTTATGTACTGTTGATGCGCTAAATGATAAGGGATTCTGCTCGTTGCAACGCTCAGTGACAATAATCGAGTATAATTATTATATACACATGTTTTTTAGCACCTTCTGCGACGTGAAATCGGCATTAAGAGCATGTTCCCGGTGGAACTTTTTTTATATTGCGCCTGTTATTCATTTGTTACATTATTGATTTGTTATTTTATCATTTTTTATCTGTTCCTTTTGATCCTACACTACACGAATTCTCAAAGAGCTTATAACGTATAATGATATATATATATGATACATCATAGATACTATCATATATACGTGTATATTTGTAGACATATACAAGATGAATTAATTTTATAGAAGGCTTTGCCAATGACAGATTCGCTTCGAAACCGCCAGTTTTTTATACGGCAATTACATTTTCTAGTTAATTAAAGTATACGTACTCTGTACATTTGTTTCTTTACTTTTGCGATCACGCGTTATAACTTCATAGAATCGACTCTATTTTATAATTGTAAATTTTAGTTGGATACAGAGTCCATGTATAATTAATCGTGTCGACGATATGGAAAATTGTTTTACGTCTTGTTATCATATATATATATATATATTTTCTTTTTTTCGCCGAGATTTTATGCACGTTGTATAGTATGAAATTTTTGTGTAGTTTATAGTATATACGCGGGTGAATCTCGTAACTGCAAAAAACGAAATTACACGCGAATTGCTTTTTCAGTTTAGACTCGTGATTCAGCTCCTAGTAAAATACGATTGGAGAAATTCGTTTAGACGTATCCCTTTACTTGATTGCGAAGAAGAAATGAAAGGCAAAAGTTAGATAACAAAAAAGCGATTTACGAATGTGACATTTAACATTTATAAATGCATTGCGAACTCCATGCGTGAGGAACGTGATAGAATGAGGTAATACAGATACAGATTAGATTAAGGACATACAATGCAAGGAGCATCTCCGCACTCATTGTTCAATCAGATCACACATAAAACACGTCGCTTTTTTGGCATGCAGCCTGATTACCTGAAAGATAAAAAGAACTCATTAGATTGTAACATCCGATGCATCGAAAGCTATTTAAATATGAATAATGGAGAAAAATTGTCATACAATGCCTAAAAAAACGTACTTTTTGTATCTTGTAACTGCGATTAGTAGCGTCTAGCGACAAATTACAACAAAGCCAGGCATTTTTTGTTTCTTTTCCGATTGTTATAAATAGACTGTGGACTCTGTAAATTATATTCATAAAAATATGAATTTCCATGTATATCCGCGGTCTAATTATAAATAATCCCTGCGTCGACAGTCGCCCTGAAGATATAAAAAAAGAAAAAAAAAGAAAGCAAAGAAAGTCGAGAATGAAAAAAAGACGCTCGTTCACGTTTCTCGAAGATCGATATTTGTATAAGTACCTTCTAGTACAAGTTGCTAATTAATTAAACTACTTCGTAGCTTTCTAAGTGACCGGTCTTGGATCTCGGCACAGTTTTCAAACAATGACAAAACGATGAAGCGCAATAGTGTTTGTTGGTTATGTAACATGAAAACAAAGGAAATAGAAAAGGTAAATAATGTGACCACGTGCGTGCGCACGTGGCGTATGCGCGCGCGCTGTATACTGCAGTCTGAGGATAGCGAAGCAAAAAGGAAAAAAAATCTATAAAGAGAAAAAATGTCGTAAAGGAGAAATCGTAGAAAAAAATAATTAGAGAAAAACACGGTAGATGCAACTGACAGCTTTGCTCCAATTAGAATTTAACGACGATGACAGAACGGAAGAAAAAGTGAAAAAGCAAAAAAAAAGCAGAAAAGAAAAGAGCAGAAATAAATGCAACACAATGGGAAGAGTTTTAGGTGACGTCACTGCGTCCATTTAAATGACACGCCATCCGATCCATTTGAAACGAAAAAAGATGAGAAAACAGTACACGCGAGAATTAAAATACGACCACCAACGTCAAAGTGTATCACATTTCGAGAAATATATGTATTTGTTATTGTTTTCATTGAATTATATTGTTATACCTAATCCCGCATCCATTTGTTCGTTTAAACTTATTACTATGCTGGTAATATACGCTGAAATGCTTTAAATAGCCTGGAATATTTAATAATTCTGTCACTATTGATATGATCAGATTGTACATAACGATAAGCGTTCGAGTAATCAGTTGCAGAAAGTAGTGGGAATAATTCGTGGTTATTTAAAAGACATTAGTATATTATTTCATGTGTGCTGTATCTATATTTAATTGAACAAATATATAACGATCTTAATTTTAAAATAGCTGACAAAAGAAACGAGCAATGATTCATTACTTGCTTGTGAAACTATAGTGGCCTCGATATAGTATAAATATAAAGTGTGTTTCATGGTGTGTTTCTAAAAATTAATCGCGCTGATATAATGGATTCCATAACCACGAGCTGGCTAGTATCAGTCGTACGATGATTCTTGAATGAAAACGGTACGAACGTTTCTTTACATTCAAAATAATGTTTGGGTGAACAAAATAATTGTAAGGAGAGTGCGCACAAACGCACCGAAAGAATGTTGATTTATTTCTCTTACGATTCTTTGGACAATATCAGTTCAGCGTAAGGAACAGTTCACTAACAAATATGCACAGTTTTGTATGTGCATGTCTGTCTCTGCCTCTGTTGAATACCGTGAATTCACCATCGAATCGTCTGTCCTTAGAATATCGCTCTCTCCTACTGGCATTCGTATACTCTATCCTTGTCGCCATCTCTTTCTACCATTGCTGGTGTCGCTCCTTTATGAACAATATTGTATCCTTAGTATTTGGATAAGCCCTGTGCTGCTATCTACTGCAAATAGAAGGAAGAGTAAGTTCGGACATTTAAGGACAAATGGCAGTACATGACTTATCCATAGACGGAAATTTTATTACTCGGATAAGTCATACCCTGCCATCTGTCAAACATGGAAGGAACAGCAGGGCAGGACACTTAAGGACACATGACAGTACATGGCTCCTCCGTAAAGTAGAATCGCAATATTGTGCGACAAGGACAGACGATCATGCGGCGATAGAAAGAGATGGCGATACTGTACGACAAGGATAGACGACACGGATGGTGTTAAACAAAGAAAGCGATACAATCGTGATAAGGACAGATATATATATTTTGTGCTAGACGAAGAGGGCGATAATATGCACGAAGAGTAAACGATATGAAGAATGTCAGGGGATAAACGTCTGTGTGCAAATCGGCTAGTTTTCAATGTATATTTTCAAGTTAGTTTTTTTATTTACTTCACAAGAAGAATAACATAAAATATTGATATTGTTAAGTGGAAAAAAATAATTAAAATTATTACTGAGGCGCCAAAATTATTTATTATACATATACGTAACATAGGCGCAATATATCTAATTCCCATATTAGTTAAAGGAATAAATTACAAAAAGTGACAAAACAGTTCGAGAAAATTGGTAAATATTGGTAAGTATTAAAAAAATCGTCGTGGATACGCATGTTCCTTCCACTAATTACTTCAGAGGAAGAAACGTGCGTATAGTTCTGCCGTTGGCCGTTAGAAGTCCTTTTCCTTATTGCGCATCATTTTGCTGACTTTGTTAATATTGCATCGATGATCTCCCTATTCACCCTGATATACTTACATACAAATGTATGTTGGTCACCTGGTTTCAACTATTTCTCCGGTTATGTTCCAGTGACAAAATAATGAAAACGGTACTATTATCCATCTTTGATAATTACATTCTATTTTCAATGCAAAAAGAATATTTGTAATATTTTTCTATATAAGGAAATAATCGTAAAATGTAGTGTTATATAGGGATGTGAAACATATGTTACTAGAAAGGGGATTCCTCGTTGTACACAAAATTTGTGTTTTTTTTATCTATCTTTAATATATCCATAGTTCTAATAAAAAATTTATTCGTCTTTTGAGAATATCCTGTTTGAATACTAATATTTATACGAATAGATATTTGCATACACGCTTAAGGTCTATTATGTTATATATTGTGTTATACTTTTACAATAAGCTGTTTCAACGTGATATTTAACCATCGTTTATACGAGCGATAACTAAAATTAGATTTGTTTGCAGTTAAACCTAATTACGATTGTTAGGTAATTGTGGGAGATCATTTGCTGTAATTATTCGAACTGGTGTATTTTAAGAAAGCTCAAAAAGAATTTTAAAAATTCCTATTATATTTAAAAATCGACATGGCTTGTTTGAACGATGAAAAAGTAAATTTATATATCTTTATCATTAATTTTCAGCTGTTTATTTAATGCTATACTTATAATTTGATGTATTTTAGACAGAAGCAATAAAACTTGCCAAAGAATATCAGCAACATTATTATGAACTGCTTCCTGATTGGTTTTTATATGATTCTGAAAATTATGAACTTATAAGACATAAGATCGGATATGCCTTGTTTGGTCTTCCTAAAGTTGATGAAGACATAGAAATATCAGCCACCTGTAAAAGTAAAACATCGGGCAATAATCAGGAGAATGATATATTTAATAAAATAGTGTACGATAAGAGGATGTGTGAAGCTATAGATACAATATACCAACAGATAATGAAGTTTGGAAGAGATAAAGTGGATAGTACTATTTATATTGGCATTATATTTAATGTAATACTTTTACAAACAGATATAAACCAATCCAATAAAAAAAATGATAAATCAAACAAAGAATCTAATAACATATGTAGCATACCAATATTTAAGCTAAAAACAAAAACATATGGTATATCTTATATTGACAATGAAGGTAGAATGTATAAAACTTGGAATGATTATGTAACAAATAATACATTGCCTCAGTGTACTATGATTTTACCAAAGAATGGTTTGTATCAGTATGATCCAAATTATAAAGTTACAGAATATATTTCAACTGTATGGGTTCAGATATTAGACTCACCTGTTTGTGCTGTTAAAACTAAAGTTCTTAAAGGTATTGATATAACTGCAAATACATTGTCTGTAGCTACTACTATAGGACTTGGAGCTGCTAGCTTGTTAACACCTATTGCACCAGCTGTTCTTGCTGCAGGTATGATTGTATAATTGTTTTATTTGTAGGGATATGAAAGTGATTCAATTTTCATTTCCCTTTCATCTCAATTAATTGAGCAAAATTATTATCATTAGGTCTTATTCAGAGTGGCATGTGTGGAACATGGATTATTGCGAGAAATTCTCATAAATTAATAGATCTTGCCAAGCACAAACAATCCATTATTCCTACAAATAAGAAAGCATTTTCTGCCTGGCTTGGAATAGGTAGTACAGCCTTATCATTAGGAGCAAATGGAGGAACTATGCTCCTCTCTAAAGCTTTTGAAAAAAGCAGCACCGTAGGTGTTGCAGCTAAAGCAGCTTACAATTCTCTGATAATAAGTAATTTATCAATGAATGGCGTTGGTATAGTTTATCAAGGATATTGTTTAATTGACAAATACAAAACAGAAAGAGATGTTGATTTTTTGGATATAGTTATATTCACCTCACATGTTCTGTTCTTTAGTAATGCCCTGTTAAACACTAGACTGGCTGGTGAACTCATAGAGTCATCTAAAGGTACCATCTTTGAAAAATTTAAGGCTGCTTTGAGAATCAGTCGTCTAAAGGAAGAGTTTGATAAAATGAATACATACACTGGTAAAGGTACACAAAGTAGATCTGAAGGCATTGTGTACAAAATAAAGCAATTTACCAACAAAGAAGATTTCTTATATGGTTTGAATAAATTAAACTGGGGAAAGGAATTTCCAATAAAATATCAGAATAATAACATTGTGATAAATAATAAAATATTCATAGATCCTATTCAGTTCACAGGACATTTACTGACAATTGGCACAGTCGCATTTAATTTAATAAATTCAGATTCGTCAATAGCGTCCAAAGAAAGAAACGATGTGATGATTAAGCTAAAACTTTTACTTAGACAATTATTAAAAGATTTTTACGTAGAATCGAACGATGAACAGATGCCTGATATTAATTATTTTAATGATATTTTACAAGAAATGAAATACTTGGATAACGCGATGGATGTACTGACTAAGTGTTTTAAAATTACTATGGTTATAGTAGAACATTGCAATGATCCAAAACAGTTTTTATGCGAAGCTATTTATTTCTTCTGGACGTATTGCAAAGCAAATTTAAAAGAATATGTTATAAATCTTAGCTCCGCTCCGAGAAATATGATATTCCATGCATTAGCGAAGATTGTTACATTTTTATACGAATGCATCGAAGTGATAGGAAGTGAATTATTCTCAGCTTTTTACGCGTACATGATGAATACAAAACTAGCTATTAATGATCAGTATCGCTCATTGCTGTAGTGCTGCCTTTAGTAAAATATCTTATTCCTGTTTCGTTATTTATAATAACGGAATATTCAATTAGTACTTTATGATATTATTTTAAGCTAGAGGTAAGAATATGATTGATAGAGTTTAGCTGTTATTTATTTATTGTAACGGAATTTAAGTGTTATTTATTAGATTATTAATATTTGTACGTTTATAAGAACTCGATGTAACAACTTGAAAGTGGATAAATAAACGAGAAGGACGAGAAGGAAATCTTACTTCTTGCACAGAAGTGAAGGCATTCGTTTATTTCGTTTCTCCCAAATATTTAGATACAACTCACACAAATATATACAGACGATACTGAGCACATTTACAATTGTTTCATCTGATCATTGGTCGCGTTATCGTTTAAGAGACATTTATAAAGCAAATGTTACAATTGTCGTCGATCTCGATCGATCGTGATTATCGTATGGATGCGCGCATAATAAATTAAAAACCTAAGCTATAATTTATTCGAATAAATTACTTAGGTATACGACAGACGAGTGAATAGATCACTCTTGGATTAGTATTGACCCATCGTTTATCGATCACTAAACGATGTTAATACTCGTCCACGTATTAAACGAATTTACGGATATAAAATTTTTCAATTTAATCGTATAACTTAACACCGAGCATAAATACAATGAGAAATGCTACGAATAAATATTAATTATTGAAATTTCTTTATCTACAAAATATATCGTCTTGTTACGCAAGCGTAATTAAGAATAATGGATTTTAACGTGCAATTCGATTCGATTCTGGCGGTTCTTTGGAACATGATCCAGAATATCCGACGTTTTTTCCTTTAATATTAATTATTATAAAGCGTGTTATAATAATTAATATCGTATACAGACGACTGTATAAATACATCGTGGACTATATTCGGTACATGCACGCGTTTTCATTTTTTTTCTTTTTTTTTTTGTTTAACAGTTATACAATTAATTACATCATAACACGTACTTTTTAAACGATGACCACCATTCGAACTCTGGTGTTTTAAACGTTTTCCTTATGTGCGTTGGAAGAAACAAAAAAAGGAAAAAGGATACTTTATTTCTCACATATCTGCACCACTTTTCGACTTTGTATCGTTTTATGTAATATTTATATACAATTATCACCAACGTAGAAAACGATAACGAAAGTGCAGAAAAAATAGGTTTCTTGGATATCGAGCAAGATTACGCGCGATATGCAAAAATGCAGAATATATAATATCGTTCTGTCCATTTCTATCTTTCTCTTTATCTTTCTCCCTTTCTCTTTTCTTTAATTTTAGAACTGACTGTAGTTTGGTCGTCGATTTCTTCTTTTTCAGCTAACTATTCTACATTCGTTCTTCGATAAATAAAATAGGTTTTTACCTATCCCGGTTTGTAATTTTTGTTGAGAAACAGCCACTGGAATGTGTAATATGTGTATATAGTTTTACTGAACGTTTATTGAATGTGTTCGAATAGTTAGGTAGAATTCGATGGAAGCCCCTGTACGCTTCTGCTTCTGCTTCTTCGATTCGGTATCTTTAAGTAGATACAGGCAGAAGATAATACATTCTGCTTGCAATTATTCTCAAATTATTATTATCAATATTATCAATATTAAATAATATCAATATAAATATTTTATATTAATTTTATATTAATGTAAATATATTCTATAATTATTTATATCAGTAATATTAATAACATTGATAATATCGATAATCAAATTATTAACTACGATACACTTAGTATCCATTACTTAAAGAACTCTTCGTAATATTCTCTTCTCTCCACGCGAGTTTGAAGGATAAGATTCCTTCCTTTTTTCCCCAGAAGATTCTTGAGCTTCCAAATTCGAACAGTCTTATAATTAATTCCAGATTTAAACGACGGCTAAGTAAATTCTTAAAATTATGTGAGACGATGACCGATATTGTGTGCATGAACGCGGCTGCTGATTATACGTACAAATGAAAATTTCGGGCAACGACGAGTAACTCGGACTCGAAAAATCGCACGATCGATGTCCAAAATACGTATTCCTTTTCCTAATTGGTCGTATTCTTTCGTTGCGATTCCTGGATACGATAGAGCGAAGATGAGGCGTTTCGAAACCTCGCGTTTGGCAGCGCACTGCGGCTAATTATTGCTAGACTGCTGATATTTATGCATTTATGGGATATTTAAATGTGTGAAATATATGTTATATGTAAAGATACACAAATATCCAAAACAAAGTACTCGTTTTAATTTGTAGAATGTGAAACAAGTTTCTATTTAGTTGTTTTCAAAAAAGAAAAATATTAATTTGCATAAACATTGGCAGTCTAATTATGACGATTCATATAAATTGGTAACAGGATCCAATTTCTAGTCTGTACATTCGAACGATTAATTATCCACAGCACGGATAATTGCTACAAGTTTCCATCTAGGTAACTTTAAACGCCTATATTTAAATACTGTTCGTCGTTTTCTTTCGTTAACTTGGGACGATTTGCTTCGGTTCAGTAGTATGCTCAGCAAAGTCAATCGCGTTAGTATTAGTCGTAATTTAATTTACGGATAATACAATTTAACACATCCCATGCCCATACATAATTACACTGTTGATGAAAATAAAATATTCATTATGCGAAGAAAAATGGTAGTCAAAATTAATGTACCAAGTATTCGGAGCAAGTACCATTCTCTTTTTCATTAAAATATCTATAGGTATGCCTAGGCTCGATCTGTAAAAAATTAAAATTGCACAGTGATTCGTAAATTATTTCGATAAATTTCATTATCATTTCCTTCTGCTGCTCATACTACTGATGCAAATTGCACCGATGACTTATCATTATTATATCCATAATGTCCATTAACCTGTTAACTGAGTAGTTCCTTAACCAGAAGCTTTTTTTGGCACAGAATTAAAAATTGAAGAAGGTCTCGTATTAATTTTAATTGTGATATAAAAATGCAACGTTATATTAGAAATAAGAATCTTCGAATAAATAAATTGCTAAATTCATGACACTTGCAAATTGAGGGACGAGTCAACTCGTCTTTCCCGGTTAACAGGTTACGCGCTATAAAACTGGTCCTGGATGTATCCGACTGCTGCATTGTTGCACTTCGGAGATGCATTCGATCACTGTACAGAATGGCTCGTCTTCGTGGGATTAAAACTGATCAATCGTTGTGGTAATCTTTCAAATCCCTCGAGAGTTTCAATACTAATACGACCAGACTAAGTTCAGGACTTGTTGTTAGAGTCTCTTTCGTACGATAGATCAAGCTTCTTTCCGATTATATCACACTTGCGAACGCTGAAATAGGTGCTTTTCATTCTTATGTCCCCATATAGGCACATCAGGTTCTCTCATCCAAGTTTGTCGATCGCTACAGTATTATTTCGACCATATAATCTTCGATACCACTGAAATTCTTTAACCCTTTCACTCTTGTTTTTGTTAATTTTGATTATACTATTGATTATATAGCAGCTGCATGTCATTCCATAAGTACTGCCCAATTATGGAAAGAAGTATAAAAACAAGCTTCTTCGTATCTTCCTATTTTGATATCTTTCAATAATAGCGATCATTTTATATCTTCATTTAGTGGAAGATCGTACTAAAGTATAATACTAGAAAGATAAATAATAAATTTAATGTCTTTAGACAAAATGTAATAAACGTAGCGAGCTTTAAAAGTTTATGTCAGTTTGCTATAAACTGGCTATTCAACAGATATTACCTTCTTACATAGTTGTGCAGTATAGCTGAGTATAGATGATCCGGATAAATATTTTAGATAAACGGAATGCTTGGTAAGGTTTTAATATGTTATTAAGTTTCGTGCAGTAACAGTAATTAAATGGTAGAGGGAATTTACAGACAATAATGTATATCATATACCCATGAAATAGTTGATAAGGTAAATAAATTAACATACCCTACCAATATCAAATTCCATAAATAAACAATTCTGTAACTTCGCAATAATCCTGCGTTCCAAAAAGAACTCTCTGAGATACTCCGTTACAAGCATTCCTCCCAGAGGATACTTCATATCCGACCCATAATTCCTTATCTCTACTGCAAAGCGCCAATTCACCAGTGAAAGGGTTAATAATCATTAATCCAACTCCGGCAAGCCCAGCTCTTTCACGTTAAATCACAGCTTTGCCCCTTTGGCGACACTTTGGTTACCAAGCCTAATTAAAATAGCCATAACCAAACGAGGTGATTCGATTCGTGACGAATCGTCACCGTGATATCACCGTGGATATTTTCGAGACCAGCTAAGCTAGGTAAGTCCTGGGGTTCGTTTTGGGATTGCCAGAGTCGTCTTTCGTGGTGCACGACCAGGCCTCCTCCGCTAAGCTTCCGTATCTCTGAACCCCTGGAAATGGCGGCCCGGTGCTCTGTGGTGAGTAATATCCGCCCTTCAGCTGATAATAATTACTAGTCTGTTGGTACTGGTACTGATCGCCGTGCAGAACGTTGCTGTAGCCGGAATACGAGCCGTACTGCGAAGAAGAGTACGATGAAGAGTATCCCCGTTCGCTCAAGCTTCGATAAGGCCCCGGATGTTGGGGCCTACCCTCCTGTCAAACGGGCGTGCTTACTGCTGCGCTTGTTATATAGTCGATGTCACCTATACTCTTCACTCGGCGATGTCTCTTGTTGCCTGTGATGGGTCTAGGTGGCAGTTGCGGGGGTGGAGGAGAATTGCTGCGAGCGCTGCTCATATACTGGCTAGCCAGGCTTCCGGTATCCGACGAAGAAGATGGAGAGGCCTTCTCGCTTCTGGGTCGGAGTCCAAAGGCTCTGCTTAACGATCCCTGTTGAAAATGGTGTAATATTGAATTAATTGGAAATTTGGTTGAGATAGTTTTGAGACCCATTTGTAATATGAGAAATATGGTAGGTCTCGTTTTTAACGTTTCACGTGGGGCAAATATTGAAATGTTTTCCATGGTGTAACATTGCGGAGAAAATATTCGTTTCTCTCGATATTACGGAAAAAATATTGGAATACTTTTCTAGCGCAATATTGCAGGGATATTGGAATATTTTGAAATATCGTGAAATTGACTGCAGCTATGGTGTAACGGTGGTAACAAATATTTTAAAAAGAAGGGAGGTTCCATTTGCGCGCAAATTTCTCTACGGTTGGCGCCGTATAAATGAATTCTGTATGCTTATTCATTTGCTATTTTTTAATTTCGTTTGAGAAGTTCGAGGTTTTAATTACTGTAAATAAAAAATTTATTTTTTATTATTACTATGTTATTATTAATATAACACTACAATGATTCCAGACCTGAAAAAGTAGCAATTTACGATCTGAGTGAAAAAGTTAAATTAGAATGTTTAATTAAAACATAGAAAATGTAGAAAAAAATATTTCTGTTTCGCAATTACAATTAACTACCAATGATTTACACAATATAGAATGTATACCAACCGCAGAAAAATTCATTTCCATTTCCTTGTATTGAAAGATATATTTACCCTGTCGTTCTATTAATTAGATATTAATAAAATTTGTCAAACACGTCAATGCGGAGACCTACAATATTTCGAAGGATCTGTGGATCTCGACTTCCTCGAGGGGACGATGCTACGAGCAAACGAGCTATCGGGGTGTCTAAGATGATGGGTCTTGTGAAATTGCGTTTCAAAATGTTCGAAGAGAGATGGTTTTCTGTGGCTGAATTGGTTGAGTCTGCAGTATCGAAATGTTTCGAGACCGAGACTTCTTTGATAACGTTTCTCTTCCTTTGAAAAGGCATTCGAATACTTGTTAAACGAATTTCGAAACAGTTTCGTTGGAAGAACATAAAAGGGAGAAGGTGAGGGATAATTGGATACTACAAGCTGGGGATGCACGTGCAGCGACATTAGGGAAAAAAGATTTCTACGATCTAGATTTCACGAAATTACCCAAGTCGTTTCTGAATAATATGAGATACGATCTTGCAGGATTGGAAGACTAATAATTCATCGCACTAAAGATTCATCTCGACGATTGGTTAGTCATTGGCACAGTCAAGAGAACTGAAGAAATGGTTTATCTTCTAAGAAACAGGGGAAAAGAAAAGAAGAGAATGTTTGAAGCTATAGAAACTAAAATATTTTACGGTCAAGTTGAGAATCAATCGAAGATTGGCTAATAAGGAAATGTAATTATTTGGAAATTTATATTTATAAACATTTATTACATTTATTAAATAATATCTCCTAAGACATAAGCATCCTTTTATTTATTCATGCAAATAAAACAATTTTCTTTGATAAATAATCTGAGATTTTTACACATATATATGCATACTGATAGAAACTGAATGAAATGGGGATTTAACTTCTTTCGTTACAATTAAATACACCTGATGCTCGTTTTAAACGGTACTTCTTTTTCAACGCGCTCTGGTTACAGTTAAGCGATTTTTTAATACGTTTCATTATTCCACTGTAAATGATACCAATCTCGAAAGCTTTACACGATTTTAAAGGGATTTGAGATCTTGTATGGCTTGTTGTAAAGAATTGTTAAGAGAAAAAACAAACCATACGTCATTTCAACTGATACAGAACGGCCAGGCGAAGGATATTTCGAGCGACGAAAATGATTTCTTCATAGTAATAAGAAAATGTTTTGTTGTAATGTAACAAAGAATAACGATGAATAAAATGTCAATTTTTTAAGGAAATATTATCTTGATTTTCCTTAAAACAAGTTTCATACTTTGTTGCAGATCAATTATTTTACGACTTTCTTCAAGGGTTTTTTTACATGGTAAAACTCATCACCGTGTAAAAGCAACTGTATGTAACTTACATTACAAAAATTTGCATGTGAAATATCGTGGATTTGATCGAATTTCTATATCCATAGTACACAGTAAAAAGATTTAACATGTATAATTGCAGTTATCCATAACAGCGAAAGGGTCAATAGGATTTTGATGACTTGTATCATATTTGTTAAATCCTGATTAGCCAATTTCGACGTAATTACATTCTTCATCTAATCTATGAAAGGGGCCCAACATAAAATTAGTAATGACGACTACGAGATAGTTCGTAAGGTATTGTAAGAAAAATGAATATCAAAAGAAAAATGATTATCTATCATGATATACGCAAGTAAGTTATGGCCGCATACCTGTGAGCTCTTCCACGACAACTAGTAAAGGACGAAACAAGGCGGATTAAGAACCCACATTGTGAATTCCACATTGAAATCATCAGTTTATATTTACACAATGGCTCGTCATTGTTATAATCAGTGTTTTAGATAGCTAAAAATCGAACGTCCGCACTTTCTGCCTTTCGTATCCTGTTTTTGTATTCTCCTCTCTCTTTTTTATGCGATTATTCACTACAATTATCGTATTCTTAAAAACAGGACACTCTGGTTAACATACATGAAAAAAGGAGAACGTGATAAACGATCGTTGCTTCTTTATGTACAGTGTTTACAGTGTGACGGCGATACAATCAGCCTTTTAGAGGAAATCTTCTAGTATTTGAGAATAATTAGGAATCGCGATATTTTATATCGTAAGTCATCGAACTCTTTATAAAAAAAAAAAGAGGAACAAAGTTATTACCTCGAAACGGAAAAAGAGATTAGAGATTGAAATTCAGAAAAACATTGTTTTAATTGACACTTTGATATTCTCAATACTTAGATTAGTAGATTATTGAAGATTTCTATGGGATATTTTCTAAAGCATATCTTAGAATTTTAAAACATAACTGATATCGTTGGATCTTAAGTGATAAAAAAAATTAGGTTTTTGAGTTAAATTATTTGCAATTTCAAGCTACGTGTGATAAATCCCTTCAACGAGACATAGAATATAAAATAGAATTCAATAACCATATAAGTAACTTACGGTCCAATAATACTAATCGAAACTAAAATTGTACTAATAATTTCCTAAGAAATAAGTGATCCAACACAGAGAAACGAGAAGTCAAAGAGAATTGAAAAAAAGAACGTTCCATTAATAAAACAGTAAAAACACGCAATATACTCACAGTTCGATGAATTACGATGATAAAATATATTTGATCGGGCAATCAGCTAAATTTGATTATGTTAAGCTCATCGTTTGCGAACGTCGCGAATTCTCACGATCCTTATGAAACGTGATAATAAGTAATCCGCTGCGATCATACGGAGAGAATCGTCAACGAGGGTTTACATGTTTTACAAGTAAATAACTAAGTACAGGGAGAGGACTGTTTGCGTAATTCCTACAGTTACAGGCGATACGATTTGCGCTCGTACCCTGAATCTCAGTCTTTTTCTTTCTTTTTTCACGTTTTTTTCCTAAGACAATGATAAATTCCAGGCGAATAATAATATAGTATTGAATCGGAAAGAAGAAACGAATTTCTGTTTCTCGGGCTCGTCAGACCGACGACGAAAATTTTCCATGAATTTCATTGAAAATTAATTTAACGTATGAGAAAATTATTGTATCAATGATTCTCTGATTATCGTATCAATGATCTGTTCGTACTCATTTACCCGTATTTTCGAAGTCCGTGCGGTCGAGGTCGAGATCCATGAGGATCGTCTACATTTTAGCGGAGTGTTCGATAGTTGCTAGTGAAACAGATTCTTTAACTTGGCAAATTATAGAGACGTTTGTGAGGCACTTCGCTAAAATCTAGACATTTGAAATGAATAATTCACGAGGAGACATCCCGGGGAGAGTCTGAGTACCGCGAAGGATGCCTCGTCGTTCTGGAGGATGCTCTAAGATAATAATGAAATATCTACTACGTTTTCTAGAAAATTTGGAACCGTGTAAGGTTGCGATTGATTGCGTTGGTTCGTTACCGTTTCCGTGACAAATCTCAGATGGAAATAGTTTCTAATTCTTATCACAGAAGGTCGTTCGATGTGTAAATGCAACGAGACATTAAAAACGAACGAACTATTCGGTTTTGTATTGTATGGGAAATTGGAGTTGATCTTTTAGATTAAACTAACAGAGCAATCATCGTTTCCTTTACGCATTCCTTCATAGATCTATTCTTTCGAAGTTTCCTCGAGAATACTTTAGAGTCGCGAACTTGAAAACTATCTCCTTCAAAAAAAAAAAAAAAGAGACGAAAAAAGTTAGAATTGGAATTAAAAAAGAATTTGTCCAAAGTTTTCTAGAATTCCTATCTTTCCAATTTATCATAACTCATAAGCGATCTATAGAGGAAACTTGGAAGGAGTTTACTCTGTAATAAACGTAACCTCTCGATCAGATTTGAAAACTCATCATTGGGGATCCCTATGACGATAGATCGATGTATACAGACGTAGCGAAAGAAACGATGAATTAATACAGATCTAGATACATATACGTATATAATAAATATATACATATATACCGAACCTTTTTCAAGTAAAGAAGACTGCAGGTCTGCGACGATCCACAGGATGCAGGGAGAATGATTAACGTTAGGTTAAGCACATAGCTCACAGCTTTTAACCCTTATCGCGTGAAAAGTTCAGTCACACTTGTAGCTATAGAATAGAAGTCTCTACTTTCTGCTTCCTTCATTTCGAAACCGTTAATCCTTGGTTCACGTGGAAGAACGGCTAGAAATTTAACATTATACAACGATGTTCCTTTTCCTCGAAATTTACTGATGTTACGAGTTTCGTGATGTTCCGACAGTAGCCAATAAAATAACTGAAGCTTGATGTTTGCGTGATGTTTAGCCGTTAACGATGATGTTCAAACGTTGTTGCGTAGCTTCTTTGATGTAACTAATTTGAGATATTTCTTTGTGTCTATATCTACAAAGTGTACACTACTTTCGATAAGGATTAAACTTATTAAAGAGGGTATATCAAGACTTAAGGTATAAGGGGCTTATTATCTGGTGGAAATACTGCGCGAGCGTCCTTACCTAAGCGATGCCATGCAATCGTGCCAATGAGAAATTAAATGAATAAAGAACTCGATATATATATATGTATATACAAATGAAACGATGAGAAATTAACGTGATTTTAGAAATTTGAGTGAAAATTTTTAATCAGCAGTGGCTCGAATTACATTCGATAATAAATGAAGAGTAAACTCTTGTTTTAAATGATAGATGTGGTCGATAAAGTTAATTCGAACAACCGCTGCAGATGATCATTAAATGCGTAACTGTGTAACACGATGTTAGTCAGTGATGGCTTTCTATATATATACCGTTTTAAAATAATTTATTATTTAGGTATTGTAGTCTTGTTAATAGGACTGAATGTAGAGGAAAGTCATCCATGACTAATGATTGTGACTACGATATCTTTCAAAGCAGATCGCTGTTAATTAAATTTTCTTATTAATCGCGGTTCTTTGGAGCTTCGAGATAATGATTTTTGCAATTAGTAGTATCTATTATCTCTGTCAAACATTCATAACAGTTAACAACATGGTCAATAATAATATTACTCTAAAACATAGCCAAAAACATTTAGCATTTGTCTAAAAACATCTTCAAAAATACCAACGCGTATAGAAATTCGAAAGAATTTGGACGTTAAATACTAAAATTGCTTTGCGCTTGTTAAATGAAATCAATAGAGTAAGGAACTAAAAATTTTCGCTTTTAAAATATGAGTACCTTCTGTTTCATTCCGTTTAGGCTTTCTATTTCTGAGATAACGTTGTACGAAGAGAACTGCATTTTTTGTTGGTTCGCTATCGTTATCTCATTCACGCAATCGGATTTCTCTCTTACATATGACATTGAATATGCCAAGTTTCAATAGAACGCGATGGTCAGTGACAGACAACGCCGAGTCAGCGGTTTCTACTATTACTACTAGACGTAAGTATTTCTAGGAGAAAGTATAGGTCACTGTGCCATTCGTCAGTTTCTATGTTTTCAATCTGTCTTTTAAAATTATGTACCTTGAGAATATATTGAATTATTGACTGGAAACAATATTTGCTACAAAGAGTACATTTCTACCTGTGTTCTAAATGGTTTAATAGTTCCAGTAGATTCATAAAACTTATACTTAGTACTAATTACACTTTAAAAAGCTCCTCTTTATTTAGAACATAATCTATCGTGAAAATATATTTCTGAAAATTCGAAAATCATATCTCAAAATTATCTGAAATATCGGCTCTCTTCTGAGATTAGAAATTCTTTCAAAATCTTCCGAATTTACTCTAAAGCTCTCCTATGATTATTTATGAAGAGTTAAAATTACGAAAGAGAAAAGTGGATTATCAATAATAAGCAGAAGAGAAGTTACTTAATTACATTAGTATGAACCATGAAACTGATGAGTGAAATGAATAAAATGAACTTTATCATAGTTCCATATCGTATGAAAATCTATAAGACAACTTCTTCTGCCACGGTGCGTTCAATATTTCTCCTTTGCTCATCCAAGGACATAAACCCGAAGGAATTCACTAACTTTTAATAGTCAAGAGTGATATGTAATAAAATATCGCGACAAGCGATCTGCGAAGAACGAATCGTGTTCTGCACCAGCTCGAGGAAGAATACAAGGGCAAAGAAATTAGAAATACCACCGAGTTCCCGGTGCAGTAGTGAATGGACCAGGTGTGTCTTTTTGAATCTATACGGTACGTTACCCTGAGGCTGGATCTGCGTCTATCGACCGTGCCCGAGTGATTGGTCGTCATGTGCAGGGCGGACAGGGAGCTCTGATGATGCTGAAGATGTAGCGCCCTGCTTCCACGACCGAGGCTACCACCCGCGCTCACTGTGCTCATCGGACGACCCCCGCTGGTGCTGTTCCTCGGGACCACCTCCAGCTGACTTCTACACACACGCACACCACGCTACATGCACGCCTTTCTGCGTACACGCATCCTGACCGCTTATATGCACACACCTTTGGCGACACCGCGGACACACACACGTTCGGCACGTTTTGCAGCGAACCTCTCTCCTCATCTTTTAATTTTATCTTTACATCTGTATCTCTTTCTTATTCTTTTTCTCTTTTAGTACGTTCATGCGAGAAAAGGGTGTGAAGCAAATTTCAGGTTTTCTATGGGAACGGATGTGTTTATGTGGTGGTTTAACACGTTCCGCGACGTGGATTGTTTGTGATCTTTGATATTGTAGATGTAAAAAGATAGAGAGTTTTGTTAGTAAAGGGTAGAAACATTTTTTGATTAGGAAATCGTCTTTGTAGAATCTGATAATAAGAATCTATGGCCATTCCAAACAATCTTATTTTATTTTTGTAGAATTTAATATTAGATAGATAGATCTAGTAATGACGGATTGAGATACGATTATTCATTCAATTTCAAAGTTCTGTTTTGAGGTCATCTTCGAGATGTAAAACGCGTTGGTAGTGAGAAAGCATTATAATATTTCAAACATGGGAACATTACGCTTTTGAAAAATTTGATAATAGAATTTGATTTACTTAAGAGATTCGGAAGCAATTTTTGCAATTCAAATTCTAAGTTTTTCGCCACGTGGAACGTGTTAATAGTGCTGATCTAGTTATAAAAGTATTACCATCATCTAAAATCTAACAGTAGATATTAATCAACGTAAGTATTTTAAACAACGTGGAGCATCGTTTCGAAGATTCAATGGAGGAAAAATAACAAGTTTTGATACGTGTGAAAAATTCGTAGAAAATGTTTACGTCTGTGAAAATACATCTGATTGTGAAAGAGGAAACTTGGTATTGAAGAAAGTTGCGATCGAGTTAAAGTTTACCAGGTCCAAGGTGGTTCCTTTCAAAGTGAGAATTTTACTGTGTGTGAACGGTGCGATGGAATACGAGAAAGGAGTTTTATTCGCGGTACAGATGAAGTTACTGAAAAACTGGTCTTGGCACACAAAATATATCGTGATCAACGTGGTAGATACTTGGCAATTGAACAGTGGCTCGCTGCAAGTGCTCGACAATAGAGAACGAGATATGTATCATAATGAATATCTAGTTACAACATAAATATACATACACAAGCATTTTGTGCACCATCGATATAGAAGAATGTATATATGTTTAAATGGACGCCAGAATACGCAGGGTCGTTCACGTAGGATCGACCGAGGCGCATCGAGCGTTGCTGGTCAGTCGATTGGATTAAACACCGAACAGTCAAAAATGTAAATATCAAAGTTGGCAAATCAGAAAAAGATGAAAGGAACCATAATGCATACTGATGTAATCCGTGACAATTTCGATCTTTTCATCCTTTTAAGTCCCTTCCTAAAAAAGTTACAAACTGAATTGTTTCTTTCATGAAAATATATTTATCGGATATATTTCAAGAATTTGTAAAATTAATATTCAATTAAATGTGACAATTAAATAGAGAAAATGTATATATTGATAGAAGATTAAAAAAAGCTCGAGGAAAACTCGATGCCTTTAGAAGGAGTTTTCTAATTTTGTGATAGAATCCTTTGGCCAGGGATTACACCAGAATTACTAATATTAACGTGTGCTGTACATAGCGCAGTGCAGTGCAGGCAGCAGCTGTGGGCTACGGCTCAGCTATGAGAGACATTACCGATGGATCCGCGATCGAGTGGACTGCAGACCCAGCGAATCGCTGCGGTGCCGAGTACAATGTTATATCAATAAGAAGAAATTCCATCGAGTATACTGCATATGTTTGTATATGTACATTATGTCGAGATTGTACTGTACTGTATATACGTGTGTGTATTCCCGATATATCCAAGTATGGCGTGTGTATTACGGATGAGTACTTACATACTAGGCACCAGTCGTAAGCGATCTCGACTCTGTCCATTTCAATGGGACCATTCTGCCGATGGGTCGAGATTGCCCAGACTAGCATGCACATTTACCTCTTTATATAGCTCTTTTCTTTCTCTCTCTCTCTCTCTCCCTCTCTCTCTCTCTCTCTCTCTCTCTTTTATCTTATCGTGTGTTCTTAGCATCGTAATGTCAGTGCATCGTCTCCTATTTGAATTTCCTAAGGTATTTATGATATGTATGGCGTCCAAATATGTCAAGTCTGTCAGAATGAACAATTATCTTATTCTAGGTTGTACAGGGTGATTCTAAAAATTGGAACAAGCCGTGATTTATTTCTAAGAATATAAGATATAATGCTGAATTTTTAACTTCTTTTTAAATAGAAATAGTAATAATTATAATCATCATTGATTTGTGAAAGCTATATAAGATTTGTAGCTTGACCTAATTTTTAGAATATCTCTGTATATTTTTTTTAAGAAATTGAATTTTGCTCTATAAATATTCCAAATTAGTAAAGTCCAAATTAATAAAGTCTTATCTTAATCCTAATTTTCTTGTGCACACCGCTGCGTTACTACTACTGATTTGTAAATAATTCTTTGCTCAAACACTCAACTATTTACAATATCCCAATAATAGTATTCCGTTCTATTAAAAAATGCTTCGATGGAAGCGGAAACCTTGATACCGATTCTAATAATATCAATGCAAATTACTCCATTAAGCTCGGCCATTATTATGTACAATCCTCGAGATCGGGAATATCGTATTGGCTAAACTACAATATCCGTCCGAACGTGATCAACGAATAGACTAAATTGGTAGAAACCCTGAAAAATGTGAGGCCTATCGAGTTCGACTTTCGTATATAATAACAACGTTTCTTTAAAGCTAACGTTACTTTGCAAAACACATATCTATCGCGCGAATTTCAATGATTAACGAACGTGTTCTCTCAACCATTGTAAAATCTGTCAAGACTAGAGAAATAACATACTCGCGTTTTGATCGTCTCTATGCATATAAACGTGTACGATTTCGTGTAGATAATTGACAATATTTCAGCGATAATTCCTAAAGTACGATATTTTTTTGTTCTTTTTTTTTTTTAACTAGATCACGGTAGAAAACGATCCACAAAATTCTCTACTCTATCGTTCATTTTTTACCACAAGCGAAATTTTGTTTAATTGATGCGTTGTAATTATCGCTACGAAGCGACTTTTCTCCTAAAATATACCGACAAGCTGTGATATTAAATTGTCGAAGCTGTCTGCTTGAAACGTTAGCTCGATTCCGAAAGAGAGTATAAAAGAGCACCGCAGCAGCATCTCAAGAATTTCTAAAATCTTACATCTTATGTTTCTTGCTTTTTGAGATTACTTGATTAATATTCATTCACTGGCAAAATCGTCAGATTATTTGAATGGTGTGGGTGACGACGTGGTGTAATCTTTTTTTATTGTTAGCGTGATACTAATCCTAGAATACCCCCGTGGAGGAAAGAGTTAGTAAAAATGAAAGCTCGAAGAACGAGAATGAATCGTGTTAGCAACGTCGATCTCGTTTGTCGAACGAGGAACGACGTTTATGTCGATTAGTGAGCGTTGTCCAATGTGGCCTCTGGATGATAGTAGACTGAGTACCTTGCTGGAACGACGAGGGCTTCGAGCTCGGCGGTGAGGTGTCGTCTGATCATCTGTTTAGCTGGTGGTATACCCAAAGCTGTAGCCATGGTGTCGCCGGTGAAAGATGGTTCTAGCACGACCAGAGCGCCATGCACACCTGAATCTGCATTACAAATGATAACATTGTATCTCACTATCCTTTGAGATGAATGATTATTACAAGTACTTAAATTTACATCACAAATTGAATATTACTGTGTTTTTAAGAAGAATTCTTTAGTTTTATAAATGAAGAGTTTGTATGGTTTGGAACAAAAATGCAAATTCGAGAAAAATATTGGAAATTGATGATTCTTTTGAATATTTGCTTAGAGAATTAAATTTTCCAGTTACCTTTTAAATTCTCAGCATATTCGGTCAGATCGATATTCCTCGCCCACCGAATGAACCTCTGGTTTGTCCAAACTAGAGGATCTGTGTCCATTTGTTCGCATTGATGTCTTCTAACTGCGAGTGCCTATTGTAAGAATACAATTAAGGGTGCAGTGTCCTCCTTATAGTGTTTATTTAAGTGAACACTCTTAAATTAACAATAACAAATTAATAATCCTGACCCAATGCCATTTCTAACTCAATTTTATTTCTAAAATTAATGCAATTGTTTGCTGAGAATCACAGTGGTTTAGACCAGCCGACTACTATTTTTCATAAGATTTTGCTTATTATTATAAATTATTACAGAAAATTGCATTCTATATATTTTTTTAATGTCAAATTATAATATAATTAACTATGAAATTAAATAAATAATATTTTCAAAGGTTCAAATTTATTATTAAACTCCTAAGAACTTCTTGAATTCTTCAGATCTTAAGAATACACCAATTTTTCATAAAATTGAAAAAGGAAAAAGACGAGTTCTTGAAGTATTTTATAAAGTATAAAATTTTTCATAAGCCACAAAGTATAGAACATTTCATAAAATATCATATATTCTTTTTATGTCATTACCTGACGATCGTAGTTCAACATTCGGAGTAGATGAATTCCGTGCACGATGCTGGCCTGATGAAACTTCCTGGTCACTCCAAGCAGCTTCTCGAGTTCCTTTTTGCTCAGATGATCGAGCATCCGTGCGTCCACCATGTTGGTCGCGAAACTTTCAGAATACTGAGCGAGTCCAAGGTCAGGCAACCATTCTGAACTGACCCACGTGTGACCTAATTGAGCAATACACGGATATCGAACGAGACTCGGGTGTCGATGCTCTTCGATAGCTAAACGGAGCTTCTTTCTATGAAGAGGATGGGCCACTCCTAACCCTGCTTCCAATTCTGCGTCACTTAGTTCCAGTAAAACCTGGACAAGTATTACGATCAAATAAGATCTCATCATTTGTTATACTCTGGAAGACAAATATAAATAATTAAAAGGCCGTCAACATATAATTAATTTCTAGGTATCATTATATTAATTTTCAGTTTCAACAAAGAATGTTTCATAGCTGGATTAAGTATCATTTTTAGTACTGAAGACAAAATACCATTAATATATTATTTTGCATATTTTTTTTATAGAAAGATTAAAAAGAAATTGTATGAACTATAGTCACTGATTTAGAAGATGTACAATGATATCCAAGGAAATAATCCAGTGATTTAGAATTAGTTCCTCCCTATTGGACGATTAATACAAAATTATGCAAAACTGTTTCTGAATTTTACAAAGTGCTGTATAAAATATCCTATTTCAGATGATTCAATAAAAATCTGTATGAAATCATACAACGATTTAATAACAGCAAATATTGATATTTCTAATATTACGATTTTATGGATTTTGATATAAATTATCAGCTAATATACCATCATTAAGTAGTCTGAAATGATGTACCTTTCCCGATTTAACGTTTTCAGCGCATCGTGGACCATATTGTGGCATACCAAGAGCAACTTCTAACCACGCTAAGACTGTAGGTGCCCTCCATCTCTCCATAGGTACAGATGCGGCTTCTCTGAGTAAACGTAGCTTTTCAGCATAGCCTTCCTCCGTGAGAGGCGACCATGATCTATAAGGATCGACACTGTCGGAACCCTCGTTACTTCCGCTTCCACCGCTCGAGTTGTTCGCTGCCTTTCGATGTCGTGTACGGGCAAACACTCTGAAAATCGAGACGAAGAAACTGTTTTTGAGCTAAGAAGATGCTATACACTTCTGTGGAGGTACTAAGGTTCCAAATTAACGCTTTATCGTTCGTTTCTTGGCGAATCGAAAATGACACGCAATTAAAGAAAGGAAGAACATAGAGCAATGAAAAACATAAGCGTAACATTAATTTATTTAACTTTAAAAATTGTGTATTTGTAAATTATCAAAATAATTATTTTGTGTATTTTCAAATTACCAAAACAATTATTCTGTGTACTTGTAAATTCGAGAATTACGGAAAATCTTCCTATAATGATTAAAAGCATAGACGATCTGGCACGTATATCTGCGAATGGTAAGCAATTTTTCCCTAATTGCATTGATCAGTAATATTTTTTTGCGGTCGTTATATCGTTATATGTGTTTTATTATATCTTGTTATATCTTATTTTATAATAGGAATCTTTGTAATATTCGTTTGTCCTAACACACCTGATTGTATTATACTTGACAGAATAATTTCCATATTAAATATAATGGTAGCATTAATCAACAGAAATTGCCACCTTCTGCGAGTTATTATTATTTTATGGAAATGCAGGAGTGACCCAAATAAGGTCAACGTGGCCGTCGTAATGTTAATCCTATCGAATGGATTACGTATAATAAATTCAGTTCTCACCTAGAAATAGAACCCCAAGTACCTCCACGAGTCGCGGAGGAGCGTGAATGCGCGGCAGGTGTCGCGACAGGTGTGCTTTGCTTGCTTCTTCTTGGTTCTGATTCTAACGGACTCGACAACTGTTCGACTGATCGCGATAACGAGGAATTGTCCATGGACCTGGAGAACGCGTTCAGAGGCGACAATGTCGGGCTGCAATCTTTCGGCGTGGTCGCTGCTGAAAGATATAATATCAATGAGAACATAAGACAAACTTAAAAGCTATGATTCGTACATACTTTTTATCCATCAATTTTCCTTTCTCAAATTTTTCTGACATACTTAGATAAATATAAAATATATCGTATCTTTCGCTTTGATAAGAAAATTTGTCGTTTCCCTTCGACAGGTCTCTTTCGATAAGCGCATTTGCTTCACAAAAATCGATGCAACATAAAGAACACACAGCTTACAATTTTCTGCACGTAAGCAGAGTCAAAGTTTCGTAGACACTTGCTTGGTTTCGATTTATATCGTCGAGGACGAGATGCAGAGTGTTTCAGAGCTTAGATGTTCGTCGAAGCAGGACGAAGGTCTGACAAGATTATAACGAACTTCGTGTCACGACAAGTTTATAAGACGAAGTTTATAGAACGAAGTTGAGAAACGAAACTAAACTATAATCGAATTAATGAAAAATAATATTGTACATAAATAAAGAACACGTATACTGTTGATAATATATTTGGTGATGTATTAATTAAAAATTCTTATTCGTGTACGTAGGGCATTCTAATCTGGATACTATGAAATAGATTCTGACTGCTCCAACATGTGCATGCGCATGCATCGGCCATACAACATACAATTAGCCGATTGTTAGGGCAAAACCACGACATAATGGACCTTTAATATTAATTACCGTCTGTGCTCGGATGAATGGATAAATAAACGAATAAACCGCGACAGAGATGCAATTTCTACGATCAATGACGACCGATTACTCTCAAAAGCAGTCACCTGAATAAGGGATTATGCACGCAAATATACATACCACGTACTGCGAAATTATTATGAATAATTGGATAAAAGAATATTGTTGTACATGGGGTTACTTTTGTAGAAGTTTGGTAGTACAAAGTTTATAAAAAGAAATTGAATAATTGCTTTTAATTATAATTATAATTATCATAATAATTATTTGATTCTGTAGTCTTTGTGAGTGAAAGTTTTTAACATTTTTACTTATTGTAGAAATTATTCCATTCCGTCCTTTGATACGAAGTTTATTTATTGCCAGAATTTTTCAAAAGAGAAATTTTTTATTATGATATTACAAACTTGAAATTACGAATTAATTAGATTCTTGTGACGTCTTCATTCGTCCTGTAAACAATTTAATTTTGTCCCTATTATCTGTATCCAGAATCTTTTACTGCAATATTACTAATATTAATAAAGAAATTAAATCATTTCCCTTAATAACAACACTCATCGTTATATTATCTCGTTCTATACCTCATCACAAGTTTTATTTACTTTAAATTTCCTTACTACGATATCACCAATTTTAGTAAACAAATTCACTAATTTCCATTAATTTCTATTTCCACCTAAATTACATAGTTCCATCCCCTAACACGAACTTTGCCTATCTCTCACACTCAAGAAAACTTCGCAAACGACAAGCAACGATCGATTTCGACGGACCAACGAGAAGCAGGCATTCAATCGTAAAACAGTGCCGAATAAATAATCGAAAATAGAAAGAAACACAGTCGGCAGAGTAGTAATAGTAGAAATAGTAGACAGAGAAAGAGAGAAAATCAAAGAAACACACAGAAGAAGAGAAGCACAGGAATCCTCCAGTCTAAAATAAATAAATAAAAAAAAAAAAAGAAAAATGGAGAAAGAGAAGAAAAAAATAAAACGAAGGACGACGTTGAAGATACGGGAGACGACGATCAACGATTTATGTTTGGACACTTACACTGGTACATGTGGGATGGTGCAATGGAGGAAACCACGGAGATGCTGTCCATGTCGAGACCGCTTCCCTCGACCGTAATTGTCGGCGTGCCTGCGCGGAAATATATAAAGTAAAAAAAAAATTCTTCGTTGCGTTTGATACACCGAGATCGACGTTACTTCTCCGTATGTATTTACTCTCCCGGAATAAAATCAACGAGAAAAATAGACAGGGACGTTGTACGATTGGATTTAGATTTTCAATTCATTTTCATAGTTTCCTTCGTTCTTTTCATTTTTCTTTTTTCTTTTTTTCTTTTTTTTCTTTGGAGTCAGGATGGAGATCGATTTGTCAACCGAAATTGAAATTCCTTCTATAATGAGTTTCGTTAAGGCCCGTTGTACTGACAGCGAGAGTCAGAATTTGTATGGCTGGAAATAGTTTGGATAAACAGGGAAGTCTGCTCGTTATTGACACTGGTAAATTCGATTTACCAATTCTATGTTCAGTCGATTGGTTCGGGAAACAGGTTACGAATATTCGCACACGTTTAGAGTTATGTAAGTTTACTATAGGATTTTGGGAATCATAACAGTCTCTTCGCTGTCTGTTTGTTCTTTATGTTGCACATGTCAACTGCATTTCATACTTACATTGGCCAGGGTGTTATTTTAGAAGACCTGAAGTTAAAGATTTTGGTAAACGTATTATATTACATGAAAATTGATTGTACACCCTAGCACGTTCAATTCAATTCAATTTCACCAAAAGACCGAAGACATAATTAAACAAATCGACATTTTTGAAATGTTTAAGAAGATAATTTTGCATGTTTAATTTCGAAATCATATAGAAGCACAATTTTAGTGATAGGAGATTGGTTGGCGATATTTTATAGTGCAAAATTAAAAATTAAAAATTCTTAGTCATCCTAAGTGGACTTTACATTGAAAATATGACACTTATCGTGTTTTTTCTTTTTACTCCTCGTATAATAGAATTTTTTCGTTTTATTCCGACGAATTAAAAAATACTATTTTACTCTAATTTACCTACGAACAAAGATTTGCTAAGTATTGAACGCGCTTGGATATTTCGTGTAACGTTTAATTCAGAATTCGTGCACATGCATTGTGATCACAGCACGTACGTGGTGTTTGTCCTAAACCAAATCGATCAATCGGCTTTAATGCGCAGCCACGGGGATTGGCTGAATAATATACGAAGGAAATTCGCTCGATTAGTCTGCCACCTTCGATTAGCATTCGCGGTTGATGAAGCTTATCGTACGTTTATTCTTCCTTTCATTTTTCTTTATTTTTCCTTTTCTTTTTTTTTTCTCACCGACGATCCGACGGATGCACCGTAATGCACCTTAACTAGACGATTAATCTCGCCGCTCGTTGTACCTAAGCGTAAGAATCATCGCGTTCCAACCACTCGACACTCTGATGAATAATAATGGCGATTGTATTATACGCGAGATAGCTTCACGACTGGAAAGCTACTTCATTACCGGGGAGGTAGATCACAATGCAGAGAGTCTTCCACGATCGCAATGAATAATGCAGAAAGTACCAAAAGTTACTTTTGGTACAAAAACTATATTTCTCGTATTGTCGAGTATGTTACATACCTATGATTTTAACGAAATATGCGAATTAAGAGGCACAGATTTTGATGATTAATTTACGAGTATTTTTGTTTTAAGAAAAGGATTGTATTTTGGTTTTTCGATGGACTTGTTATACTTTGGAATTTAATGAACAAATTCTGCAAAATTTTGAGAGGCATTTCTAAATTGAAACATACTTTTATACACACAGTGATTTTCTAAATTATCTTCTCCATGTCTTGATGCTAAATTACCATGAAACTTCAGATGATGTTCTCAAATCAATTTCTTAATCAAAGTTTAAATAGAAAGGAAATCCTGCATAATACTAAAGTTATAACTTTCTAAAGCTATGTAGGATTTCTTGCATAATCATTTATGTCCTTCCTATATGTTGACGTATAAACTTATGGTGAGATTGACGTATAAAACTAGGAAATATTTCCATACTTATTCCTCGCTCACAAGCTTTTAACAAGAACAAAACAAGAAGTAATAAATGAGAATGTTCCAAAGTTTTGAAGCTTCTTAATAAATTCACAAAGGATCTCCTTCCATGCCTTAACACAACTATAAAACCTCCAATTTCTTGAATTTCTACATCACAATTAAAATTCAATTCCGAATGAACCCACGCAATTTAAAAGATACTATAACTCTTCCAGTAACCTTCTTCTCTAACTTCCAAGAAAGCAATCATCTAAATATCGCTCATTTGCTGCGACAACAATATAGCTAAAAGTTTCTACGCTTTTGAGTTATTGAGGTAGGAAAAGATAGTTGTTTCTTGTACTTTCTACTGGTAGAGTCCTATAAGTGAATTTAAAAAATTCATCACGTGGAAACAGTTGTGTTGCTACTGCATCATCATCAAACTATTCAGAATATTCAAACTCGTTTCCACTAGAATCGTGATTTTTGAGTTATGTCATGGTTGCGGTAAATGAACAGTATACGGTGTATCCAATTTTGATCTATAAATGCGAAATAGACTACCTGCTGTATAAAAAGATATGTTCAGGTAGGAATTTAATGGTGTTAAGATTGACATAATGCGGTACAATTAGTTTTCCAGTGGGGTCATATAATTTTTAATACAAAACCGATCGGTCTTGACATTCTCTATAAAAAAGTCATTAGTTTAGCAGATAAAAATATCTATTTAACTTTTATTTCGTATAATCTATCATATGAAACACAAGGAAGACGCAAGTCACAACTTTTGTATATGTTTCTCTTGTCCTTTTATATGATAAGTTTTACAAAATCTGAAGTATCTACCAAAGTATTAGTTTTTCAACGTGAATAAGGATAATAATTTTTTACATAAAATGTCAAGACGAATTTACAATCGTCAATACATTGAAACTTATATGATTCTATTTAAGAAAACGTATGTTACGTCCATCTGACCTCTACGCGTCCATCTGTAGAAAATCTAATTACACTTAGTTGTGTCTCCCTCGAAACCATTCAATCCCTGTCTGAACATCTTCTTCGCACGACACATAATTTATCAGTAACTGGCATTTATACGTTAAAATCGGACAAAGTGCATACGCAAACAAGCAACAATAATAATAAAATAATGATAAAATAATAATAATAAAATAATACAACAATAATAGTAAGAGATCTAAAATACGCGTATCTCTTACCGTCTGTAGTAGAATCTGAAAGATTTCCGCCCACGCTGGTTGCGCCACCGCTTTCCCTGTCGCTAGATCCTCGAACACCGCTGTCCGCGCTGCAACTTCCGCGATCGCCCGCCTGTCCACCGGAAGAGCCAGCACCTGCCGCATTGCCGACGTTCCCAACGGTCACTCCTAGCTCTGTGCTGCCTAATGGCGGTTGAGAATTCATATGAGGGATGATACCACAACCACCGCCACCGCTGCTACTTCCGGCGCCCGGTGTCGCGGCTCCATTCACGCTGCCTCTCGGGAACGAGACCAAGGATTCCTGGTCGCTCAAGCAGATACCACCGCTGCCACCTCTTTCCGCCAATTGACGCTGTAGCTGTACATACCAACGTTTCTCATTGTATTCGAGGAATTTCAATTTGAAATGGGTTCTGCAAATATTATGGGTATACTGGGAATTTGCATGGAATCTATGGAAATTTTGGAAAATTTTGAGGAGATGGAAATTTTGAAAAATCTCGAGCAAATAGAAATTTCTGTGGAAACATTGTGTTACGCATGATACAAGATTTATTGATTGTTTCAGTGTAATTGTTAAACGAAATGAAGATGGAATTATTTTGTTATAGAAAATGCCAATTAAGGCACATAGAAGCCAAAGAAAATTATAAACTTTTAGAAACTTTACGTTTTAGTGTTGGGGTTGTACTTGATATTAGACTATTGGAAAATTTTTTATGTAAGGAAACTTCTAATTTCTTCTCTCAGTTTAAAGTGTCCAGTTATTATTTTGTAACAGGCCGTACTTTAATAAAACTTTATAAAATTTAATATTTAAAAGATAAAAGACCCGAGAAACTTCAAATACTTCAACATATCTTGAGAAATGAGAAAGTGATAAATGAAGCATCTTACGAACGATTTATCTCGATAAAATCGATCGGTTTCGTTTCTGTGGAACTTTGGTTGAATTTTCGGAGATCGTCAAACAGAGACTAGAAACGAAAATTTTGGGACGTGCGTGATTCTCGGCTGACATACGTATACCGAGGCAGCCCTCGAGCCATCAGTTTTAAACTCGTTAGCCGTCGGCCCGTTTATGCACAGCGTGGAGGACAATTTTAGGGCTCAAAGCGGAATCACCCTCCGCGTAATTGCATGTGCGCGCAAAGTGCCGCTTCTTACCTAACTGCTCGTAATAATATTACGTCGATCGATAGATCAATTTTTTGCAGAGTTCAGAGCGGACCCTAAAAATCCGTGTTTCTCGCGCATTTTCGGTAAAAGTAGAATCGTTAACTAGAATTTTAGACAAAGAAAATTCTAATTAAGAGCTTCACTAGCGAAAATTTTACAAGTAAAAAATAATAAATTATTATAAACACTTACGTGTACAGTGAAGTTGTCTTACAAGATACAATTATTAAAGTTATAAAATAACGACACAATAAAAGGGACGAACATATAAGAAGAATATCTTTGTCCGGGAAGAAGTCATCGTTGTTTGAATCTATGAAATGTAAAGATTCTGAGGAATCGAGAATTATTATCTAAAAAATATATCTTTTCTACACCACCGATATTTCATTACCTTCAAACGTTAACTCTTCCATAATTAAGGAAACAAATATCGACTTCCAAAAAATCACACAGACACACCACACCATATTATTCTGAAAGCAGCCTAAAAATCAAACTTACACGACTACAGAGAGTTCTCCCAAAAGCTGAGTCAACGTTTCCAGCAAATAATCCAGAAAGTTAAGCAACAGTCATAGCGTAAACAGGAGAAAAATGTTGCTGCTGACTCGAGGGAACCAGCATTTTTTCGGAGCGTACTCTCTTTGCAAAACACTTCAACCACAGCCTGGCAGAGAGATTAAATTCATCAAGCTGACTCCCCGTCGTGCGTAATAATGCACGCGTTGAGGACAACAGGTCAGAGAAAGAAAGAAAGAACGTGGAGGAAAAAGAAGAGAAAAGAAAAAAAAAGAAAGGAGAGAAACGAGAGAGAAGAAAAAGGGGCTCACCTCTTTTATAGTCGCGTGTGCGTGCGAAAGGGCGGCTTCTTTGTCGGCCAAACTAGCCGCAAGGCTGAGACTTCGATCGGCCTCGTCCCTCGCAGCCCTTAACAGGCTCCAACGTTCCCTTTCCCTTTCGCGTTCGCGTTCCTCCGAAGGCATACCGACTCCTTGTTGTTGAAGGCGTCCTAAAGTCGCTTCGTTCTCTCGCATCCGCTGTAATCAACGGTCAAAGAGACCCATATCCGGGCAGTAATTCCACCCGAGAACCACCACCGTTTAACAATGCATGCAGCACAAGCACAAAGTGTCAAAGAGCCCCTTTGAACACCCCGGCCATGAAACAACAGTGGGTACGCGATGTATGATTAAAAGTTGAGCCACCGACCGTAATTATACCGAGGCCTCCTACGACGAGGAGAATCGTTCTGCAATGCGTCTCAATTAATTGGCGAAATTTCGAGCGGAGCTTCCGATACGATAGGAATTCGATTATTTAATTTTGGAGTTTACCCTTTGTACAAAGTTGTTTGCATTGTTGTGATTGATTGGTCTTTTAGTTATTTAACGTTAAAATTAATCCTATGTATAACTCTAAAGTTGCTGGCGTTGCTGCGATTAATTGGAGAAAATTTGGTAGGGATTTTTGGAGCTGAAAAGTTTAGTTGGATTTTTGATTATTTAATCTCAAAACTCATCCTTTGTAACTCTAATGTTATACTTACATTGGTCACCAGAAATGTATAATATAATATAATATAACTCTAAAGTTACAACGTTCCAAGTTGACAAAAATTTATAAAAGATATGTCACAGCCGTTTTTATCGATGGTCAAGTTTTATTAAAAAAGAATCTAATCACGTTCACGAAGAAACCTGAGAAAAATTCATTAAGGGGTTAATAAAGGATGTGGTGTAGGTTGCAACCAGAGATTTTTCCCAGGCGTTTCCATTAGCTCTTATTTTTTACTCTTCTGTTGAAGAACCCCGTGGTCATTCGATCGACAATGTCGTAACTCGATACAGGTACAACTTATCGCTTATTTACAGGTGTCATGTACCTTCACCTATTAGCCGCTAGGATACCAGCTACGGAGAACTTAATCCACTTATCTCTCCCTCGGGCGTAAGGAACTTCAACGTACGTATAACAGGTGTTGCAGGCTGGTTTATCGGCTAAACTTTGGGACAACGCGATTACTGACACTCCAACGGGTCGGTCAGGTGTTGCCCGGTGGCAGGTCAACATTTTAAAGTTAAAAACTATCGTTATATCGCTGGCCATACGGCTTCGCCGGCTGTCACGCGGAAAATCGGACGCGTGCATGTGTGAAGATATGGAGCGTTTCATCGTGTTTCGTTTCTGTCCAAAATCTCGTATTTTGCCACGTTACACTGACTATACGATAAATGGAATATCTGTTACTCTGGATAATTAATAATGTAAATATTTAATAAATATATTCTGTATTTCTCAAAAATAAAATAAAATTCCAAGGGGAAGTCTATATCTTAAATAAAAGAGATAGAAATAGATTCGAATTCTTTCTTATGGCTACTTTTCTAAGTATTTTAATACATTTGAGAAAACTTTATGCTTTACTTTATCGATCTATAATTTGCAAAATTTCCAAAAAGAAATCATCAGTTTATGTTTCTACATAAAAAGAATTTTCTAACTTTATTACATTTGAGAATTCACAAGACAAAGAAAAATAATTCAGTCAACAATCACACTGAATCATCTGAGTATTATGTTCACTGAAGAAACCGAGAAGAATTCCTAAATCAAACCATCATCCTACACCTAAAGAATTTTCTATTCTTATTACATTTGAATGTTCAAAGAACATTGAAGAACAAAGAGCAATCGTTCTGCTCACAGGCAATCGCACTGAATTATGGAAAAATCATTATCTCTGAAGAAACCAAGCACAATTGAAAAAAGGTTTAACGTTTCAAACTTTTTATTTGGGAACACAAGATTTCATCTAGCTTAATCGTATTTCCTCGCGATCGGGTTAAATATCATCGACGAGAGCCGTAAGACGTTTTCCAATGTGTGTCCGTGCTCCTGCATAATGACAGATGAAAGAAAATGTTCGTTGCCTCGAGGTCTTAGGACAGATTCCCACCCCCGGGTTCTTCAATTTTCTCTTGTTTTACCCTCTTCCGTGTCTTGTCGCATCGCGCATAATCCACTTCATCAGCAACGAGTGTCGACGTAACACGGCTCTCCATGGGAAATCCTCGCGTCTCTCTGTTCTTTTATCCGGCAGTGATTTAACGTCCGCTTGTTCTCTCCCTTGTTTAACCAGAAAGGTGAAACACACAGATTGATATTGCGGGCTCGCAACGGTGATAAGTATCCAGGAATTTGCATAGTAAACAAGATACGTATTTTAAAGTGCTACGAGCTATGGTGATTAACGTCGAACCCTTGTACTTTCATATTAGAATATATTAGAATATATTTACGAGGCGTGAATTAATTTTTAATTTAATTAAAAAGATTTAATTTTTTGATGGAATATAAAATTGCGAACCTTAAAAGATTTTGTTTATTTTAATAATGAACGCGATAATATAATAGCATACGGAGTTTTAATACAGTCAAATTTCTAAAAAAAAAAAAAATGGATTCGATTTCATTTTCAAAGTGAGGTACGTAGTTTAATTTTGTCTTAAAAATATTGTTAGAAATGTTGTGAGATAGCAAAATAGAAAACTCAGTGCTATAATGAATGCAAGTAGGTGCATCCGCAACAAACAAATAATAATTAAGGAGCGTTAAAGAGTGTTAGACCACAAGTCTACTAGCCACCTCAGAAGAACGTGAAAGATCGAAGAAATATCATTTCCTGTAACTACCATTCAGATTTAGCGATACCAGCTGAACAATATGTCACTGTGGTACACCGTTGGGTGGGTATTCATATTCAGGTCAACCTAAACCGCCATAATTAGTATTCATTATCACTAAATGATAGATCGTACATACGCAGATATTTAAAAGAAGAAGAAGAAATAATGTTATACTTTTATAATATAAGTACTCCGTCTTCTAATTTTCACAGAAATTTACTTCACATTTTATTTACTCCTTCATAGAAATATCGAAATATCTTTCTATAAGAAAATGATTCTTTTAAACGTTTCATAGTCTAGTATAAAAATCGCACTACTGTGGCATTACGTGGAAGCTTACTTCAAAACTTCGATGCATTTTTCTCTAAACTGAACTCGCATAATACAAAAAATAAAGTTACGATTCAAGAAATTAATCATAGAGCTTCACACAAATAAGAAGATTAAGAGCTTTACACTGTGAAAAGTTCCGATCTTCGTAAGAAATTCCTCCGAGGAGATTTATCAAATTCACCGGTGTATCGTTGGCTTTCGCAGTTTGTTTCAGAAACGGCGCTGCTATGTTCTTTCAGCTTAAAGGATATTTACGATCGTTAATATAGAACGTGCTGTTACTGGATATTAAAGTTTGCCTTTCTCCTTGCAAAGGATCCTGCAATGATGCATCGTCATGTCCTTATGAAAATCCTTTTTCTCTCCATCTATCCAGGGCAGACGCGTCGTTTTTCGCTCGAGCGCATTGATACGCTTTCTGGAGCTTTTTCCGGGAAACATTAAAGGTCGACCTCGCGAAACGTGCCGTTATTAATCTTCTCTCTTCCTTTTTGTACATAAGAGCTTGTTCAGAAGAAAAAATGAAGAAGATGCAAGACCCGAGGCTTTCAATTTTCCTACCAAATACTTTAAGCGGTCTTTTGTAGGGTTTTTCATTTTTTTCTTTCGCTGCCTCATCATTCATTCCCTAACTCAGCCACGTCGTATGATATAATATAGTATGAAAGTTAGGCAACTTCTTAAATTTCCGACCGTAGAATCTTGGCTTTGAAAACATCTGTGGAGTTAACGGCTGGTTTGAAATATATGTCTGTGATTTTTGTGCTTCTGTCTTTGGGTAACAAATTTTTTAACTAGAAGATTGCAACTATGTTTGTCTGTGAAATAATATGAAATTACAGAGAGGCTCGTTGTAAAAACATTTTTCATTGAATATCATTGAATTTTTAGCGATCCCGAGTTTTTATGTAACAAAGATATAGAAATATTTAATTCCGAACGTTACAAAAAATTCCAAAAATCGTTGGCTATTTCCTTGTCAAAGGAGGATTGCAGAAATATTCCACTTCAAAACATCACGAAAGCAGTGACGTTATTTGTGAAGGAGATTATATATAGAAATGAAATATTCTATTTCAAATTCCATAAAATTTGTAAACAATCTCAAATCTAAAAAAAAGAAGAAAGAACTATGAAAATATCTCGGATATTAATGAGTTTCATTGACACTAAATATTTTTTAGAGAATAGACATCGGCGCCAAATATTTTGTAAGAGGTTACAGAAATATTCCACTCTAGATCTCGCAAAACTCGCAATGGCCCGAAACTTTAATCGTGGTGATAACCTAGCACGTTCTTCAAATATTGATAAAAACATGAATACCGGAAACGATGGCTCCGTTCCAGGCGATCCGTGTTTATTTACGACGGGAAATCGACGTGGGTTGTTCATTTGCCGGAATTGGAATGACCGATGTTGCGTTGGGTCGTCGCACCGTCGCCGTTGCAGCGATAACGGTGTCGGGGAAAATGAGAAATTCCAGCAAGTTTAATGAAAGTATTTAACAAGCAAAATTGCTGTCCGGCGTACATCGTGTTTCCGGCCTGCGAACCAGTACCGACGTGAGCCACGAGAAAATTGAAATGCGTTTTCTGCGGAGTATTCGTTAAATAAATTTTTTACAGTCTTTACACTTATATTTTTCCTTCTCGACTAATAACGTTACAGCTTGACGTTAAGGCATTTCGACAATTACTTCGACCGTTAAACATCTTATTACTTATACATTTAATTATACTCTTTCGGCATAATTAAGGCACGGTGGCCGCTTGGTCCCGCTTTTAATTTGGAAAGACGCTATTTCATTCAAAGTGTAAGTGAATGGGTACTATAGAAAATACATATTTTTTAGCTTGCGTGATTTATGAAACAGATATCTCTGATTCGATCTATTTTGTTGAACTAGAAAACTGATATATGATATTGTCATTACAAACATTTTTAAAAGTATCCTGTTACTAATAGATATTTTAGATTACGAATGTTTGGTATTGATATTTCAGTATAAATAAATATTTGCAAAATTATTCATAAATAAAATATGGAATAATATGGTACGTAAATATCATTAAAAATCACTCACGTCACAAGAAGAAATGAGAAGAATTTTATCAAAAATAAAAAAGGAAAAATTCTCTATTATCTCACTGAAATTCTCGATTATTTTTCTAAGCACGAAGAAACAAAAATTTCTATCATACGTGCAACAGCATTGGTATTTAATAAAGAAGAGTATTACCTGTTCGTAGTTCCTGATAAAGTCCCGTAATTCCCGTTCCTTGTCCTCGAGGGTGCCATAAAGTGCCTTCATTTGATTAAGAAGATCGAACTTTTCGGCCTTGAGCCTCTTGCGATCGGCTTTAAGTGCCTGGAGAGCTTCTTTGGCGTGTTGCAATTCCATTTCAAGAGCAACAAATCGTGCTTCCTCCTCGAGTGCCGCATCCTCGGAGCCAACTTCGCCACGTGCCGCTCCACTGAATAGCAATCTTCTCAATCTTGCTACCTCAGCCACCAGACGTTCGTTCTCCAGTCGAAGTCGCCTGGTGCTGGCTAGTTCCACCGAACCGGTGCTACCACCACCGCCATGAATGTTTGATAACCTCGATGCTACCAATGGATCACCGATTCCTGCAGGAACATCAATATACATGTATAAACACACTTTCTTACTCGTGAAAAATCCGAATTTCTCTACTCGCGAACTTTTGAGATAGCTCTCTTGGGAATAGAAATTTAACATGAATTCTTGCGGCGAGTAATTGACTCAAAAATGTGAAAACTAAATTGGGAGATGGAGCATAATAACAAATAATAAACATCCGCCATAAATCATTTTATAATTCAAACACTTCCTCTAAGACAACATTTCAAAACAGAACTTCCAACCGGGGAGAAGTGTTTGCGAAGTGAGCGAGGATGAAAGCAAGCAAATTCTCAGAAAGCACGGAAGCTGCTTAACCGGCAAGAATGTTAAAACTCCCAAAAACTTCCAAGAAGAAGAATCTGCAACACACCCAAGATAAAGCCAACGCCAATAAAAGAAGCAAAAGTCTATTTATCTTCAAAGAGAACCAACCCTTTCCATTAAGAACACCTTATCACAATTATTTCAAACAGGTTAAAAATTCCAAACAAACCAAGAATTTCATCAAGCATCCTTGAACGTTCAAAAAGCTCCTCGATCAAGCTTCTCAATCAACCAACCACGGCGTATTATTGTCAACAATGCAGCAAGAATCCAACGACTGAAAGGCACCCTTTCTCTCTCTCTCTCTCTCTCTCTCTCTCTCTGTTCTCGGTCAGCCGTCACTCGTTTCCGCATTGAAGAAAACTCAGGGTAGAGCATTTATCTCAAGTTCAGCTCCGTTTAATTCCGGGGAATCGTCGGAAACGTAGCGCAGCCGTTGGTGGAACAATCACGAACAGTGAATGTACGGGACGAAGGCTGAAAGGGAAGGGCCTCCATAATTAAATGCTGGGTTACCCACCCAGGGAATTAGCTGGCGACGAGGGTCTGCTGCCTGGGGCTGGTCCAGGTGGTTCATTGTCCTCTTCGGCCCTCACATCACCGTCCACCAGATCCTTGTCTATATCTTTCTCCTGGTCGTTCATCTCCTTCGATGATCGCAAGGAGTCTCGGTTGCTGGCCGATATTCGAAGTCTCTCGGCGCTCGATCGATCGCTAGCGCCACGATGGAAGAAAGTTCTGTTGCTGGATCCTCGGTCCGGACTGGCGCTTCCGGAACGAGAGTCCACGCTTCCGCCAGAACCGCCAAGTCGAGTCTTCTCCAACGCTGGAGCGTACGGTCGACGTGCTTTTTCGCTTGGACTGCGACTTGGCGAGCCATTTCGTTTTTCTGGAAATTTGTGGTTGTGGTTTCGTTAGTGATTTGTGGCTTGGAATTGAGTGGTTTGGTCGAACGTGGATTTTCCGGGCGATTGGTAGTGGTTTTATTGGAAATATTTGGTTTTTTTTGGAATTGAGTGCTTGTAGCAACTGCATAAATGAGTATTTGGAATTTATTGAAAGCGCCTAGAATAATTTGCAATAAATATTTTGGAGATATTTATTTGTTGTTGGAAATAGATGTTTTTTAGAAAACGTTTTGAACGTACGCAACTTATTTGGAACTGGACATTTCTGAGTCTTTAGAATTATTATTTGGATTTTCTAGTAACTGATATATGGGACGATTAATATTGTCATTTCGTGTCTTCAACCAACTGTCTTATCAATTTATCAAAAAATGATATTCTTCAAAAGCTTATTGAAACATATTATTTAATTAAAAAGCAAAATTCTCAACATTACTCTTTCCGATTATATTATAATGAAAGTTTCGATAGTATCTAAAATATACTTTTCATATGTTTTTTAAAATTTTACGTTCCATTACTGAAAAATGTGATATAACGAAAAGGTATTCATATGCGATATCGAAATTCTTTTATAAATTTTGGTAACGCAGGTAATCCTTCGTTGAAAGTTGAAACGTATAAAACAAAACTAGTGCCCATGCACAGTCCATAGTTAAAAACTTTATCTCGATTTCCGGAACATGTTGTACTTTGTAGTATATCTCATAGTTACTTGATGTCACTTTTACGACTGCCCATGAGTCACCATTTTCCCTACAGCTTATAAAAGACTCGGAGAGCCTATCTGGACCACTTGTCATTTGTGACTAACGGAAGATCAAACTTCCTCAACACGCACATAATTTTCCCCTTGAACTTTCCACAGAACAAATTATATAGCGTATTTATCATTAGGTGAAGTCTACATATGTTTTAGAGGGGACACGACTCTGAAAACATTTATAATAAAATCAAGAATGTTGACACAACTCATGAAGAATTAATTTACTAATGATTCCAAAATATTTATCATTAAATATTCTAAAATCAATATCTAAAGAACCATAAAGATTTCAAAATATTTATCACCAATTGCCCTAGATATTTACACTTCCAGGAAGGGAAAATAATTCCAAAGCATCCATTCATAAATATTTCAAACAGCCACCTTCCCAGCCACCATAGATTAAAATTAAGTGATTTCAAAATATAATTCAATTTCCAATTATATAAATTGGTACGTTTACGATAACTAAAGAAATAGAACGCAGGTAGAAAATTATCTATGTAGTGGTAAATATTATAACGAATACTACACTTAACTATACTTAACTATCACCTTATTAACGTTGTTCTTAATAAACTACAATATAAGTCATTCTATCAAACTCTCTCCAGAATGATTAAGCAAACAAACGCAAACAAACAAACAATCGCACAAACGCATTCCAAACCTTCAAAGCCTCAAACCAAAATCCATAGAAATCCATAGAAATTCCAAGACGCACCTATAGGACTGGTTCGTCGATCGATAGGACTGGTTCTCTCCTTCCTGTCTACAGGACTGGTTCTCTTATCGATAGGACTAGCTGACTTGTCGCTGGCGGAGCTCCTCTTCTCGACAGGGCTACTCGCGGCGCTGAGCCTTTTCCCGTCCTCTTGCGGCTGTTGCTGCGGCTCGCCGCCCTCTTGTCCAGGGCTACCGCCATTATTCCCCGCGCTGGTTGTTCCGTTGTTGTTGCCGGTGTTCCCAGCCACTCCGTTGTTGTTCCCAGCGCCGTTGTTATTGTTCAACACCACCGGCAAAGCGCCACGAACGTCCCTCAGCTCTCCGCGAAGCGTGGCACACTCGCCCCTGGCTCGTTCCAGCTCCCCGTCAAGCCGGGCGCCAGTCGCTGCGTTCTCCTCCACCATCACGCGAAATTTTGCCTGCAAACCAGAGACAATGGATATATGGACGTTAGAGATTTCAAGAGAGAGAGAGAGAGAGATCAGGAGGGAGAGAGAGAGAGGGTGGAGGGGAAGATGAATGGTTGCTGAAAAGGGAGAATGTTAATCCTGCGGTAATGAGCAACATGCGAGAGGATCTTGTTACCCCCCGAAAGATTATCCACATTCGTGAAATTTAGTTCTATTGTACGGACGAGTGGAAGAGTGTTGTGAATCCCGGCGAATCTGCTTAGCTTCCCTTCGGGTCTGGTGAATGAATTTTGTTTGCAATTAGAGTAATTGAGTGAAGGAAGTTATACTGTAGATAGTATATTGAATGTATCATCTATACTGTCATTACATGCGTTGCTTGCCTACGTTATTATTGAATGCTTGTCTATTTTAGTAAAAATGACTGGAATTTAGATAGGATTTTCTGAATTAATTTTATTGTTTATCTATAAGTCGCTGGGCACTTATCCAAATTAAGATATGGACAGTTTTATATTATGAAATATTACAAAATATTGGATTATATTACAAAATATTATAATACAAAATAAAGATGGCATTTACCGATAATACGTAACGTTAAAAATATACTGTTCAAATTATAAATCGGTGACAAGGAGAGAACTCTTCACTCCTCAGAAACAAAGGCTCATCAAGTTCTTCATCGATCGAGCCATCGGTAAGCATCTTCCAGTCGAACAGCGCGAAGAATCGGTTCGGAGACCGATCAGCGAAACTACCGCGTAAATTTCGCAGCGCGTTAATCGAAAGTTCGCCGCGAATTTTTATCCCGATGAAATGATATAATGGACCTCTTATTTGCTTAGCTACCCTTTTGTCGCGAGAAAGAGAAGGAGGAAACGGCGAAGACAGAGGAAAAAACGGAGAAGAAAGCGAGAGAATTCGAGAGAGGAGAAAGTATTGAAAGTTCCATGAAGTTCCAACGAGGTCTATAACGCGTCTTGATCCTCGGTAGGAACTACGTTATGCACCAACGTTTCGCCAAGTTACGAACGTTAATGCGGGTCCAAAGTAAAACGAACAAACACCGAGACCGAAGATAAAAGTTTGCTTCGGCGCGAGCCGTGCAATATTAATAAGCCTACCGCGGTGGCCGCGGAACACGAATCTCATTGTAAGCCCCTCCATTGTACCGGTCGTTCCAAAAGCTCTTTACGCTTGGTTATATTGACTATGGCTCGGCAGAAGTTCGTGCCTGGTTTCCCTCGACACGAGCGAGCAAGTCACGGAACAAAGGAACGCTCGGATATTTAACATGTGCTGTCTGTAAACCAAGGTTAATAGACGCAGACAGAAGATAGAGGGAAACAGGATGTTGAAACATCGGTTTTGTATTTTCTAAACTGTATCTTGTTATGTGAAGATTTTGTTATGTAGAGATTGTGGGGGAGTGGTAAACAACATTGTTATTAACACATTGGTTACAGCTTGCAATACCATTTTACCCGTCTGTTACACATTAGCGGAGCTTCCGATTTTCATTCGCTACATTACTGTATGCTACCAAATAATTTTCATACAACCACCACCTACCTGTCTCTATATCGTGAAATTTTGCGTATCTGTGTGACGAATTATCATGAAATGCGTTTTCATAATTTCGAGATTTTTAGTTCACATGACACGCTCAAATCGAGTGCCATACATAATTTAGAAGTATATGTTGACTCGAATGCGCGTTGCACGCAGCGAACGTATTGAATAAAACAAGGTCGATAGGTGTACATGGAAGATAGAGAAAAGCAAAATGTCGAAATATTGATTTTGTATTTTCTATAATATATCTCGCTTTGCGGAGATTATGGGGAAATGGCGATTAAAATTGCTGTTAAGATTAAAGTAGACTCATGGTAGTTGCGAAGATTAATCCTTTAATAGCGGTAGATGGCTACGCTATTTTGATGAAGCGAACGAGGAAGATTTATATACGTAGATCAGTAAATGTGTTTAATGATTCAGTGTATGACAAACTGTCGATTTTAGTATGACAAATTTAAGAACTAAAAATTTCAATTATATCTTAAGAGCGGCACTTATAATTATTCACCTGTTCTCGTACGTGATCGTTAATCGTTAACCTCGTATCGAATGATATACGGAGTCGATTTCGATCGGAGCAAAAATTCTAAGAATTATCAGTTGCTTTTCAAAACCCTCCACGCTTTTTGAAATTCTCGGATTTTTGTAGATTTTCAATTAGCAAATATTTTACGTTTGTAATAAACTCAAAAACTGCCTCTGTTCCACTACTGTCTTCTACAATCTTCCATTTTCTAGATTTGAAAATCCAATTTTATATTAACTGAAGATTTATTAATCAAATCAACCAAAGGGTGCGCGGTCGTTGATTACTATAATAATTGGTAAGAACGAAGATTCGATTGTAATCAAGGATAGTAGAACGAAGATGGTGGCCCTCTCTAGATAAAGCCAATTCTCAGGAATGATCGTGGAAACCCTCGAATGGAATAATAGATAGGGTTTCTCTTGTTCTGGCTAACTCAGCAGCCAGTCCATTGAGATAGGTCAATGACTACGGAATGTAGCTGTTGTGGTTAGATGGGAATATCGAAACGTCTGTAACAGGCCTGCCTAAAAGGCATGCTAACCGAGATCAATAGGCCTAGGTTACCGTTTGACCTTCGAATATCGATTATTTTCTTCTGTGCAAGCATTTACATTCTTGTACCATTTTATCAAATATTTAACCTTGCTGATAAATCCAGAACTTCGAAACGCAGCCAATAAATTGGAAATATTAATCAGTAGATTGGAAAAGTGGAAAATTTTCAAGTTAAATTTTAATTACTAAAAGAATTACAATACATCATTAGATGATTCGAAAAATCTAAAGTTCTCTAAATCTAAAGGGTCAGAATGAAAAAGATCATTAAAATTAATTACCATAATAGATGCAGTTAACATACTTATAAATACTAAAGATATTAACTAACATCAAAAAACAAATAAGATTACGAGATATAGGAAAATTCAGGGGAAAATCACATCAATCCTTGACGAGGAAATAATTAACCCCAAAGAGGGAAAGAAGTAACAAATCCAATCTCGTTACACGGTCAACGACGTTTGATCATAGTCATCGTAACAGGCTGATCAGTTAACGAGATGTTTGATTGCATTTTCAGTCAGATAAGAACCTGAAGGGAAGATAGGGAATAAAGGGAAGGGAAGATGAGAGAAAGAGAAGGAGATATTTGATGGGCAGCGGTGAACCAGCACCGTTGGCCAAGTTCCAGGGACACAAAAGGATAGCCAGCGAGGATAAAGGCATCGCGAACTTGTTGCGTTCCCAGAGGCGCCTTCCGTTTTCCTTTCGTCGCACCGAAGTCACCCCAGCTACCGTATTCACGCCCTTTTCACACCCATGAATCGTAGGATCGCCGATAAATTTCTGGTCAATGGCCCTGGCCTTGTGGAGAAAACGTGTTGTGTATATGCGACAGGTTCTCACCATTACTCTTTTTGTAATTTAGCAATTTATCATGTTCAAGCTTACTTATTACAGCAGAATCTCGATTACGCGAACGTGGATTATTCTGATAAATATTGTGGATATTTATTCGTCTGTTAGACATTACAGTATATTGTCTGCATTATCAACATATTCATTTTACCATTTTCAGTTGATTTTTATGCTGTTGCATGCCAATATGTCAAAATGTAATCGTATCGTTCCATCAGTTCAGGCGAGATGTGAAATACTGGGCCGTATATATAAAAATAAGCAAATACTTGCAAGTGTTGAGTATAACTAAAAGCAAATACTAAATCTCTTGTGCATAATCTTCTAGTACCAGGTGGTAAGTAAGTGGTAGGAAATCTTAAGTCAAAGAAATCTATTTCTAGTAAATACTTCAATCGAGTATTTACTTGAAAAATCACTAGTAAAAGCTTTTACCTTTGTGCATACTGTCCACTGACTTGATTAGGCAGTGGTAAAACCATAATCGAAATCGCAGCATCTTGCGGGATTGGTAAATCAACGGTTTGCAACATTAAACGACGCAAGAATGATATTTTGAAGAAGACGATATCTCCACTAATGATATTCCCATGCATTCTGAAGTATTCACAGTGCCAGAGATAGTCATCAGATGATACGAAACACAGCAAGAAAGTACTCGTAACGAATTACTAACTTTACAGAAGACATACAAGTTAGCAGCTCAGAAGGATTGGAAGAACAAAGATAATTATAACATATATATATAATACATGAAATACGAAAAAAATTATAATTTTCCCCGTAGGATATAGTTAAATACGAGCCGTTCGATTATCCGAAAGATGCGAATATCCCATCATTTTGAATGCAATTAGTCCGAATAATCGAAGCTCTACTGTATTAGAATGTATCATTACAGAGAATGATTATGTGCTTTTATAATTAGAATAAAAATGAAGGAGATTAAATTCATTTCACGTTTAAATGAAGTACCCATTGTTTTCCATTTTGTCCTTGAAATTTCAAGCATTCGTCTAGATTATCTATTTTCCCTTTAATATGGAGTACAATTTCTATGTAAAGATATGGAAGGTCCAATGCACCCTTAGGGTAATAATTATGATCGAAGGGTCTGAGTTACGTCTGGGACGACAACAGAGTTCAATCTGGCTTCTACGAGAGATTCTCATCTTGTGATGCAACGCGGCATGAAATATGCATTACATCGGGGGCATCAGCGATTTTTCGCTCGTATTGAATTACGTTGATGTTGACTTTGCTGCATATTCTTATCATGTATGCGAACACGTATTTATACGACGTACGTATCGAGCGTTCAAGTAGATGACTAACTTTTTATCAAACCTACTTATGAACTTTAATTCAATTTTCCTTCGACTAATTTTACTTTTAATATTGTTTACTGCACAATTATTTATGCTATTCCTTTACAATATATGATTTGATAGTATCGTTATTAACTCAGTAGGAAAGGAGCACATAAGTATTTTATAACCCACTTCACTACTATATTCTAATTTTATCGCATCTCCGTGTATAGTCCTCCATTAGACTTTTTAGCGTTCCGGGATCCCTTTAGCGTAACCCATATCTTCTCTCCTTCTCCTTCTTCGTTTAATAATTTTTTAGTACCTAGTAAACTAGTTTTTAAGATACAATGAAAGCACGCGTTAACCATTAAGGGATACCTTTACCCTAAAGAACCACAAAGTAGCAAAAGAAAAAAGAAATTGCCTGATACTTCTATCAAGGTTCCTAACAAGCTAACAAAGTTTAAAAACGATTGAAGTTTTCCAATTACCGAAGTTCCTTATACATCGATTTGACACTTTTCAATTCGCACTGTATAGGAAAAGGGAAACAAACGCGTCAAAAAGGTACACTGATTGGAAAACACTCTTGGCCGAGATCTCTGGCAGAGTTTACAAAGTTGACAAATTGCTGAAGTTTCTTACATACCAATCGAACAATTTGCAACTCTGCTCGCACGAAAAAAGAAACGTCTGCGTAAAAAAAAGTACGACTCGAAGATCTGAAGACCCTGATACCTAAAAAGCGAATAAAGGAATCGAACATATATTTTTAAAAATCTTACATCAGTCTTCAAAACGAAAGGATGCTAAAAAAAATAAACCAACTAGAGAAGACGCTAAAGGAGCGTCTAATAAGTGAGACCACGCATTCACGAGAAAGTCGAAAGTGTAAAATTGCATAGAAATCACATAATATAAAAAGATACATAAAATAATAAAAATATAATGCTTTGCATCAGGTATAATACTTGGCAGGTAAAACAATTTTCTACTAAGTCTGTACTTTTCCAATTATATTCTCAATAATATGAATTTGCATAGAAATTCGCTGTCTACTAATAATACCAACTAAATAATCCTTGGGTATCAAGCAATATCGTATAGATACGCGATGAGAACGGCAAGGTAAACGTGGCTATACCGCAGTTCCATCACGATGCCTCAGGATAGTTTACGTGTTGAAAGAACTTGTGTATTGGTTGTAGCATGCCGGAGTAAAGTGCAATGGAGTTGCCAGCTATATTATCAGTAGTCTGCTTCGATATATAGGTCAACGTTTCAGAGATTACATCTTTCATGGGGAATAAAACCTTGGTTGGACTGCTGCAAGGAAACCGATATGCGGTCGATGGTATCGACGTTATCGAGCTTCACGGATATTGTTCCGCTGTTTTTTCCTTCTGTTGATTATCGATAAACCATCCGCCAGATACGCGGACGTAATTATCGTTTCTGGTACGATTGTCGTTGTGACTCGAATGAAGCGAACCGTGAGATGAGTTGATTGATTTCGTTCGACTTTCCCAATTTTTATGTTCGCCATGTTACTCTTGTTCTGATCAACAAGCAGAATTTTAACGTTAATAGAAAAATTTTGGTATTGTAAAAAGGTAGAATTGCCTGAGTCAACTAAGCTTCAAAGTCAACAGCTTCAAATTCGATCTTGAATTTCGCACGCAATAATCAAGCTTGTCGTATATGAGCATTAGAGATGGCGTTTAACAGTGGTTTGTCACGGTGATCGCAGAATCACGATCACGGTCGTGATCTAACTTCATTCACGCGTGTGACCGTGACTTTACTATCTTGAGTGAATTAGCTCATTATGATCGTGATTCTCGATCTTGACTGAATTACTTCTTATAAGATACTCCGATATAGCTTAGATAAAAGTATCTGCATGCAATGTAAAATTAAAATTTAAGATATAAAATTTTCTTTGTATAAGGTAAATTTATTTCATTTGGTATTAAAGACAGAAAATAATTCAATTTTCTTTGCTTTCTTTCATATCGGTATTTTAAAGAACAAAATATTGATTCTTCCTTCCTATTTCAAAATCGTGATATCCATTTGATATCGTTAATATAAAATATACCGGTTATGTGATGCGCGCGAGGAACAGTTATGTTCTCAGAAACAATCACAAAAAATCACAGATCACTGTGGAAAAGCGCGGGAGAAAGAGTTATGGAAAATTGTATAGTTTTATTTTCTTTCGTGAATTATATAAAACATTTAAATGTATTCTTATGTGTATTTTTTAGAAAGCCTTCAGCTTCTAGAACGTCGTAGTGGTAGTGTTTACAAGAGTAATCTCTTTGATAGAAATTCTGCTCACTCGGTATTCTTAAAACATCCAGAGATTTTTCTCCTACATTAAGAAATACAGAAAAATGTTTGGTGTCGTTGAACGAAATATGACATTACAAAAGGAACGTCTAAAATTGATGAACTCCATTATTTCCTATTTCAAAGCTTTTTAAGAGGATCTTCCTTCGTAAATCAATTTTTGCATCAAGAAATTAGCTAACGCCAGCTGTTGGCAGAGGGAAAATTCATATTTAAAAAGCATTGGTATAACAACAGTATAATAATAATAATACATTGTAGTAAACGATGCAGTAATTATCATGTTTGTCATTGCATACACCAGCCACGACGAAAATAAGAGTCGAACGAGGAAAAACGAAGAGGAACTAGAGGTTAACGAAGAAAGAGAAGGGAGAACGCAGAGAATGAACATTACTGGAGCCACTCGAATTTATGAAATTGCAATTTCAGCCACGGCTTTCATCGCACTCGGAGCAATTTATCTCGCTACCAGAGCAAGGAAACTACCTAATCCTTTTCCTTATTCCCTCGGATTTCCTTTCCACTGACAATCTTAAGGGTCCTCTACGAAATTTAATTAGTAAATGTATCTCAAAGAAAAAAAAAAGGAATGAAGAAGAAAGTATAGATGGAAATATATATAAATATTTTTATTTTTATTTATTTATTCATATATATATATAATGTAAAATATATATTAAACAATCTGGACATCTACAAGAAGAAATTTAACGCTGGGGAAAGGGCGAAGATACGGAAATTTTATAATAATCTACTATTTTTAAATTTTACCCTAATCTTGTTATTTTTAATTCATGAATTGAATCTTCCATGGGAAGAGATATATGAAATAAGAAAAGTTTGAATAATAATTTTCAAATGATTATTTAATAAATGTTACCATAGTGAATTTAGAGTTTCTGCAAGAAATTACGAAATTAAGAAATTAACGAAATATAGGGATGAGATCGACCTAAATGCCATTTAGGAAATGGTTTCAGTTTCACTTACGGTTGTTCGCAATGGCCAAACCGACAGTGTTCCGCGCACCGGTTATGTAATAAGTATTCATTTCACCGGTCTGGGGGGTTTGGGGCACATTTAATTCCGGAGCAGAATACACGAGGAACACTGTGTACGTATAAAGTACGGAAGAATTATGGCCATTCATAACCGCGAGAGCTTACAGAATTAACAGCAACGAGGCTGCGTGACACGAAACAACAGGAAACGTGGACCGCCATGCTATTTAAATCATACGTCCCTTGTCGAGCCTCTAATGTAGGTCAAACTCAAATTACACACGACAAAGTATTCCGTGATATGTTTTCCACAAACATTACACAGCATCTCGGTATACTGTCAGAAAATTTCACAATTTCCAAGAAAACCCGACGTCGTTGGTGAGAATTCTTCAGAGACACGCGCGCAGATTTTATAGAGATGCTCAGTGAAAACGTAGTACAAGGGTATTCTTGCCAGAAATTACATGTGTGTAGGTGGAAAACGATATCAAATCTGTTTAATCTAAATCAGGATAGATTAGTGAGATCCATATTTACTTAGGGTAGAAATTTGAAATTTATTAAATTTTATTTTTGTAGTAGATTAAAATTATATTACAATTTGAAAGATTTTTCTATTAAATTTTACTTGTTGCGTGGTCTTAGAGTACTCCAGACGTTCACATTCTTTTGTTCCTAAATAATATTTCTAAACACATTTTTATAATACTTCCTTACATTTTTAAAAATTAATTTATGTCAACGCACTATACCACTCCATTTATTTGTCTAGATTTTTATGCTTGGCAGGGCACGAATAGCCTAAATGCGTTTTATCGATCTTCGTATAAAGAACTTCCACCGCACATTACTCCCCCAATTTCTCAACCTAATGCAATCTTTCGCAAAAAAGACCACATTGAAACCACAGAAGAGAAGCGAATAATTTAACACAGAGAAGGCAGAAGTGGGGTGAAAGCAGCGGGAAAGAGGCACGCGTGAATAGGGGTTGAGAAGTAACCAAAGCTGAAGACAACCAAAGCAAAAGTACATCCTCGTTCATAAGTTATTAAAACTTTTAAGAATCATTATCTCGTCTGAAGCATTTGACTATAAAAAAATTCATCTGCAATATTATAATCTCATAATTTGATATTCAGATTATCGTTGCATTTATTGGTATTTAGTTCCATACATGCTACGAACTATTTCAGATTTAGATTTTACGCAGACTTTTTGAGGCTTTTTAATCTGATTCACTGATTTTCTCAACAGGATTTATAGAGACAAACATATACTATACTATATACTATACTATATACGGTAAGTTTCAACAAATTCTCACTAAATCGCAATATCCCACAAATACAAAATTCTGGTTGAACCATAGAGACGAACCAATCTGCCATAGACACTTTTTTTTCTAGTTCTTGATACCTTTTCCCGTCGCATCTAAAATACACGAAATTTTCTCATTCTTTCGTTAGTATATCAAAAGACTAATAGTGTCTCGTAATATGTGTACGAGTTTAATTATTCTGCGCGACGCTTGAGGCTGAATTCTAAGGTGCTGAATCTTAGCTAACCCAAATAACGAAACCTCACCCTACTTATGAACGAGAATGTACACAGAACGTCGTTTCGTAATGATTACGACGTTCCGGTAATAAATGCAGCAGAACCAAGCTTCCCTTAAAACTCCAATTAGCAGCAGCCAGTGATTTAATTGTTTTCGAGAAGCGTGAATGTCATCGTACTCTCGCCGTGTCGAGCTTTTCTCTCGATTCAACGTTAAACACGTTCAGTACTAGGCGCGCCAGTTATACACGTTAATTTGGCGACCGTCTTCTAATTGCACCGGTGGCGAATCGCGACGATGCTAGTCGGCCTACATGGAAAACGTAAATCCAGCCTGGAGACCAAAGGAGAAGTAATTTCTAGAATTACAAGAAACGCTGAACGTCGAAAAAACCTTTGACGAAGGTCTAAGCGAAGGATTGAGTCGGCACGAATTAATTGGATTGATCGCGACGGTTACTTTCCGTCTCTGTACTTCCGGTTCTTTGACTACCTTGAATGGCTACCTTGAATTTTGTGTATTTTCGAGACTTTTTAAATCTCCTAGAGTTTTGTTTGAGAAAGAGTAAATGAAAGAAGAAGATTGGTGTATTTGCTGTTGGATACTCTGTTATAATAATATTGAGGTTCATTGTAAATTGGCTTTGAATGGATTGAGAAAACACTAGACAATTTGAGAAAATTATATCATTAGCGCGTTGACTGCAAATTTCGTACATTTTGTCCTGGAAACAGTACGTTGAAATATAATAAATCGTAATATTTAATTCTTCATAATATTTTCTGAATCATTTACACCGTTGAGAATGTTTTAGTCTATGAAATTTATCTTACTTCCATCATTCTGAAAGATATATTAACGTAGATCGCCGTAGATGTCTAGTTTAGAGTTGTTAACAATTTTTAGTCATTACTTCCTAACGATCCATGTAATGTAAGTTTACTTAAATTTAAATAACACGAAACTTCATATATTTCAACATATCTTAAAAAATGAATAAATATTAGATGACAAATTCCAACTAAGATGGACACTATACAAATAAAATCTCACACCCTTGCTGACCTCGTTCTCCGAACAATCCTCCACTTATCTGGCGACTGTACTAATTTGAAGGGCCCACAAGCGGTTCTTGGAAGTTGCGTAAATAGGGACGCGCTACTTTTAAAGGAATGCAACGGATCCGAAACGAAATGTTCGAAGGAGAAACGGACGGTCGTCGTTAGCCAGGAGTTAATTATAGACAGGAGCGCGTAATTTTGGCCGCGTTAAGTTTATATTCATCTGTCACGCTCTGAAAAGGTTCACTGCACCCGGTTACACCGCGGCACCGACTGATACGACGCGCTTCGCGAATTCGAAATTAAATGTTTCACCCGTTGTAACCTCGCTTCCAGAGAATTATGCTACCACTACGCCTTTGCCAGGAAACCGGCACCCGTTCGCTTTGATCTCGTCTTCCTCGCTTAACCCTTTAGCCAGGCAAGTTATTGCGACAATAACGTGGATAGCCGAAATTTTCCCTATTATTTAATCGTGTACAAGATCAGGATTTTACAAACGAAATTTAATAACGGATAATTTACGAATGATTTTATACTTTTAGATTTATATGTAATATTTGAGTAGTAGTTTCCAGTTGGAATGTGGAATTTAATCGAATATATACATGGTCCTCATTGGGAGATTGTAACAAGAATTTAAGAAATTTTATAGAAACTTTAAATTTTTCAATTTACGAATGCACTCTTTTAAATCTTCTTCAAATACTATAATTATAAAATATTAGATAGTTACTAATATAATAGCACGAGAAACACTTCATTCAGTAGCAACAACAATAACTACGCCTGATATGTAGTTACATCTGTAATAAGTAAAGCGACAATAATTGAAATGCGTAGAACCATCATAACATAAAAAAGTATATGAAACAATGCACAGTATAAAACAGTAAAAAAGTATACAGATCTATTTGTTATAAAATTTAGTAGGTGAAACAAATTTCTTCCAATTTTGCGGTCGTGTTTACAACAGTATGAATTCACATAATCGTGTAACCCGTTTACAACACCAACATCAACAGAAATAGCTGCCTAATCGCGCAACTTTCTCCACTATACCATCAAGGATCACCAGGAAAAAAACACAGACAGATATCATGAAAACGTCGAGGAAAACGTTATCACTTAATAAGACAATCGCCGCTCTAAACCTGGAGACAATGATTTCTCGTGTTCCCTCCACACTATCACACAACGACCAACGATGCGAGTGCCCGGCGGCATCGCCGAATGCACGCTGCGCGAGTTCCTCCTGCATTCGATTCTCCTTTCAATGAGGCATCAGTAATGCGGCAGCGTGAAAAGGAGAGAAAGAGAAAAAATTGTCGGGTTCGGTGAAAGATGCACGTACTAACATACATCTAGAACGATGTGTATATGGGCCATATGAAATGCATTATATCCGAACGATCGATTCCGTTGCATATTCAACGGAGCTCGAGAGGGAACAGGAGAAAGCTAAAGGTGCATTGTTAACGCGCGCACAAAGTGCCGTGCTCGGTAAACATATCGGGGAAAAGACTACTGGGTCACGATGTCTACTACCTTTTTAATCGGGCTGCAAGTATATTATTCCCATCGTAATTTCAGAGGGCGAAGCGAGTACGTTCTAATGTATTAGCAGTGACGATATTCTCGCCACCAGAAATCCTCCTGGGAAGTGGCCTCCTCGAATTCAAACACGCGAAGGATGTAAGAAAGAATTTTGTAAGCCGGCAAATCGAGAAATTTTCTCCATTTCTACCTCGGGTTCTACGAGATAAGGTAAGATAAAGAGGAAATAGAGGATAAATTTTTGGCAGAGTGAAAAGTTGCGTTCGGAGAAGGAGATTTTTGGAGATTATTCTTATCGTGGTTAGTCTTGATGTGGGAATATTTCGTTGGGAATAATTTTAAGAGCTTTGCAATTTGAAGGAATATTAAGGTTAGAAGATAAATCTTATGTATGTATATTAATTTTAATAGTACATTAGCAATTCTGTTATCACTATTGTATTATCTATCTATATAGGCTCATGAAAACGTTCCAACACTTATCATAGAAAATTCTTATGTATACACACATGTACGTTCTCACGTTAGTTTCGATCTTTTCCAACGGAATCATCATAATTGAGTTTCATTAGAGTGCTAATGAAATTTTAACGTGGAAGTATAACACGTGTAATATATTCGTAAAAAGTTTCTACAAGCGCTCGAATGTAATGTATGCCCATCTGTGACACTTTAACGGTCCCATTGAAACTGCCAAAAGAAAAATAAAGGAAATAAAGTAGAAACAAAAAATAAGGAAGGACAGAGAATTTTCATCAATGCAATTGCCCAAGGCAATTAGAAAATTCAGGCTTAACCGCATGACTCGAGGCTAATTCGAAGCTTATAAGTTCGGCCGCAATTTCCTGCGAACTTGTAAAGTATGAAATTCGGTTTCACGTATAATTTGTAGCTTGTCTTTCGAGAACCAGGTCCGCATTATATTCCTTTCTGTTTGCGAAACGCCGTTGCGACTCGCCAAATTGCTTTTCCACTCTTTATCGAACGCGAAACTTCTCTCTGAACCTCTGAAAACTGCTCTCACGAGCAAGGCGTGTTTCTATTTGCATTTGAAACGTGGACCCTCTTTTCTGGGTTCCTCTCGTTCTTCGACAAGAGCGAACCAGAGAATTGCTCATTTAATGGTGTGCATGATCCGCGAGAAAATTGAAGTTTCCAACCTGTTCGTGCGGAACGTTGTTTACCGGCGATGTTTTTTCCTCGATTTCTTTTTCGTTCGCTCTCCTGAGATGATATCTCCGCTCATATTGCTGCTCTCGGCGATTCGTTTAATCGTGACTAGCTTCTGCTGTGCTGTTCGCAAGAATCGCAATCGATGCAGTTGCAGTCTCTAACTATATTTTTGACATATTAATCCAAGTTTAACTATCGCAATTCTACTATTTCTATGTGACCCTTATAATTTAATTCGTAGAGTGGTATTTTATAATTATTAATGGATAATACTCGTTCTTAAATTGTCAATTTATTAACAAGATCGTCATGGAATAGTAACACCATGTTATGTTAAAAGATCAGCTTTTAAAAGATACTTTTAATATTGAAATTCTATTATTGTTATGCTATTTTTATAATTTAATTCATAGAGTAATTATTAATCGATAATCTTGATTCTTAAATTGCTAATTTATTAACACGATCGTTATGGAATGATGACATCTTCTTATGCTAAGGGATTCATTTTTAAAAGGTATTTTTCATATTGAAATTTCATTATTTTTACGATTTCACGCATGAGGCAATTTTCTATCGTTAATATCGAATGATCCCAGCTCTATAAAATTGCAGATTTATTAGGAACGACTCGTAGCCGACAATCGAGATACAATTAGCGAGTTGGAGGATATACAGCGCAGGGCTGCTTCGCTTCAGATTCCCTGTAGCGATCCGCGTGAGTCACGGAGAAAGCCAGAGAGAGGAAGAAATATATATGAAGAGAGAAGAGTTTTGAGTGGTCTTTTTCCTCTGTGGCCTGATTCAGCTCGCTTCGCGGTGGTAAAAATAAAGGAATGCAAATTTAATTACCGGAGTACTCGGCACGTCGACGAACCGCGGGGAGCTACATACATTTCGCAAGTACAGACCCATGACATTTCGCAAAAATTTTAGTTCCAATTAATCTTGTCACCATATTTCCCCGCGTTCTCTCTCCTTCTGCAAAATATCTAACGGTTGGCCCGCGTGTAACGTTATTATATGCGATATTACGATCGAACAAAAATGACAATGTCATTCGCGTTAATTGACACGGCAGATCCCTACCATAAGTGGATAAATAATCTCCATTTAGTACGATGCAGTTCTTTTTTCCCTCCCTCTGAACAACGATTTAATTATTCATCCATTCAAAAGCTAATGCTAATATGTAATGCGTAATTGAATGAATTATGTCGTTGTCAAATAAAATAGCAAGAAATTGCGCGATAATGTTTGACCGATTTTTTACATTATTTAGCTATGTTTCGGTATTCATTAATGTATAAAATATTAGATAATGTTTTAATAATTCCTCTGTGCGATAAATTTTGTAGTACGGCATATAATGATTCATGGCATGTGCTGTCGATACGGTGTCCATCACTGCCTCCATTAAACTGTCATTCTGAATCGCTCATTTTTCAAATGGAATTCGTTTTATTCAATTTTTCACATAAAATCCATTTTTTCGAGTTAAATTCCAGTGAAAAGTATTCTTTAAAAATCTGTGCTTTATACGTATAGATAATATCTATGTATTCTCTATTTTATATACATATATATTTATAGTATATAATAATATAATATATGGAGAATATATACTTATTCTCTATGTCATATATAATAGAAAATATTTTTCATAAAGAGCAAACTAGAATCAAAACTGTACTGGCATCAAATGTACCATTTAATAGAACTAAGCAGCGATTTTCATATCTTCGATACAGTATCACCTGAACGATATTACTAAACCATATCTCGATTCACATCGACTGATTAAAGCACTGCACAATATAAAATAACAATGTGTGATTAAGATAAATCCTATCTTTTAGCGCCATAAATCGCTATTATTCACGTTCGAATAATCGCACGAATGGATGAAAAAGAAAAATCAGTCAAATGGGTTGCGAGCTTTCACGCGCGTGAACTCACGCATCATGCGAGCATTATGCGTGCCTTAACACCAACCGTAATGGATTAATCCCCTTTTTACTGTGCCTTCCATACAGAATCGTATTCCCAGCGCGATTCACTGTCACACCGAAGGAAATGTCATCCATCACTCGGGCTGTCTCGAAACTGTGTGCTCGAAAAAAGGCTTGACAGACGAACAGACGGATATGTGTTCAACATAAGCCGATTTGATAGGGAAAAGGTGAGTCTGTATCCATTTTGAGGTACATATATACACCTATCTACAGTTGCAAGGAATAAAGGTAAGTTGCTATGGCGTAGAATTTACACGTACTCCGTTCGAAGCTAGGGATAAGTAGTATTAGACAATCACTGAACGGACAAGTCGATTCTACTGGGAATATGCACGAAACACGTTGCGCGCGTCTGTTATATACGTGCAAATAGCTTCAGTAGCAGCTAATTTTAATGAAATATTTTATCGTATTAACATTGGACGAAGAATCACGGGTTTTAAAAATAAGATTTGAATTACAGCGAGTTCTGTGTCAGCTTATAATACTGATAAATCTTTTAGTATCTTGAAGTTTTATTCCAAAGGGTTTCCTTTTGATATTGTGGGCATTTGAACTGAAGTCAAGCTGTTGGAAACCAATCAGCCTCTACTTTTTGTAAATCTCAATTTCATTATAGAGATACCGAAATGTTCTGCTTCCAGGAAATGGATAATTCGGATTAATTCGGTCTAATAACTCAAAGGATAAAATGTAAATGGTAAATGTAGTCCATTGCTAAAGATCTCTTCGTCCTTTGAAATTTTATTCCAAAGTTCTTGCTCATATTCTGGCCACAGCAATATTAATTGCGGCGGGTGAATAATGGTCGAAAAATTGAAATTCGAGTACGGAATTGGATCCATTGTTAATTTCTTTGATCCTCTGAAATTTTATTCCGCAATTTTTGCCAATATTACGGTAACAGGAATGTATTAATTACTGAGAGTGAATAATGGCGCAAAATATAAAATTTAAATAGCGGCCCATTGCCGAGTTCTCTTATTCTTTGAAACCTTATTCCAAAGCTTCTATTTATATTCATATTTCAAAATTGTTTTTCCAATTACATCAGAGATCAAAATCTTCTGTTTTCTGTAGATTTCCCCTTCCCCTTAAATTATTGCTAATAAAATTCTCGCTGGTATGAACCGTAAGAGTCAATTCTCGGGATTTTCCAAGAATTTCCCGATGCGGAGGAGCAGCCTTTATACCACGAACTTCATAAAAATCAAGAATATATGTGAACGAAAAGGGGAAAGCGAGGAAAAGAAAGAAAAGAGACGATTCACCGGAAAGCATAGCAGGGTACTATTCAGTAGCTTGATAAACACACCGCACGGAGGAAAAGGCTGGAAAAGAGTGGAACAGGAGTGGAAAAAATGCGGAAGAGCGTCTCCTGATCTGCATTTTTCATTTAGTCCCTGTTCCCTTCGGATAAAATGCATTAGCGAGTGCTCGCGTGAATCATACTGCACCCCATACGGACCACTGGTTACCATGGACGAACAGCAATTCGGAATAACAGTGCAAACAACATTGGTGTGGTTGTTCGTTCGTGACATCATCGTATATTTAATTTTGTATACACCATTTGCATATCGAGCCCGCTTTGCATCTTGTTGGGACTTCAGAAACGCTGATTTTCAAATCAGCAAATTTTCACATCAATCAATCACTTTCTTTGCTTTTTACAAGGTCTCTGAACATCGTAGTGCAAGTAGGAGACTTTTAATTCGTTACCTTCTTATTTTGGAATTTATATTCGAATTAATACTTATGTTAGAATAGGCTATGGGAATTGTGTTCGTTTACACGACGGAATATAAAATTCTTTTGGAATCTTCTTTAAGCGTATTATTGCTTGTAAAAAGTAAAATAAAACAAAGTATTCGTTTGTGTTTAAATTCCCAAATGGACGAATTCCCGGAGCTGATGGTTGATTAACACTTTAACGAAAGAACATACCAGTTATCGGTCCATTTAAAAATTTTATTAACCATGGCAGATGATTTTTAAACCTAAAATATAAATATTTGAAATAATACGTAACTTGAAAAACGTTGAAGAAATTATATAGGAATATTAATAGAAGCCTCTCTAATATAGATGTAAATTTTCATACTAATATCTCAAGCCAGAATGCAACGATTTGAAGAAAAATTGACGAATTTTCTCTTATTTTCCGAACGTGTTCCGGAAGGATAAAAATAAAACTAAGTACGTCGACGTCGGTGAAGCGTTAACCTTCTAGATATCAGAGAAGTTGTACAGTTCTCTGAGGCGGGAATTACTTGAAACGGAGAGGAACCAATTTCTCTAGCTTCCTCGATACTTTCAGCGATAATTTCGTTAGAAATACGTCGGAGGAACGATCGAAATCTGAACATTACTGGCTTCACGCTCGATTTCAACTTCGAGATATGTCTCGTACAGAATTCTCTCGCGTGCACCCTCATCCCTTTTCTCCCCAGGTATTTTTCACCGGTGCTATTGATCATTCTCGTCGACAAGGTGTGAGATTGAAAACGTGTCTGTTCGTAGCGGAGCGGCGCCGCGGACAATTTCCGCTGCGTCCTCGTTTTCGGCTGGAGGACCTCTTTCTGTTAATTTTAGAAAGGACTGTCGGTTCTGCTAGGAATCGTGACTAGAAAATGAGGGAAACCTTCATGGCAACATGCAGATAATTCATTTTGTTTACGCTCGTTGTGTTTATACAACTTTTTTACATTATTTTACTGTTTGGTCTTCGTTGGATTAAAGGCCGCGCGTGGCTAGGCGTGTCTGACTTGTTATTGACTAATACTACTTCTCGCTTGTTACAATAGGAAATCAGACAATAAATCTTCGTTCCAGGAAAATTTCAACTAATATAAGAAATTATTTCTTCATTTCGCTGCTCTACGTTTACGCAGAGTTTAGCTTATCCTTTTGGGAAAACTCCGAAGTGTTTTATGGGCATAAAAGCTTCCCATGATAAATGTTCAAATATTCTCGCGAGCCAGTGTATATTTTGATAATGTCTATTGAAAACATATAGCATTCATTTCGAGTTATACAGACCCGAGCGCAGCAGGATCAACCGTTTCCTCGACTCAACAGGAATATTCAATGCCATTAACTCACTCGACGATCGAACGAAGAGGCGAAAGCCGATTCTCAAACAAAGAACGCAACACAGTGGATTATCCTCCCCGATCTAGCAGCAACAGCCACTATCCACAATCGTCGTGCAATTAATTACGTGCTGGTCGTTTAATTACGTTAATTTCAGGAATACCGCAACGATCACCGGCATGAGACTCGTTCGGAAAACGTGTTTACGCGGTATGTAATTCCCTATGTTCGATAATTGCACGCCCTTCTTCCCTATATTTCCTTTAAATTTTATCATTTTTCCCCCAGAAAGATGCAATTCCCGGCGAATGCCTATGAATAGCGAGATACGCGAGGGGAAAAACGAATGGAGAAAGGAGTGGGAAAAGAACAGCAAAGGAAGATATGGAAAAAGAGTGAGAAGGGGTGAGAGAGAGAGAGAGAGGGAGAGAGAGGGCGGAAGAGGGAGGAGGGGTAAAAAAAGAAACAGTAAAATGAAAATTCACGAGGGTGTGCGTGAGACGTTGCTTCGTTTCATTTCCGTGGAAAATTTATTGGATATATCGACGGGTGGGGTGAGTGGCAGCGGCCGTTTAATTAAATCAATAATAAAGGGATAAATAAACTGCGCGATTCCGTATGGATGAGTTTTCATCCCGTGATTTTCGTTCGATGAAACTCGTTACACGAGTCGATGATATTTATACGAAAACGGCGTCGCAGTGAACCCGATATAAATTTTTGATGATATAACTTTCAGCTTCGGAATTATTGATTCGATGATTGCCCGGGTGTTTATTAAGAGCGTGGTAAAAATATCGACCATTTGCACGAGCCTCCGTACATTAATGTTTGTTAATCACAGTTCGTACTCGAGGCTCGATTTATTAATATTTGTAATTTATTGGAGAATTGGAAAATTTGAATTAATATGTTTAATTAGACGTAAAGAAGTGTTTGTTCCTCTGACAGGCGGAAGGATATTCGTGAATGTAATTATAAAAATTTTGCTATCGAGCAAGCCTCACTCGCTGCGTGTAATTTTATGGAATACGAAATGTAATCGGCGGACTCACCTGTGCATCTGCGAGGATGCGCCGCATCAAAGCCAAGGTGGGGTGCGTTGTGAGGTCATCTTCGAGGGCAAGTGCTTCACCTTCTTTGTTTAAGCGGTTTAAGGTATTGAGGGCTGCAACACAATATAAATAACCTTGTAATATGAATCTTGTAACATCAACTAAACCAGCGAAAGAATAAGGAGATGGAAGAAATGAGAATAAAGTAGAAAGAAAAAGCAAGCAAGCCAAAGTTCGTCTGCAGATTATACCATTTTTAGTTTCATTAGTTAGGTTACCCAGAATTTTATAAATCATGGTTTCAATTAATTTTATCGTAATAATTACAATAATAAATAAAAACTGTGTCATTAAATCTTACGACGGTCGAGCTTACAGTAACTTCCATTCGAAATATTTTTTGGTAAAATAGAAATCCCAAGATTAACACTTTAAATCATTTTATCATAAAAATATTCCATAAATTCGAGGAAAATACGAAAAAATCTTTGTTAAAACACTTTGACGACTGGTGTCGCGTAGACGTGACTTCGTTCTGCCATCTGTTGTCGACTGCCGTCACGTTTACGTGACTTCAGCCTTTCTTTTAATTTAATCGCCACTTGAGCGTGAGACAAACGATTCCTGTGTTTGAAAGTGTTCTACTAAAGTAAAGCGATTTACGATTGCGCTGAAAAGACCGGCAATTTGTGAGTCTAATGATCCAGCGAAAGTGAACGGTCAGAAAATGATTATAATCGCAATTTCTGTAACTGCCTGGGACAATCAGAAAATAAATAAGCAAAATTCGTATAACGTTTATGCGTGTAGAAAATAAACGAGGATAATATGATAAAGATTCGATGCAATTTATTCAAAAGATGTATCATAATTATAACAACAGACAATATAAGATGTACGTCGAAATGTGCGACCGACAAAACGTTAACGTAGAATTTTAATTCCTTGAAACAAACTTCTTTGACTGGAAAAAAAGGCCAAGATTATAACGTGAACATTCAAAGGCAGGGTTAAATACAAAAGACCAAGAACCATGGGATTTGTGCTGACAAGATGGCCGTCGTTTCCTGACTCGTTCATCTCGCATTACCTTCGCCGAAGTCGTTGCTGCGACGGGATAATTGAATTCTCAGAGCTTGGTGCTCGTAGCGCGAAGGTGGAAAGGCCCGAGGGGTGCCAAACTGTTATCGACAAGCTCGTTTCGATCATAGGTCAGAGACGATGAGCCACGCCATCCCTATGTCTCGTCCTTTTCTTCCTCCTCCTGATACATCGCGTTCGACTTTCTCGAGTGCGCTTTGATGTATAACTCGCACGAGAAACTTTCGTTTGAATTGTTTCGACATCGATTCACTGAATTCGAATCGATGTTTAATGGGTTACCGATCGACTGTTTTTGATTTTCTATCGATGCTTTCCGTCGATTCGCAACACGTTCGTGGTCGAAAGTTTTGAAACGATCGATGTATGGAATAGTAAGCGAAATAAATTTGATTTTTTCTCGATTTAGATGATTTTAAGATCCTCAGAGTGTCGGGGTATTCGGTGCTTGGATTAATTATAGATTCAAACGCGGTCGCTGCATTATTTCTCCAATATTTCCAAGAAACCATTATTCGTGTCTGGATGTGTCAAGTGAAATCGTTTTTGTAAAGGGTAAGTTGAACGCTGTAGAATATCAGGAGATGTTACATGACGAATTATTGCCTTTCATAACTGAAATAGGAGATCAAAAGACTATTTTTCAAGGAGACAATGCTCCCATTCATGCAGCCGCTATTATAGAAACGTCGTTTCAAGATTTCGGAATAGAATTTCGGGAGTCACGAAGAGGTTGAGAATTTAGAATTTTGGAAAATAAGGTAAGAAATTTGAAAATATGGTCACACTGAAATCAGTTGAAAAATTAGAATCTTCGAATTTTTTAAATGTATTTACGTATTCGAAACTTAGACACTGAGATAAGCTGAAGGTTGAGAATTTTGAAAGTTGAAATCAACTGAAAATCCATAACTGAAACTGCAATCAATCATTGAACTTTGAAAATTGAGATCAAGTGAGAATTTACAGATTTGGAAATTCGTTTGAAAATTGGTTGATAGTGAAACTGGAACTGTGAAAACTGACCCAAGTGTCGAAAAACAAGACTAATTGGAATTTAGAGTTTTGGAAATTGGGAACAATAGTAGATCGGCAAATTCGAACAAGGTTGAAAATATCGTTCTTCAAAAATTGAATTAAATTCAAATTGTCGAAATTTGAAAACTTAAAAATTCCAATGATACCGAATAACATCCAAATTCCTTTTTTTTTCTAAATTTTACATACACTTGACACGTTTCTATCTTTCAGTTCTACTAAACTTCATCGATTATATCTTTAAATTTAACAAGTTCTCTTAACTATTTCATATTAAAATGTTTCCTTTTAGTCGTAAAAGTCCATTAATATTATGCCATGTTATTTTCTTTGCGACTTTCAATTATATTCACAGCCAATGTAATATTACAAATATAATATTATTAAAATGAATAGCACGAACAAACGTAATATCATTGATACGTGATAAGACAATTTCAGCAAATACTAATGAACATACCCAGAAGTTTCATAATAAAAAAGTTTCCTATCGATTACCTCGATATTACGAATATTTCTGAAAGTTTTATCTTCTAGAGAGGATTCCGAGTCGATGAACATTCTCGGTAATTTCATTTTATTCCTCATCCGGGCGATACAAATAATTCATGGGGTAATTGCGTTAAGTTTATTCTGCTCACACTTTCGGCCAAGTGTTACATCCTTTCATCAAGAAGTTGTACGCAGCGAGTAATTAAGCGACGAGATAAGAAATCCGTTTCGTTGCGCCCCACGTAACGAACCTTTAAACATTCTCGCTTAATTAGTTTTCAAATTCGAGCAATTACACGATGGCCGAAAGCGAACACCGGCAATTACCCGACTAACGAAGTTACCAACAATCTTTGCCGTGTAGATAAGTTGCTCCGGCCAGTTAACAGATGAAAATCAACCGTTTATTAATTCCTCGTGAATCTTTTATTTCAATATTTAATCGTAATTTATTCGATCATTGACTTGATCACAAATGTTACGATGGACTGAGCGTTGTAATACGATTTGTAGAGAATTCTATAGAGAATTTCCCCGTATAGAGAACCGCAGAGAATTATTCTCTAATTCTAGGATTTGCAGAGATATTTCTAGGAAATTTCATGTTGTAAATATCACCAATATTGTCGTCGACTGAACGTGAACATATTAAGGGAAAAGCGTTAGGGATGAAAACCTCGCGTGAAAAATTCAGAATTTGCAGCAAGATGTTCGTAGAAAATTCTACATTTCAAACATTAATATTGTCGTCACGTCGTCCGGATTTAAGGATATACAGGGACAAATTTCGTACAGAGAATTCAAAATGTGCAATAAGTTGCGCATAAAATTTATTACGTTAGAAAATTTTAAGAATGAAATTTCTCATAGAAAATTGTTTAAAATCCAACGAAATTTTTTAGAGTTTGTGTTTTAAAAATACCATCATCCGATGGATCTGATATTGGGAAATAAAATGTCATATTGTATGAAATTTTCTTCACATTATTCAGCTATTATCAACAATATTCATTGCGCGTTATACTACGTAATACAGTGGGAGATTATCAGGAACGATTGGGGTAATGTGTAATTGACGGAAAACATCGAAATTCGATGACATTTTCCACAATTCGGAGCACTGTACTGTTTTGGTGGATATCGATGCATTAGTACACCTATCGAACTCTCATAAACGTCAATGTAGCGAGCTCTCGAAACTCCTCTCTCTCTCTCTCTCTCTCTCTTTTCCAATCCCTCGTTCAATTCGATACTCGATTTATATCCCATCAAATTCTCATTTATTAGAAAGTATCGAGATAAAATTTGAAGTACGTAGACGGTTCGTTACGGACGTGAAGTTTTGTAGATAAAGCTAACGTATGATCGACGTCATATTATTGAAAATAGAAAAGCGGTCAGTTCAAAAGTTCCAGTATTTTTAAGCATTGCTCTATCGAAGAAAAGTGAAGTTTCTGAGAGTTGAGGTAAAAACGGCAGATAGAAAAATGTCTAAAATATCTTGAACGTTTAATTGACCAGTTTAATTAAAATTTTAGTAGACTTTTTAATAAGTAAGAACTTTCATTGGGAGTGATCAAACAGATACGTTGAAGAATACTGTGAAAACGAATATTATCGTGATCAAAAATACTACATATAATCATAAAATAGTTAACACAGGATTTATCAACGATTAAGGTATAAAACCTGTACGAAAGAAAAATTGTAAATTTACAAAATTTCTGGAAAAGTATCAATTAATCGTTTCGATTCGTTTTAGTAATAAACCGCTCACTTCCCTTCTATTCCGTCGGATATTCACATTAAATCCTGTCGTTCGTTAAAGAGTGAATGATGCTTAAAAATCGTGGTGTCCGTTTGATTGTCCGTCTTAATATCTTTTTGTATTCCTTTGGAGAAGATGGTTTTACGTTTGCAGAGAGTTAAGACAGGCAAGTACACGCATCGGGTTACAGTCAGGTATGTGCATTAAGGCACATAAAGGGCTTACGTAGACGTAGGCGACCCTCCCAGCTGGTATATAGGTCTACGTGCAAACACGCAAGCACGTTAAGTGCGCTTCCAGCACGAGGTCGCTATGAGACCAGCAGGGAACCGCGAAGGGGTTAGCCTGATATATGGGATAGCTTGATATTATGCGCCTCCGCACAGACCGGAGGAATATTCTTTACGATCTTTCCTCGAAAATGAAACCTATTCGATACGTCGAGATATACTCGACAAAATAGCCAGCTTTTATTTAACTTCGCGTGCAGATTCGTACTATTTTTGTAGACAGAAGATTAACCCTTTTATTGCTATTAGGTTGTCCGGAAAGTGTCTATCTTTTACAGACACGTCTTTTACAACGACGCATCTTTATACAAACATGAAACCTAATCTGTCGAACGTTGTGATCTTTATTTTGATAGAACAAAATGGATCATACATAATTCGATAAAATAATATAAAACGGAAAATGTTGTGCCATTATTTCCCTATAAAACGAAAGAAACTTTTCGGGCGACTTAATATAAATGGTACCATAAATATTGTTGTAATTTCGCTGAAAGTTTCACTAATCTTCAATTAGTAATAATTGAGTAGCTTTTAATTAGTAATAATTTTATACTTCTATTTATATAGAAATCAAGAATGTTTCGAAATATAAAATACCATAGCGCGTATTTAAAAAAAAAAAATAATAAAGATAGTCTATTGTAATAAAAATAAAATTGTCTGCGCTAGTATAACGAAAATAAACTTCACTGAAAGAATATGATAAAAAGTTAAAGGTAATTTTATAAATAGCACTTTTATTGGCAATATATAATTACTATCGGCTAGATCGGCGTTGTTACATCCCATCAAAAACTTTCTGCCAAGGTTTAAGGAATAAAAAGTGGCATTATCCGTAAAAAACATAGATAAAAAAAACACTAAATACCGATTACATGGAATGTACCTATATACAACTTTAATTTATTTTCAGAGTTCTAAGATCTCTAAAACTTCGCTGTAATACCTTCAATTACGATTTATAGCTGTGAGATCTATTATTAACCTTGCTGTAGTACTCGAATTTTTATGCCCGACTCACGCTCAACAAACAAGAACAAGCAAGAGGAATTTTTGTTAAACATTTTAACAAAAATTAGTTAGTTTTAGATAAGGTTAAGGTTTAGTTTTAATACAAATTAAAAAGTGTTTCTCATTTTCTGCGACACTTCTCAAAATGATATTTTACCTCTTTAAGAAGCATTTTTCAATATATTGAAGTTTGGAAAAGATCGGAGATACCGATCAAGTTGTAAAATATTATCGTATATTAAAGCATCTATCTATTAAAAATGCTATTTTCTACGATTTTTCTTAAACCTTTCACCCGCTCCAGCTACTTACTCCTTTTCTAAAAGCAATTTATTAGAAGATTAGAGACTTCTTTCAAAGTCAGTTTCAGCTGCATCCTCTACGATATTGTGCTTTATGAAATAGCAACGACCAATCACCAAGAAAGCCCCATGTGCACCATGGTAATCCATATACCACTTTTTTTTTTCCTGCAAGACTCACCTTCCTCGAAGGGCTGCGCCCGCTTAGCGAATGCCCTCGAGAAAACGCCGCGCGGTTTCGAGGTCTCCACGCCGTTTTCTACGGCTGCGCTCATTTTTCTGAGTGGTCCTTCACGGAGCTTGTGTTCCCAGGATGAATAAAGGGACCATCTGAAATTCACGTGACACTCAACATCTTTGTTTAAAGAATCCGCGGTCATGGTACGAGAGCTTTGATACGAATCTCCGTTTGACGTTCCTGCAATCACTTCTCACCCCTAATTAAACGATTGAAACGATTTTCTACCGTAAAATAATTCTCCCTTATTATTAGGTTTCAATTGTATAGACGATCTTCTTTTCTGTTATTAAATTTGGATTTGAGGAAATAAAAGATACTTCATGAGCTTGGATTTTGAGATATTAGAAGTAGATATTTTATTTTTATTTCTTTATATATTTATTATATATATTTTGCTGTATAGTAGCTATAAATTTATACTTAATAAAATATGTATATATAAAAATAATAATAGATACGAATAAATCGTCAATTCAATTGGTACCGATATGTCTAATGTTACGCTATTGAAATATTGTACCACAATGTTAAATAAAATTTAATGTATCTAGATACAGAAGAACGTAAAACCTGCCAGTCCCGTAACACGATGTTACAGAAAATTAACGGAATTTATGTCACTGCTCATTATTACAAAAAAATATTACATCATGTACTCCATTTCACCATCTTGATTCGTTTCATAACGATGAGAATACAACGTTCCCTACGATTTCACCACTTCCACTTATCACCAAGATTCCAACAGATAATAAAAAAGAAAACTCTGGACGATCTACATATCTGGTTTTCACACATTTTCTCCAACGTACACTATTATTTCCGCTGCAGTAATGTTTTGCAATTTTCCTATTGCCCCGGAATATATCACCTTGGCTACGTAACAATGCGTCATATTACATCACTATAGATATTCGCACAATGTCCCTAGTTAATTGCTGTTCTTCAATCAAGAGTTTCCCTTTAATTAAATGTAGATTATCTGATTACGGAGTAGAGATTACAACGAAGAACTGCCGGTGGTACGTCAAAGATTAAAAGCAACAAAGGGTGAAATCCCGTACAACATTGCATTCAAGGTTCTCTCTTTACGAGGCCTGGATAACATAGCATTAAGTCTACTCTGTTTAATTACTAAATCTTTATAATCTTCGCGAGCATTTTAATGCTGTGTCCAATGGAAGGCTGTTCTGGGAGATCTAACGATGACGTTTACGATTGTTTAAACATGATCATATTGCGAGCACCGATTTTAGAAAGGAAAAAGATAGAACGGTGCTAAAAATCTTGATACTAAATTCTTTTAACGATAAAAATATGAGTGGAGGTTGTAGAAAATGGCAGGCTGAAAATCGTAATGATGTAGGTCGAGATTTTGAAGTTCTGGATTTATAATTACCCATTTTAATCTTCAAACGTATAATTAATTAAGTTGTAATTTTACTCTGCGTTTGGCACGTGTTCGTCGTTTGGAAAAATATAATATAGTAATAATAATATTTATCATACGCTAGACTAAATGTCTATTGTACGTTTATGTTTAAACTTACAGATCTATGTCGATAGTTATTTACCTAAAACTTATTTTACACTTTCAATACCTTTTTCCTTAATTCTGCTCTAATCCTAAACCATATTATGCTAGCAAATTTCCTTAGACGTACATCAGTGTAACTTTAGCCTTTGTTCTTATTTACACTCTATCGAACTCTATCCTCTTCTTTGCTTCCTGGATAAATGATTTGGAAAAATATAATGGAGTTTTTGTAACAATAAACACAGACCACTATTTCACGAAGAATAGGAGTGGACTTACACCACTATGATTCTCACTTCTGTTATTGAGAATCGTTGATTTTCTCTTTCGAGGTGAATCTGATTCAAGAAAATGAAAGACGATTTATGGAGCGTGAATCTCTGTGATATAAAACATTTCTATGGGAAAATAAACAACTGAAAATTGTAGTTATATTTCTCGCGGAGAGAACAAAGATTTATGGAGTGTCTGCAAGTGGTATATTTTCGTGAGACGATCTTAGAAATTCTGCAATTATTTTCGCAAAGACTACACGAATTCAATTTTATATAGATTTAATTTAAAATACTTTATAAATTGTACACGCCCATTTGAAAATATTATATCACTCTTTTGGTATTGCATTAATATTGTAATTATTATTCTATTAATATGTAATTATTCGTATAAACTTCTCCACTGTTATATATTTTGAATCATAGAAAAACCATGCGAATTAGTAACACGCAAGACTTATTAATATTTAGAGTTACGTTGAAAGATTGATAAACTTTTGCTTTAAGCCTCACAACTCTAGCTTATCGTCCAGACGTAACCCTTAGAGCGCGAGCTTTGACAACGGATATCTACAGCGATGGCAGGATAAACATCCCCTAAAAATTCGAAGCTTACGGTCCCTCGTATTATTAAGGGTACTGTGCATGTACATACACATCGTTCCCCTCGATAGAACTCGATATTCGATCGTCATAATTTATCATTACACAGGGGAAAGGGCGCGTTCGATAAATCCTCGTTGCGTTCGACCGAGTTTGCTCGTTGATTTACGCGCCTTACTGTTAGTGACTTTAGTCATAAGGGAGACACGGTATCCATAGGTCAATAGTGGCTTCTTTCCAATACAAAGCAAAATGGAAAATTAATAAATAAACAAATAAATGCTTTTGATTATAAGAGAGACACGGTATCTATCGGACTCCATTGGATTTGTAATATAAAAAGGAGTATGAAAAATAAATAAATAATAAATAAACAAAATAAATAAAGAAGTGGAAAATCGAAGAAGAAATCATGAGCCAATGGCCAAGTGTATTATTCAGATATCTATAATTCATAACAATAGAAACAATAGATTGTCTTCGATTTTCTATTCGAAGACAAATAAATTAATGATTTGATCGTTCAAAATATTGATAATCCAAGTGATACGAATATATTTTTGTAATCTTCGAAATAATCTATTCCGTTCTATTTCTTGTTTGGAAATAAACATATCAATAATTTAATCGCTTAAAATATTTATAATCCAGGTGACGCAAGTTAATTTGGCTCTGCCAATTAATTCTTTAACTACGGTGGATTTAATGGAATTTAATGGAAAATAACTGTTTATTACTACGAACATAATAATTCCTTATTGTTAGATACACATTAAAACAATTGAATGAGATAATGGTACAGAAAGAAGTTCTCAAGTTAAGCTATGTTCAACTAGAATCTTTAATTACTGCAGAAGTTTCATACTACGAAACTGCTGCAATCACATTGCGATTAAAAGAGAATAATTACACGCACAGGTTGGAAGATCGAAATGAATCAATTAAACAAATTAAAAGACGTAAACGGGAAGAGTTTAAGAACAATTCTGCGAAGCTAGAGATAAGCCAGAGTTAGAATAAATTAAGGAACAAACATTAGATCAAACAGACTGGATGCAAAATGAGCGAGTAATTTCGTTTATTATAGAGAAACAGCTGGAGTTGTCACGTTTATTCCGTGCCGTGGCAATTTCTAATGCACGACCCCCCGGAGTTCAATTCCGAAATGGACATATACTGGTTTGCCGATCCCTTTTGTCAAACGGAGGGAGCGTTCGGCAGATGACAGTTTCATTTACAGGATCGCAACTGAAGCCACGGCAAAACAGCGATTTTCTTTCCTTTCCAAATTGCATACAAGCATTAAAATAAAATAAACATTTATTTTCGCCAATTTCATTTTATAAAAGAGCAATTGTGTTTTAGAAAATGCGTTCAAAAAATTTCATTGAAAAATCTGCGAAAATTTAAGAGACGCTAGTTTATATATCTCAGAAGCCGAAAACTTGCTAATTAAAATTTTCATTATTAAATACATTTTAAAGATCCAAAATTCCTTAGTCTATAAATGTTATGAATTTGAAACGCTACTGTATAGATTGGAAGTTTTCAAGTTAAATTCTTTTTCTTTTAACTCTGTCTCCTTCTTTTTCCTTTTTTCTTTTTTTAAGGTACACAAAGTTGTAAATAACGCAACTAATTTAATTTATATAAATTTCCGGAGTTCGTAAGTTCCCAATTAGATCCACAAAATGAAATCCGTTGAAATCGAATTAAAACCATCTTCACAAATTAATCATAAAATCACTCTGTTTTTCAAATTTGTAGAAGCTTCCCCTAATGATTCATTCCATATTTCACTGTGAAACTGGATTTTCCACGGCTGTTTCGACTAATAGAAATTAACGGACGAAATTTTCTGCACTCGTTTAATTCAAAGTTCGAGGTAAATGTAGATTCGATTCGCGAGGACGATATAAATGATGCTGAGAACTGGAGGAAGAAAAATCTCATTAGGAAATTCCATTTTTGCGCGAACAGCGGGAAGCTGACGCGTATATTCTGGCAAGCTTGTTCTTCCAGCATGTCCTTTTTCACCGTTGGAATGCAAGTCGCTATGGTGGATCCTTCTTCTGTCAGAAGTTTCAGAATGGATGATAATTCTTGAAACAGAGGCGCGTCCTCGCGAAACGTAAATTTCGTGGTTTGGCTTCACTAGTCCGCGTGTACTTCGTTGCCAAGGGATTCCAAGTGTAAACTTGTCAAAACACTGTCAATTTACAGGGATATTCGTGCGGAGAGTAGATTATCCAAGGAAAATTAACGAAGTTTCTGATCTCACATTTGGTTGCCAGTAAAGATGAAAAATCGACGATTAATTATTCTTTGTAAATTATAAATTAGTGTTGCTTAAGAAAGTAAGTTTCAAACGATCAAATGAACGTTGAAGGAAAGAATTAAAAGAAATCAACAAATTAAGCAAATAAAGTTAAATTAATATCTATAAAAATCTACGAATCGCGGACAAGTATCGAACTTTATTTCTCTTTCAGTATCTCTTCACCATCTATGATAAAGTTGGCCAAGAAATGTTATCTTTCATATATTTTACGTGTACCTATACTTTGCATATTGTATACATATTTGCATATTCTATATTTTTACATATTTTATGTACCCGATATTTTATACGCGTATCTTTTCTTACAAAAATATAGATAAAAAATATAGAATGAAATTTTTTGGCCACATTCCTAATTTTCTCAGATAACATTCTACGCTGCACAAACGACACTCTGAACTAACCAAATCCAGCTTTACATCCAAAATTCCTGCAAAACGTAGCTTCACTATATTATCATTTCTGCATATGCAGATTTATCACTGTACTTAAGGGAACGCGAATATTTTCCCGAAGGTTCTGAAGTATTAGGATAAGGGCAGATTGCAGATGTTACTGGCACATTAATTCCGAAATCTATGCGGCAATATCTCAGTGCAGATTCCTGCTATCTTAGAATAGGGTGGATAATGCCGATGTAATTTGTATTTACGAGCCTCCGTAGAGCCATTGCACGGCATTGCTCAATGGAGCACACATCCTCTTAGAAAAGAAGCATCGATCGGCGAATAAAGTTAAAGGAAAGAGCGTTCCAGAATTTCTAGTGACACGAAAGATTTCTAGCTAGAAAAATATCTTCGCTAACCGAACCCATCGATACGTTCGGGTTTTTTATTTGCGCGAATCTCATTAATGGAAATAGGTTCTTTTTTCCTAATAGAGATCGACTAGAGCATGATTTACACTAAGGTTTCGCGACGAAGGTGATATCTAGGTCGGTGAAACCTTGAGGAAAGTTAAATTAGAATTAATACGATCAAGGAGTTGTCAACATTTCTTTATACGCCATGTAAATTTTATTCTCTTCGAAAATAATTACTCTACTTGAGAAAGTTAAATTGTAATTGATAAATATGATCAGACGTCTATCGTGTTTTTATAGACACCAGGCAAGCTTGTAGCAGATGGAAGCTAAAAATTATTATTCATGACGCCTCGGAAAAGTTGATCTTTTATGCGTACAGGAGTATCCAGATTTCCCAGCTTTCAAATTAGTTGTTTACAGCACTCGAGCAGCGTTGAATTAAAAATTGAAATTAATAGATACGATTCAAAACTTGTAGACTATCGTGTTTCTCTCGTGCATCGTGTAAATTTTCACGTGTTCTCGCTTCTATCAATTCTGATGCTTCAGATAAGTTGTTCATCGGTATTAATACACGCAATTAAGGACTTGCAAACTATTTTCTCGCGCAAATTTTCCTCTTTCTTTAAAAAAAAAAACGGCACCATTCGTGGTATCTTCGCAGATAGAAATATCATTAATGAAGGATCATTGATTTAGAGGTCTGAGAATAAAATGTTTCAACTCTTTTGAACATCTAGGTTAATTATTTTCATGTTGCAGAATTGTTGTAGAATTGTAGAATGTTCCACAGAGAAGCTCAATGCAAAGAAATAAAACTCTTCGCAACTTAGGAAATGCCCGAATTCTCAAATTTAATCCTAGCACGCCGTTAACAATTAATTAACGACCTATATATTCTCTTCTAAGTTCTTGGAAATAGGTCGTGCTTCTACAAATAAAGCTCTCCGTACAATCTTTTTACTACGCTTTCCGGAGAAGCCCTTTCTATTATTCAACTTATTCCCGTCGCAACACATGGGTTTGAGTTTGGCCTGAATTACAAGTCCGTATACTCGTAAAGGGTTATTGAAAATTCAATTGCATCGACATTATATCAAATATCAAAGTAAATCCTCTAATTTAAAAGGCTTCCAATATCAGGTTTTGTGATAAATAACGATAAATCTACAGAGGAACTAGTAATGAAATAAAAGTTTCTGTTAAATTTTCCAATTAAAAATAGCAAACTTTAAAAAACTGTAGAAAAAAGATACTTCTAATTTAACTGAGAATTTTTTGCTACAAAAGTAATGGCACGTTTCACTATTTGTTTTGCAAATTTTATTCATTCGATTCAGTGACCCTCCTCCGATGCGCTACACAATTTTCATATCTCGTGTTTTAAAAAAATGCGGTGAAATACAATATATACAATATGCAGGGATGCGTTACTCTTGGAATATTTTCACAGTTAATTTATGCAAAGGAAAATACGAGTTCTACAGACAGCAGCAAGTTTGATAAGCAATAACTCGAGATAAAAGTTGGTTAATTGAAAACTTTGCTCCTTGTCTCTGTTCAATGAATATCGTCGCCTATTCCATACATAGTAAGTGCACATGCGTACGCTGTCTCTTTAATATTCATGAGATTCTGCTTAATTATCACAGCTGTAGACCGTTCGTGTAATCTCGCGGGCGTGAAGTTTCATTTAAATAAACAGAAAGAAGCTTCTTACTCCCGTAACGCATTTCTCGTTCTTCGCGGTTTCACGTGCAGTTACTTACTTTAATAGTTAAACGCCATACTAAGAATCATGGTAATTTTATTAGGCATTTAAGCATCGCAGATCTTGCAGAGAAAGAAATTGTATTCTGAAATTCCCTTATTATATAAAAAAGGAATTACATAAAATAAAGAAAATGTGGTTTCGATGATACTTTTCGACGATTTGACTATAAAAATGAAATATCTTTGACGAACAAAGCGAAACGAAGTAGCTATTTTAATTAAAAATCAACGCGATACTTTCCTTCCGCAATAAATCGCAAGATTAATGAACTGTTAATAAAAATGGAAAATGAGAAATATTTTTTGAATTTATTGCATGATTACGTAAATCTAATAATAAATGGTAACGCGGAGTTTTTGAACGGTTCTTCATCATCGTTGCTAATACATTGTGAAATTTTAATCAATCACATATAAAATTGAATTTTTTCTCTATTTGAAGTTTGATAATCTTTCAACAATAAATCTTGATAAAAGATTCACCGTAAATCATTTTCTCCAGAGAACGTAATTATTATTTTCATACAACTATTATTAATTTTTATCACAGTTGCAATATTCGACCACTCTCGACTAATATTTTTCAGTTTTTACCGATTTTATGTTAAATAAGTCCCCAAATCGTTTTTAGCTAATAAATATTTTACAACTTCTTCAATTTTATACTTCAAATTTATATCGTCTAACCCTTTATACCGACAATGTATCGTAAAAAAACAAGAACTACTCTGATCCTTTCAAAGGGTTTTCTTTGCGTTTTGACTTTTCGTCTTTGTGCCTCCGCTTTTATTTCTGTCAAAGCGGAAGCACGATGAAAAAGAGAAGAAAATTTGGTAAAAATAAAGAAAAGGAAGTAAAGGGCGAATTTGGATGAAACGTGAAACGTGTAAGAGAGTCAGGTCGTGGATGCCGCCTAATGCAAACGTAACGTAATAATTAGCGGCTGGGTAGCTTGCTAATTAAGGAGAAAGCAGAAGAAATAAAAGAGCTTCTCGTTTTACCGGCGATGGTTAAAACGGCGCTTTCGTTCTCGCTTATTTTCTCAACTTTGCCTACGTTTGTCTTTTCTACGCCTATTCGGATGCATCCGACACCTGTTTCTTTGACAACTCGACGCTATTGAATCATCATAATTGGCATGCAAAAGAAAAAATATTTGCTCCGAGAAATACCGAGGAAACGTTGTCGAGACGACAGTAGGAATACAGATTTTTTATTACAATGGAAGACTACTTTATTTATTATTTAGTTTATTCGCATACAGGAAGACCAGGAAGGACAATTTTAGATCTTCGATCTTTGTCTAACTTCTCGGTTTGATATTTTTCGGATTATGGTCGTTCAACGCAGAATACAAATAATTTTCTAACATCCTCTGTAGTTAAAAATCAAACATCGAAAATGTTCAAACGTTTGTATAAATGATTTATGAAAGATCAATCTCCTTAACCGCGCACGGAACAAGCGTTTGATCGCGAATTCCTTTTGCGAGATTGAACGTATTGCTACTGCAATGCAATGCCAATTTCCTACGGAATAATTCCATTTCACATTCTATTCGTCATTTGGTTGGCATTTTGAACCAAAGGTAAATTAAAGCTTGATAAATTTTGTTCGATTTAACGTTTAATAATACCAATACAATGTAACTTCATCGAAGCGATGATATCTTTAGCTGCGAGGGAAGAAATAATTGGTGAGGAAATTAGGATTGGTATGAGACAGCAAGAGAAAAACAAAAACGTCTGTCCAAAGAAGCCAGTGCACTTAAGTTCGAAGAAGGAATTCACGATCAGAAGTAGTGTTCTCGATCAACCTGCTTGATTTATGTCGCACGAGAACAATAAGCGTTGGAACAATCTGTCTCGCTCGAAAGAGCATTCAGGATGAGCCTTAACGGTGAAAGCCGGACCGGAAGGATCGACGATCCGTGACCACCGACACGACAATGCAAACGGTATCTAAACCTTTTCCTTACAGAAAATTCACGACCATCTTCTCTCAATGTAGCGCTATCATTCCTAAGAAGGAAGAACTGTCGCTCTAATGTTACGACTAATAATAGTTGATATTAGAAAATTCCTGGAATTTCTGGCAATTCAAAGTTCGTAATTATTGGATTCGCAACTTTTGCGTTCCTCAATTTTTATTGCTATAACTAAGAAATTTTGAAAAGCATTGGTGGAAAAGATTATAAATTAATAAAAATTGTTACCAGTTGACGCTAGAAAATTTCTGGTATCGTAGAAGAATTTTAAGTTCGTGGTCATTAAGTTTGGAATTCTTAGATCTACGATCTTTGCATTTCTCATTCTTTTATTTACGATTTTCCGATTCACGATCCTCAAAACTCTCTTTCTTCCATGCCATTGTTTCTCTGCTTACAGTTATTAGCCTTGCAAATTTGAAATGTACAAATTCCAAATATCCAGAAGCAAAGAACGTTTGTTGCTTTCGGTTGAATTCCCCTTATCTAGTCCTACAGAGTTACCCCAAAAAGAAGAAGCTATCACAATATACAGCAAAGCCGAAATAAAATACACGAGTACGATGACTGATTCCGTGAGGCAATTACCACAAACCATTCCTCGGGGAACCCTTCGCAGCTGTGTATAAAGGGTGCTGGTGTGACACGAGATGAGTAGAAAGACGGAAAAAAGGGGGAAAAAGAAAGAAATGGAAAGGCGGGGGGAAGCGGGTTCGCGTTTAACGGGTGAGAGGAAAATGACATGGACGTGAAACAGAGATGACTGAGGGGGAGCAGAGCCACGAAATTCATGAATATTTATACCGTGGTTATATCGTAGAAGTAGCATGCGCTGGAAAAAGAGAAAAAGGGAGAACGCCGGCGCCGTGAACGAATTGAACGAAGCGCAAACGCAGGAACTACTACGTACCGCGAATGAAATAGAAGAAGACGTAACGCAATCGTGTACCATTTTGCTTATGAAGATGGAAAGAGGCAATATTGCAGTTGAATCGATATAACTTAATTTATTACCTGGATATATTACGCGAATCGTACGATCACCTCTCTCTGTAATTGTACCGATTATTATCTCTCGTTAACGTAGTATGTTACTAACGATAGTTAGTTAGATTGTTACTTGTTATCGTTGCTTTGGCGCTTGTTAATCCGCTGCTACGATTGAATTAGTAGCTGATTATAATCACGCCATTAATAGGTCGTTATCATGCTAACGACGGAAATTTTTTTCTAAGCGAATAATCAACGTGACGATGATGTCTACGTATATACCAACAGATTATTTTTCGACCGTTTTACTTTAATGTAATACTATTTCACGTAGGATAAGAGGAACTGATATAAAAGAAATATAAGTTTCTAGTTTAAGAGATTATGCCAGCTACTTTGTTGTAATTATATTCATCGAAAATTCAAATTATATATATATAGACAGTAGGCAATTCGATCGCAATATAATTTGTAGAGAATAACGATAAATCGCATCCTGGAAGTCAGAAAGTCATTAATACGCGATAATACGCAGCGGAAGTACGGCTCGTGGCTTCATTAATAAACATATGAGACTAATTATACGGAACACAAATTAAACAACTGCAATCTATATACTCACGATAAGTTCACAGATATAAGAAATCTAAAAATATACTAAAATGGCTTTGATTGTTATTTCTATATCATTTATTTAATACTATTCGAATCTCCTGAGATTACTCAAGTGCCATACGTATCCGTTGCAACGTAATTAACTCACACAAAACGCCCATTCGCGTGCTTCGAATACTGAAACGTCAATTAACATGTCGCAGAATAAATAATATCAAACACTGTGAAAGCAAGATTGTTCCTGAAACCTGATTCTCAAACGATCAATCTCGGTATTAACTAAGCGAAATCTAGTCCATAGACCGGGTTTCTAGGATAACGCCAGTTTCATCAGGGAAATGAACAATATAATCAGAACAGCGTATCAGATTGGATCCAGCCCTGACGTCGTAATTGCTTTGTCTCCCACGCCTTTGAAGCGACCAATCACGATCACATAAGCACAATCAAACTTCGTATACGCCGATGCTCGCACGTCGTGCGCCAAAGGATGCAGCAGATTTGCATACGCGTTTCTTCTTTCTCTTTCTAACTTTCTATCCATCCCTTGTCTCGCATTCTCCTTTTCTCTGTCTCTCATTTTTTTCTTTTGTTTCTTTCTCGATGTCGCTCTTGCTCGTTCATTCACTTATGTAAGTATAGACGCGCACATACGTGCACGGCCGATGCACATAGGAGGAACAAACACGTGTATACACGTTAAAGCAAGTTCGTGGCGCGCAATTAAGAAGCAATTTAGTGCACCTCCTCGTGAACGAGCTTTCGCAACACATCGTGTACCACGATAAAGCCTCATCCGCGTACCCGGAAGCCCAACTATGTTGGTATTAAAACTATCCTTATAGGAGAGAGGATGATAAGGTTTATGGCGCTTCCGGTGCAAACATGTGTTGGATATCAAACATTTTTTAGAATCGATGATTCTTGATTAGAGCAGAGCGATAGGGTAGAGACAATCGGAGCGATTCTCGATGTGAAAGTTTGACTCCGTAGGATTTAATTATCACTGATAAAAGGTTGTCTTAATTGTTTTATATGTACGCAATATTACATATTTGAAATTATTTTTGTAACAAAAATGGTAATGTACCTATACTGTGCTTCTATCTTAAAGATGTGCCGCGTACGTATAAAACATTTTGACCATTGTGGGATTTGAATATTATCTATTATAATGATATATAATATCATATATGATCATCAATCATATATAATAATTTAAAATTTCTACGTACATTTAAATTTAAACGAACATTCAATTCCTTCCATTTTAATAATCGATCGATCTCTATACCAGTGAAAGAAAAAAGGATCTCTATACGCCGATTAATCTTTCGGTCCATTTATAAAATCCCTAATTCCTATGTCAAAAGAGCTATTTCCAAATTCCATAAACATAGAGAAAAATCCAGCGATATCAAGCCGACAGATCCTTCCTTTTATACCACAGAACTATCCCCTTCCGGTTTCACCCCAAACTACAATATTATAATATGGTCATGTCGCGAAATATGATATCTATACACGACATTAAATGTCGGCAGTAGTTCGGTGAATGTACAATGCGACACGAACGATTTCCGGTCCCCGTAAACCCAAAACGGAAGATTAGTGTCCATCTGGGGATGTTAAACAGCAGAAACGTGCGGCATGATTGCAGGAAGCAACGCACGTGACGCACTATGCGATATAGTTCACGTTGTACGCCGCTACCTTCGCTGAATGTGAATATTGTATGAATCTATTGTACGGAGTTCATAATTCTGTTATAACGTTCCGCGTTTCGATCTTTTTTCGCGACTCGGTGGTGGTGTCCTGTCCGCGTCAAAAAGAACTTCTTGACTCCCTCTTATAAAGTTCTCGATGTTTCAGATATACGACCTAATACTTTGTTCGTGAAGCTTCGACTTGTTCGAAAACTGTAGAACCTATGCTTCGTGTCTTTTCTATAGAAATGAAGTTAGCGTCAGAGTTTGAGGTCAAGTGTTATTTTAAGTAATATTGTTATAAGCGTTTCTTGCAAGTATTCGCTAATACGGTATAGCAATATTCTTTAAACAATTGAAATTAAATAGATTCATATTTGACTCTGTGAAATTTAAATTACGTCGATGATGGTCACCAATTTTCCTAAGAGAAAATAAATTGTGAGCCTAACGATGGTGCCATAGAAAATGATCACTAGATTGTGAATATTTGTATAAATTCATAGTTTTATCGATATATACTAGTTAGATAATTATTTTACTGAAATTTTCCAACTTTAAGGTAACCTTTCCTTTCACTCCTTAGATGTTTCATATTTATTCCTATTCCGTTGGTAACTATATCGATATAATTAAGCAACTGTCTGTTTCGTCTTCTTGTTCCGTACATTTAAGTGGAAGCAGGCAATTTCTGTCTTGTCTTCGTGGTCTCGCTTTTTCAAGGAAGAAAATATGGAAGAAGAAAGAGAGAATCCGCATTTCGTCGAGTTCCCCGGGAGATGTTAAAATTTAACATGTTCAATCAAGTCGCGTACGTTTGTTCACCTGAAGAACCTTCTAGCCGGAATGTTGCGAGAGAGCAACCTTTACGGTAAAACGGGAACGCGACGAGACAAGTACCTTAAATGGCCCGCGGTACTTTTGCTCGTTTTCAATGCCGCGACGAGAATGTGACGCAACCGGCCGTGTTATCCATTCCCCTGGCATCCTTCAATTTCCACGGAACTTGTAACACCATGTGGCTTTTACACCGCTCTCACCAACGTGCCTTACTTCTCTGCATTTGCATATTTTCCATCTAAAACACTCGATTTTCGTTAAATATTTGTGGAATTTTGAAAACGGTGGGACAATGATTCACTTAGAAAACTGATGTACGTAGATAATCGTCATTTCGTTGACGGCTAAATTTAATAACATTAAGGATCCGAATTTTTAGAATTTATATCTCTTCCAAATTATAAAATAATTTTTAGATTATGGATTGTTATACATTTACTGTGAGCCTCGTGTCCATGTTAGAACCGAGCAGTATTTTTTAAATTACAAAGTGAATAGAGAAATACACGTTCAATATGAAAATCAGATAAAGGGAGAATTTTGATAACGTAGGATTAATTGGCAACGTATGGAATTTTAAAACCAGTCCTGTAAAAAATGGATAATACGAGTTATCGTGTTCTTCGCATAGAATCTAGTATTTCGAATCAACAACATATCAAAATTACACTTTATCTATGCTGTCATATACAACCGTTACCTTAGCCGTATCATCCAAAGTTGCTGACTTCCTGGCAAGAGTCGCGGGACGTCTCAGCTCTAATTTATACCGATGACAAAATTCAGACAGCTCTATTTCTCGTAAGATCGCGAGACACATCGTCGAATAAGTAATGGATGTAAATATACATTGGGAAATCCCTACGGGTAGCAACCGAATGTCCCGAGGGATCGATATGCAGATAGCCGATTCTCATAAATATTAATCAGTCGCGATAGCTTCTGCAACAGCCGCGTAGCTTCGGTCATTTCTTTATTATTATTACCGTTATTGTTATAGTCCCTCTTCCAATAATATCGAGATACGAATAAATGGGACGAAAAGGGAGAGAAAAAAGAAGAAGAAAAATCGAGCAATGAGTGAATCTTAGTGCGCAGAAAATGTCGACTGAGATTCCACTTTGGAACATATCGATTTTTCCGTGACACGTTCCAGGGAATACGTATTCCAGGCAGCGTAAATTCTAATAAATATTTATTGCCCCTGTAAAGCGACATGCAAATACGTGGACACGCGGTGGAATCTCGATTATCGAAATGCGTGTTAACTTCCGGTTATCTGAACATTCGACAACGTGTCTCGCTGGACCTGCCAGCGCTTTTCTCGTTTCGATTAGGTCGTGCTCCAGGAAGATGAAGTGTTGATTAAGGTATGTATTAAATGATAATTAATAAGTTAAATAAAGTTATTTGTTTGGAATAAATCGGATTGAAATCATAAATAACCAAAATGCAAATCTCTTTCAGGTAATACACACCAGCACAATTCATGCATACAAACAACGGAGAAGGTAAAGAGAAAAGATGGTGAACTGTAATTTTTGTTCTGATATATTTGAAATCGAGGAAAGATTATCTTGAAATGACGAGAATGTTGAGATTAATTGAATCAAAAACTACTGATATTAAATTTGAGCTTGATGTACCATCGGTAGCTTTCTTGATAAATGACACAAATTTAAAATTTACTGATTTTATAAGAGGATACTAAGCGTTACTCTAATATGATGTCATTACTCCATCATTCACTACTAGTAACATCGCTTTTAACATTGATTTAATACAAAATTGACGTACCAGATTATCGATAAACGCTATTAACCGCCGTTATTTCATTAATACTGACGTATCCCACCACAAATCGACCAGAATGTTCAAAGCACTTAACCTCCGATCCCACAAAATCGCGAAAGAACCTGATCCAACACCAACGATATTTCGCTCTCCATTTTCTTATTAAAGTAACGAAACTAATCCCAACTAAATAATCTAAACTAAAATAGAAAGAACATCGAGAAGATCGAAACCACAGATAAGAACGTACCTGGAAGATAACAAGTAAAAAGTGACATGAAAATTGACGCAAAGTGTTGCGCTACAGAGCAAGAAAGATGTCAAGAGAACATTGAACGAGACAAACGCACGACAAGAGGACGTTCCGCGACGTTTATCAGTTGAAACTCGACGACGAGATAAAACCAGGAGGCCCATCGGTACGAAAGAAGGAGGAGCGAGAGAGAGAGGAAGAGAGGGTGAAGAAGGAAGAAGTTGCCGGTGAACATTCCACGGCTCCCGGAGTCAACGAAGGCTCGGCTCATCCAGAGCGGAATCGTTCCCACGCTGCGCGAATCCGCTTGAAACACACCGAGCTATCGCGCCGCTCCTCCAATCGCGTTTCCACTTCCGTTCGTTCGTTCCTTAGTAATTATTCATTGAAACAGGACTGCCGATGCGGAAACACAATTTAAAAGCGCGACACTTTCCTCCCTGGGATTCGGTACCAAGGGAGAATGGATTAGGTTGTAAATCGTTTAGTCGATGAATGGAGACACTGTGTCTGCTACGTGATTGCTATTTATTAATTCACGTGTCACTATTTCGGTTAATGGTACTACGGGATTAGCCGTGATTGACGTATTCTTTCGTGGATTATTTTGTGAATCGTAATTGGCAGACGGCTGAGATTTCTATTGCAAATTATACATATATATATGTGCAAATTCATATTTTTGACGGCATGACTGAAAAAAGTAATTGTTTTACCTACCAAGTATTATAGAAAGATTTATATTTTGGATGTTTTACATATTTTAAAATATGTTTTCGCACTGTGTGTATTCTGTGCAATGTTGCACCTCCCCTATAAATGCATACAAATCTGCAATCTATTGATCAGTAAAATGTTTATGCAACAGATGTTCATGCTTTGTATTATAGTTTCATAAGCACACATAGAAATTACCTATACCTACCTACCTACCTATTTATACCTACGTATAGAAATTTGTTTTACGTATTAAATAGTATAATATATATTGTGACTTGTGCTATATTTTCTATATGTTTTTATTTATATACATTCTATAAATTTTTACGATTGCAAATTTTAATTATTGAGGATGATGGTGTAATTAACCAGATGAATTAGGATGAAAAAGCGAGGATAAAACTTTAATAGGGGAATTAATTTTGGAGGAAATAAGAATAGGAAGTACAGAATTTAAAAGTAAAGTAAAATAAGGCAACTGTATACTATAAATCGAGTAAATAAAATCTAGAAAATCTAGATCGGAAATGTACAATAAAATGTCTTCGTGGCAGGTTACTTTCGGAGAATACAAGAATAGAAAATCAGAGAGTCAGCATAGCCAATTACAGAAAATCATCTGTCATAACTGATCTCACATTTCCAATTCAGTTTACTCAAATAATGAAAATTCGTACGTTCCATTGCATAATGAAAATCTCGCTAATGGCACCTAAGATTATCTCACAACTTAATAACATTTTCTAAAAAAAAAAAAGAGAAGAGGAAAAAAGAAAAGATGTTTAGTCCATAAAAATGAACTGCAGTGAAGATGATCTCACAGAATCCCATGATAGAACTAAATCTTGTATCAACAAGTACCATCAGTCTGTAGTTAAGCTTTTACCATTATTCACGATCTTCATCAGAGAATGCGTCTTCTAGAAAACATCCTACAAATTACTCTACTTTTTCTTCGGTGAAATGAACCAACACAGAATAAATTATAATTGTAAATGAAACAATCGGGGTATAAAGTTGCTCTGCCTGATATCTCAATTAGGCGAACACGAATCGCGTTTGTTTCGCGAATATGTGCTTGATATAGCCAGAGATCTGAATTACACGTTCCATATCGTAGATGCTCGTGTGATATAGCAAAAATTAATAATTCCTACGTGAAGCGACCTTTAATCTGAAAATCTATTAGATTTCACATTTTTAATTATCTTCGTATTTCTATTCCATTCCCATCCATTTCCATTTCCACAAATGGAATAGAATATTAGAGTATAATGAAATCAGTATATACTGTGTATACATCCCACTTTTAATCTTCCCACGCAATTATTTCCCAAAGTACCCATTGTTGTAAAAAATGTTTTAAGTAAAATTTCTTCTGTTTCAGGGTGGGCGTCTTACGATGGCTGTCAAATTTGTCCAGGTGGAGGAGTCTTCGAAATCTCAAGATGACTTTTTTTTAGATAGAACTATAAATTTTTTTATAGACCATTCGATAGAGTTTTTAATTCTCTACAAGAAGGTATTGAGGTGTTTGTATCTGAAAATGCATAGTTTCAGAGATATTTCAATGCTGATTTCATCAAACTGAGTGTATGAAAGACCAGGAAAACATGAACATAGAAGCATCGTTATCTTTCCTAGTCTTTCATACGGCGGGTTTTACAAGAATGAAGTTAACATATTTTCTGAACTAATTATTTTTCGACTCAATTGACTATACACCCTTTTATAGATAATTGAAAAATGTATCTGATGGTGCATAAGAAACGTATAGTTCTATTTAAAAAGAACAATGGTCACCTTAATATCTCGAAGACACGTGCATATAAATAAGGTATGTGACCATCACAAGACACCTCCCTCGAAACAAGAGAAGCTTTATTCGAAACACTTTTTCGACTAATGTATAGTTTAAAAGTTATTTGCCGATTAAAATAAGGCAACCTGTATAGTGGAATATTACAATACGTCGTTACACTTCGAATAATTTTTATACAATTTTTATATTCAACACCATTATATTGCAATGGCAAAGAGTTGTCGATAATCCCATTGTTTTCGATTGCAGCTACGAGTTCCATCGAGGAGAATGCAATTTAAGGGCACACTTTCTCGTAATTCACGGACAAAGATGCACTATGCCGGACAAATAGAAAGTGGAAAAAGTAGGCGAACGAATCGTAATACATTTATCAGTCGAGTCGCATTTACGATGCCCAAGAGTCTGTGGCTGATACTCGTTCGACGAGAAATAAAGCGCAGCCGATTCTTATATCTGCCCTTTTCTCTTTTCACACGTTTCGTTTCCTCTTACACGTGTTTTCTCCTGTCTTCGCCTTTTCCTTTTTATTGATCCTCTTGCAATTTCATTCCATTCCATTCTCAGCTCACTTTTTCCACATTTTTAATACTTTCTTTTAGCTTCCTTCATATTCTTCTATTTTTAGTTCTCTAGTTCTTTCTATATTCGACGTAATCTTTCTACAAACTTTGTATTTGTGTCGTTTCCCTTAAGCTTCTCCTCTACGAAAACAGGATCTCTCGTATCTTCGTCCGTTTCTTCTCATTGTCCCGTTTTGTAATTTCTTACGTCTCTATATTTCATAATTTCTTGCAATATCTCTTGAAGAGATTTGTCTCTCTTATAATCTTGTTTCTTAGTCGGCTTTGTCTTGCTATTTTCTCGTGTTTTCTCTTTACTTTTCATCTTTTCGCTACAAATAGATTCCTATCTTAATATTGTTATTTAATTTCTTCTCCCTTCTCGTTGTTCTTTTCTTTCTCGATAATTGGTGTCTACAGATTTTCTTCACTATTGAATCAGCATATAATTTGCTTCCTTTGAACTTTCACTTTCTCGTTGATTCTAATTCTTTTACACCATCTTCCATTCCCCTTTAATTTCATCTTATTCTTCCAGTAGATTCTTTATCTATGATCGTTTAGATCATTCCTTGATCTGTAGGATCAGTAGGATTTCCCATTTCTTCACTTTCTCTCTTCAGGGTTTTTAAATACTTTCATCGTTCCGTTAATTTACTATCGTTATTCACTTCCATTTCTATCCTTCTTCTATCTCACCTCTCCAATCAATTTCCTGTATTCAGCTTCTATATCAGCTTCTTGCTTTACGAATTACATTCTTGGCCAATTCCACATTCACACGTTGTACAATGCCATAAATACTTTTCTCAGTTCTCTTTTCTTTTGCATTAATTCTGCTTTTATCTTTGCGCAGAATATTCTGCGAACCCTTTTGCTTTAATTTCATTCTCTTTTTTTCCTTGACTCCCTCAATTCGATTCGACGCTGTAATATTGTTTGTTCGCTTCCGTTCCCCGAACCCACTTTCAACCCATTGAAACAACCACGATACAACGCCGATAGAGCGGAGTAGCATGTAGTGACACAAGTTAAGCCGAATCTTTCCCTACGGATATGCCGCATAGATACGTACATGGTATCGATTGCGAGCAGAAAACGATAGCATCGAGACAAATAACACACAGGGAAATACGTGTATTAAAATTCTGTTCGCCTCGAATCGAACGTCGATATTGTTGGAGCAAGGTGTACCATCTGATAAAGGAAGCTGTGATATTATTAAGAGAATGAAGACAGAAAAATTTAAACAGACGTAACATTTTTCACATTCCAAATTTCTTATTCTCTCTCCCTTTGTCTTTCTGCTGCTGTTACTGTTTTGCCGCCTTTTTGGTTTTAGAGTTCGACGTACCTATATAAATTTGACTACTATTGAAACAGCAGAGTTAATAGAGCACAACATTGATAACGTATGACGTATGTGTATACTTAATCCAACGACGAATATTTCTCTTAAAACTCGCGTTGGAAGAAACATCGCTAATCCTCCGAGGATTATCTGACCTAACCTACAGTCACTGGTAATCCCACCTCCCTCTCGGGAAGTAAAAATACAGCTAAAATAAAAGGAAGTTCACTTTGTCGCAGTCATACGAGGAATATAATCCAATAATCTCGCGGCGTGTAATTTTCAACTAGTTAAAAATTACGGAGAAGATCTGCATGGAAAATGAAGGGATTTCGCTACGGATATATTGTTGCGCACAGGGAATATTAAATGAAAAAAATGTCCCACTACCATTAACTCGCTTCCGTTTCGTGAATCCACTTGTGTGCCCCCATTGGAGCGAACTACATACATCGCAGAGAGAGAGAGAGAGAGAGAGAGAGGATCGAGTAGGTTACGGTGTTGCAGCGAATTTCTCGTCAAACGAATCGAGGGAGACGCGAATCCTGTCACGAAGCGATAGCCGTAAACGACAACTAGACTACGAATATTTATGCAGATTTATATTTTTAAGACTATAATCTACAAAATGGAACATAACGAATAAAATTCTCTGATTATCACGCAAGCAGAATTAACATAGTTGATCTTTCCATAAATATAGGGGGTACATGATAGGTCGGGTGATGATTCTACATGCAAAAATAAGTCAGAAAGTAGGAATGACATTTTTTCGTTTAAGGTTTCGTTTTTGAAAAAAACTGAGTTTAGAAACTCATCAGGTACATGTGCGTTAACTGCAAGTTTCGAATTATCAAACCTCTGTTTGTAATCGCGTATAATTCTTAATATTGCGCTACTGGAAGAAAACTAAATATTTACAAAAATATTTTTACCTAAATCGTGAAATAATTTCGAACTAGGATGACACTTCCATTACTCTTCTCCTTTTTATTAAATAATTATTAAATTAATTAGAATATCTTAATATAAAAATTGCATATTGATGTATATCGAATATTCTAGATTAATTTCAATTTTGTCATCTTCATATCTCTCATCCAGTACAATAAGAATATCTTCACTAGAAAAGATTTCTCAATATTGTGCAATATTTCAGAATAAATTTCTTTCTTTTATTATGTGGAATAATAAAAACATTTTAACCTAAAGATCCCTTTATATCATTTCAAACGATTCTGTCGTCTTAATGTTTCCATTATCCGCGATAATTGGAATATGCCGACTGAGAGTTTCCTTACCATTGCACAATACCGCCAGTTAACCTAAAAATTCCGGTATCTCTTCCTTTGTCATCACAGGGACTCAGCTGTTCCGAAAAGAAGATTTCTAGGTTGAAGTGGACCGTAAATAATAACGTTTCACAAGCGAGCACGATTCATGTCATGGTGTTAAAACGTATCGGGGCGTAACCAAATCCTCGAGAGCCAGTTTCGACGAGATTGCAGTGGTACCGTTCGGTTTTCATTGATTAAAAAAAATCTCATTGTTAATCCTGGTAACAAGATTGAAATCGATCGAAATAAAGTAAACATTCGAGTAACTCTATCCCGTGCATCTGCTCGAAAAGAAGAAAATACCAATATGTATTTATCGGTAAATAAATTCACTTATTAGGTAATTCCATAAATATTTATATATCTAAGTTTAAAAGGTAGAAATTTTTATTGATAAATATTACATTATTATATTATATTCATCGATGAATAGTTTATTATTTAAAGTTGTTTGGTTTCCCTCTTGAAAAATTAATAAAGTTACGGCGCAAAATATTTGGTCACTGCTTGGAAATTTTCTGTTTGTATCTCTTTTTATAGAATTTTAGCGTAACGATCGAAGTAAATGCAAATTTGTTCAATTATCAACTTATTTTTTCATTCTAATTTAGCAATTCATTGGTGTCGATCATTTCTCTATCAATGCTATTCCTTATTTCTTTAAATTTGCGCCTCTGTGAGCCTCGTTATCATTCGATTTTATCTCAGAGATTCAAAATGCAATATAAGAGACGGAATTGTTTACGGAATGAGCTTACTATAGTTTCGAGATTCCGCAATTTCTACATCAATTTGTACTTGTTTCCGTGCAGTAAATTTCCTCAAACTAGCATCGGATGGAACGATCGCAAATATTCGAGCTGAGATTTGTTTCGACGTATCACGATAAATATTATGAAATTAAACAGGAATTACACGACATCTCGTAAAACGCGTCCAACTCTCAAACAAGTGAGTTTGTCCCAATGCATGAGACTGCAAACATTCTCATATTCGACTAATATTTGCCCGGGGCAAATATAAAACTCAGCATTTCCGATACATCTTCTCTGTAACCAGAGTGGATAAGCAAGGTTGCGTATTTGGTGCATCGATTTATCGTACAATAGCAAAACGATCGAGAAATGTATCTTTTGCTATAAACTCATAGTTAGAAAATTTTAATCGATAGTTAGAAATTTGATTTAAGAATTCAGAGAAAAAATTGTACGAGTACATTTCTTTGCTAAAAACGATAGTATATAACTGGAAACTTGTTAAATATTTTAAAACTTTTATGAATATTATTATTGAAAGAGTTAACTATAAGCAATTAAAATAAGTTTAATTTTATACAGAGATTTCTCGAATTAAACTCTTGAATAATACTTGGACGTTGTGTGTACATTTAAGTTTTGTTTAGTTGAAATATGATTCCAAATGATACAGAGATACCAATGATTACATATGTGCACGCTATTGTCTCTAGGTATTTCAAAATATTTATTAATATCTGTGTCGTTTAACAGACACAGTATGTGAATATTTAGGTTCCGTTTAATTCAAACATTACTCCAAAAGATACAATTGCCAATGCGTTACAAAATATTTTTTGGTATTTTGTTAATATTTGTAAATTTTGTTCTGTCTTCCTTTCTTAAAAAATTCGTCCCTGGACAAGTTAAAGATTTCGTCACTTTTTCACCGAATCCATCAATTATTTATACTTCGAAACTCATGAAATTACTTTGCTTGCAACAAATTACTAATAAAACATCCCATATTTTACAAACACAGAATGATTGCACATCGTTATCTTTAAAGGCTTTCGATTAAGGTTATTCCAGAGGCTGACTTTAAAGAACCATTTCGCCGAAGATTCTCGTTCACGATATACAATTCGAAACGAGTTTAAGACACACGAGTAGAACGCCTACGTTTGCACTTGGATTACACGTATACACAGAGAAGGGAAGAAACTCAACGACACAGCTTATTCACAAAATTTTCACCTTCCTGAAATACCACTGTGCCATTTGTAAAAACAAAGATACGCAGAACATTTTTACGTCAAATATTTCACTTGTACTTGAGAAGAGAAAAAAGACTTTTATCCTCGCAAATAGATTTACTTTTCTTGAAACATTCTTTAAGATAAATCCCTCTCATAAAAAATGATTCCAAAAATTCCTTCCACATGCAGACACTGGTCACCTTACCACCTTCTATTAAATTTACTGCTGACACGAATATTCCAATGAAATTAACTTTAATTGCTACTGTTTGCTAATAGAAAACACATAAAAACTTTCTGCAATATTGACTGAACTCAATCAAGCATAAACCACGCTTATCAATATTGCCAATAATACGTTTTGCACGTGAATAACGTTGAAAATTCGGTTCTCAAAAATTTTGTAATTTCTATCACCATCTATTATTTACTTCTGATAAAAGAGAGAAACATGATGACACTGCTCGAAATTCTAATACGACAGCTTTTCGTACAAAAGCTTCAAATAGAAAGAGATTACATCTTAGAAAGGAGTATCTGATGTTTATATGAAAATTCCTAGGAAAAATCGAATACGATATCAATGAAACACCGTGTACAATAAATCTACTAAAATTAAACACGTCACACAAATCTTACGCGCAATGTTATGATCACCTATAATCCAGTTCGATACCAGTTACCGATTAACAGAGAGAGAGAGAGAAAGAACAAAAACAGAGAGGACACAAATCGAAACTCTATCAAAACTCTCACGCTTCGTGGAATTCAGTCACTTCAATTCGAGCAATATTTTATTACACGCCGATACACTCAACGTACGCGTGCTATGATCACCCATAATCCAATGACACCGGTTGAAGATAGCCGAAAAAAAGAAGAAAAGTGCGAAGGAAGGAAATAGTATCAGAGAACGAAAATGTAAACTCTATGAAAACTCTCACGCATCGTGAGAGATTCACTCGCTTCGGTTTGAGCAATATTTTATTATCCGGTAACGCGCGCAGCGTACGCGTAGGACGGTAATTTCAGGCGAAGAATTCGAGCAAACGAACCATGGAAAAATCCTGTCCGGGCAACGATACAACGCCGTTGCTCCGAGCCAAATTCCGTTAGGAAGATTAATTGGAATCCCCTCTATATGCTCCTCTCTTTCTCTCTGTTAAAATACGCGCTTTACATCACGCCACGGAGACCTTTTTCAAAGCTCTCGAACCTTCATCGCTTCCTATACGTATATGTTTTATTTCTATTTTCGCAGCGCGTACATACATACCTTTTTCATACGAAAAACGATCGAATCGGGAAAAGTAAATCGATTCCACTAGCAAACAGCGTGCAGACACACCAATAAATCGTCCAACTCACTGGTAAAAGAAAAAAAAATCTTCAAGAAGATAACAAAATATATCGAAACAACAGATACACATTCGCACGCGTGTGAAACGTTTCGACGTGTGGAACACACGATAACGCGGTTTGAACACCGGTTCGCCGAGAACTGAGGATAGCGGAGGCGAGACTCGAACGGTGTCGGTCGACCTGGCTGGGCCCTGCGTCGGGCCTTCACGTGGTGGGGGGAAGTCCCCTCGTTTCACGAGCCCCCGAGCTACGGCTCGATCGTGCCGGGGTTACCACCGCCTGCTGTCAGATAGTAAGCAACGACTTCGCCGCACCGAGCTATTATTACAACCGTTATTATCGTTATTATTCGCCCCGGTTTTTATTCCAGTCGTGTACGAGAGAAGGGTATAGGGATTTCAATGAATGTATTTCGGTGAATGATACGAGTGCATATATTATCAGAGGATTACTATAGAGTAACTGCGACTAATATGCAACACTCGATTTTAAAAGCTTGTCAAATAGAGAAACAGGCTTTTTTCCAGCGAAACTGGCCTTAAAACACGACAAAAATAATAGATATTTGTGCGTTAATAGTTAGCCATATAAAAGATTTAAATATCTTAAAGTCATGGTAAATAAATATAAAAAAGAATTAAATCCAGCGATGGGCAGAAACACCTAGCAATATGTATATAGGAATATTTATTTAAATGAAGAATACAGATAGGGAAATATCTTGCATTTTTCTAACTGATATTATATTATGTTAATCTCTGTTTGTTAGTCTCTGTCCTCTGCATGCTGAACGCGCGAATGACGCACCTGACACACATTCTTCGTGATCCCAATGAAAACAGCAAATACATTGCACTCATTTCTCGCAATTATTGTCTCTTTCGTAATTGCCGCCATAAAATAAGTGTAGTTCCGTATCATCAACATCAGTAACAGTATCACCGACATGTCCCATATTACGTACAGTCAACATGTTACATATTCGGTACATAGGTATTTTGTCAGAAAAATAATGATTATACTAAGAAGAAAATAAATGTAACGATAAATTTCTTTTGGATATTCAAACACGAACATGTTTGATGATAAATCATATAAGAGTAATATTTTTCAACTTGTCCACTGAAAATTTTTGTTATTGAACTCGCCTCTCAGAAACTTTCATACGCTTTCAAACACAATAATCGACTACATTTGACGACAGATTTCCAAGTGAAGCTAAAATGTGAATAGGCTTGTCTTCTGCTTTTAACGAAGTATTTGGACTTCAAATATAAAAAATGATAGAACTAAGTATAATATGACTACAATACACATAAATAATCAATACCATGAACGGGTTGTCAAAGGATTTTAGCGGCCTGATGGAGACATTGATGAGTGCGTTTGGTTATAGAAAGATTTCAACGAATATTTCTTGAGGGTAGCATTTATGGTAATTGGGGAATTATTGGGGAATTGAAGTTAGGATTTATGGTAATTGGGAATTATTGTTGCGGTAGAAATGAAAGCCTGCGGATGATGAGGTGATAGAAGTTGGGATTATTTGCCTCCTGGGATTAGTGTTAGGGTGACAATAAAATATTGGGGACCATCATCAAAGTAAAAGTGAAAGGATGATACACAGATTACTTAATATGCAGGTTGAGAATGTAACTTCACCGCGATTGTCACTCATATGGTACTGCATTTTCATTTTCCACTAAGAAGCACGAACGAAAGACTTGGTAAATACAGAAAACGTCTCTATTAACCCGCTACTTTCCCAAGAACGTACCAATTATCCAAAATCGTCACTCTACATATAATGACTCTGGGAAGCACATATTTTCGCAGCTCCAAGTAACTTTTCCATCGTAACTAAAAAAATACACAACAAGAAACTATTCACATAGAACACAGTAGCTGCCGCGTTAACGACCGTACCAGCGAGCACAGTATTTGATTAACGACGTTGGCGTGCAATTAGGGAAGCTAGAAAGTATCTTTAATATAAAAGCCACGATGAATCCTCGCGGATTTTAATTAAACTGAGTCGTACTCGTTTCCCTCTTTGAGGCGCAGATGTTCCGGTTTTAAAAACCGACCGAAGGTGAATATCTCGTAACAAAACAGAAAAGTGAAGAAAAAGGAGAAGGGAAAAGTAAAGTATGTGCGTATCTATGTGTGAGCGAAAGAGAAAGAAATTGATAGAAAAGAGAAGAGAAGCGGAATAACATTGCAGAACACCAAACACCTGAGCCGAGACCAGTTCACGATATCCACTACCTGACGCCAAACAATACATTATTGTGGGTGCACACCCGTGTCAGCTTGCATTCACGAATGTACATACGGAACATTTCATTCGCGCCTCTGGTAAACATTTTTTTTTCTCCCTCTCTAGTGTTAATGTAACGACGATACCGCGGATCGAATGGCGGCCATTGTTTCCCCTGATCATTCTCTTCATACGACATGCATTATGTTTCTACGCGTTGCAACTTGCGTGTTATACCATCGCGAGAATTCACGTACAAGTATGTAGGTACATATGTATACATACGATTCTTTTATTTCATTTTCCTTTGCTTCCTTCAATCTGCTAACTGGGTCATTCCTTGGCCGAGAACACTTTTAAACATTGGAGTCATGAAAGATGTATTCATATAAAAAATTTGTAAAAACGTATTCACGTCGCGTAGGTCAATTCTAATTTTAGCGAGCGTATAAGCTTAACATTTTACAAAAACGTATTCACTTCGAATATGCTGGTTTTAATTTTAATAAATGCGGGTATCATGTAGCGTGTTTTTAACGAAGGTGAACGATTTCGCAGAAAATAAATTATTTTATCGAAAATATAGATGTTACGTTTTTTTATGAGTTACCGTGTTTTGTTAATTACTGAATAGGTTAATCTGCTTAACTAGGCTACTTTTTCTTCTAAAAGAGAGTTTGCTGTGATTTACTGCAATTCGTTCTACGTACATTATAATTTTGAATCTTGTATGTTGAAGGATGGGAGGAAAAACTGAATTTTTTTTTTTTTTTTTCATTGAAATGAAACTTCGTGAATAGATCACACTCACCGTGTGCGTATTTAGAGCGTGCTGTCAGCTTCTTGGAACTTGAACTCTGTACATATAGCTTTCTTTAAAGAGATACTGCAAATACGTACCTGAAACAGAAAGAAAGAATGAAGTTAGCTTTGTATTACTTTATTTTCAAACGTTTAGTAATCTGTTTATCCAAAATTGCTTGACACATACCATTTCAACGCGACACTTTTTTTTATCAGAGAACAAATATTTTCATCGAAATAAGAGTCGGAACTCGGGAAAAACGTAAAATATGAGGCATGATAAGATGAATAAAAAATAGCATCCGCTCATGTTTCACCGTTATCAAAAATTGATGCTGTTGTTTCTCTGTGGCATACTTCCCTCCCAATTTGTCAATTTTTCCCATTAATCTCTGTTTTGAGAGGAGACTTTTTTTGCAACGCTTGTGAAGAGAATTTCAAAGATTCGCTTACAAACTCGATAACTCGTATATGAGTTTCTCTGGAGCCAAACTTCAATTTCATTATACAATTACACAATTAATCTTCTTCTTTTTTCTTATTATTTATAGTCGCATCAACTATGAAGTTATTAGCGAGTACCACACAATTAACGTTCACCTCTCCAGACACAAATCACTTCCATAAATTCATTTATTTTAAGAGGGTGGCATAACTGATAGTAAATTTTGAAATGAATTTAAAAAACGGCATTTCTAACATCTTCACTTTCCTGTATCTTTTAATTTATAGAGTTGAGCTTAATTTATAGCTCTTAAAAACAACTCGTTACGACTGGTAAATCCAATAATATTAATATGATATTAATATAGGAATAAAAAAAAGGCCCTTTGATATTAATGTAAGGATAAAAAATATTTGAAAAAAACGTAAGGTCACTTGAAAATATAACAATTCATAGCAAACAGATTGGTAGGCATCAAACGTTCCATGGTGCAACTAATTCCTTCGTCAATATGATTTGCGTTATCAGTACCGCAAGACCCTCCGCTAATTCTCAAGCTGCTCGAGCCCTCTCGACCTCCATGGCCTTCTCTCCAACCCTTATCTCGAGTGAAAAGTGGCAAGGAGGCGCGATGCCAGCTCGGAGCCAATGCTTTTCCAATAAGCTGCTGAAATTCTGTACGAAAGAGAGCTTCAAAAACGGAGAATTCGCCAAGAGAAGGATCGGACCAAGACTTTAAGGGCTGGTAGGAGAAAAAAAAATAGAAGAGAAAGAAAAGGGTGGCTCGGACTTGAATAATGCACTGCGCGTATATCCTTCGTCCGACTGTTCGTGTCTTTGGACTTTCGACAACAGCGGGAATCAGCTTTCGCGAATTTCTTATCCCCTTTGTGTCTGCTCTAACCCCCGTGGCTGTCGACTGCTGTCAGACGATCGATCCGCTACGGTCTTTAATGAAATTTCTTGCGTGTTGCATTTCTTTTTATTATTTGCGTACATACTGTATAAATGTATTTCTACTTTTTGTTTAACTTCGGTGTAACGCCATAAATGCGTTGCAATCAGACTGCGAATTTTTGTTCACAGTGTAGTTTCATGAATATAAATATACAGTCAGCGTAAAAAATATTCGTATAGCAATTAATTTCAATTTTGTTAACAACATTTTAACAAATAAAAATGCATTGTATGCAAAAAAATATGCAGAATAATTTTCATAAAAAAGAAAGATAAGCTACATGTATCCTTTGCGAAAGTATTAACAAATATCTAAAAAATGACGAACACGTAATATGCGTAATACGTATTCGCACAGTTACAATTTAATGAAGAAAGCTAATAAGACCTATCTAATATCTTATTTTAATTTTATTTTGATTTTCATATCGCTTGAAGCCGTCGTGGCATGGAATTTATCAACTTGATGAATATTCTACTTGCGATATTTGTCCATTCTTTTAAAAGAGCGCTCTTTAAATCATTGTTTGATGAAATATGGTGACTCCGTTTATTTTGTTTCGGATTGGTGCTCCCATATATTTTCAATAATGTTTATATCTAGAGACTGTGGAAGTATTCTTAAGTGTTTCCGAACATTTTACAGGATCCACGCTCGTGTATTAATAGCATAATGCTTTCGATCGTTATCTTGCATGAAATTGTCTTTCAAACCCATTTTTTCTGCTCTTTGATGCAGATTATTTTTTAAAGTATCTATGTACATTTTATTCTATGAAGCGGCAGCTGTAGAATATATTTTATGTAATATATTATTACACATATAATTTTACCACGTAAAATGCTAGATATTCATTAATATTTTCACAACAAAAACAAGTATCGCATAGATATCGCACTTTGTTTGAAAATTATTCTGGAGATTTGTTAGAATGTGTATATATCTTTCACCTGTTAAAACTTTGTTACTGAACGTTATTCCACAGTAATTTTATTAAAATACTGTACGCATATTTTTTATGCTGATTGTATACGGACAAAAGACAATGTACAGTATGTATAAAAATACACTATGACTTAAAAAATTGTATTCATATTTAATAAAATTAATGAATAAACATGATACATGCCATATGTAGACTAGATGAATGCAACCAATATGGTAAAATATATCTGGTACAAAAGTTGCTAAAATTCATAGCGTGTCAATTTGAAACTTCATAACTTTAAGAACAATTTAACACTAAGTAGTCCTTCTGAATGTTTTATCTCGCGTTAATCGGAATAAATGATTCAGAAATGATAAAGTTAACACATTAAAAGGATAATAATATAGGAACGTCTATTCTGACATTTATCGGGGAATTTTCGTGCATCTTTAACCAGTAATAGCGGGCCGACATGAGACAAGAGGCAATAAAGTTTATGAGAAACATTTAGTGGAACAGTAAATATCGGCATAGGAGAAGAGAACACGGTATCGATGGCTTTGTGAATTTAAGTGCTTTCGTATTTATGTACCTACAAATTATACAGAACGCTGTGAAATGTTCGAAACCACCCATACATAAATCGATATGCTCGTTCTCCCGAGAGAAGCTGTAAATTCAAAATACATTATCGACTGATCTTACCACTAGAATCATAGTTAACCTATCTCATTATGCTAATAGAACATTAATTTCACTGAAATTCAGTTTTCCAGGATATTCGGAGAATGTATATTGCTTAAATAAAAAAAATTGCTACTAAAGGTCTTTTCCTAATCATACCTAATCATAAACCCTATTTCCCTAATCTCGTTCTCGTTTCAATAAACAAAAAAGACTTTGAATATTTTGGGGAAAATCTTTGGTATAAGATCGAAACGAATGCGTTGATTATTTTCCGGAAAGAAAACTGGGAGGACAGACACGTATGCTTATGGATTATAAGTAGTTTAAAACGTGACATGCAGAGAAAAACTAAATTTGAAAAGTAAATCCAGGGCTGAAAAAGCTAGCTTACCGAAACCGAAACAGGAGCTTCCAAGATTCTTTTCTCCAAAAAGGAGAAATCAGGAACTGATATGAGACTCTAAAACGGTACTTCCGAATTTAAAAACCAAGTAATCCCAGTCGAACACAGCGATGAATTTTCATTTATCGACTGTAAAATAGAAGCTTCTAAGACTACTCCAAAAAGGAGAAGACCAGGAATTGCTAAATCGATATACCATACATAGGAATGTATATCCTAAAAAGCCATCAACATCCTAAAATGACATTTCAAAATTTCAGAATTATATTATTAATTATAATTTATTGACACTAAAACGGAAGCTTCGGAAGATCCTGGCATACCTCTTTTTCTCCAAAATGAAGGAAACTAGGAATCGATGCGTATCCTTAAAGGCTATCCGTGCCATGGAACGTGGCTTCCTCCCTCTCTGTTTCTCTTTAAACGAGGAGGAGACTGCGATCTCCAGATGGGCTTGTTAAGCGTTGCCCACAGAAAACAAGCCCAGGACCCTTCGCCTCCCGTAGCAAATGGTACAAGGCTTCGAGGAGCAGCTGTCGTTTCACAGTAAAAACCGGGAGGCAGCCAAGACGAGAAGGTCCGTGTGCTCGCGAGCATCTGCATAGTCCCGAGATACAGCTTGTATCCGGAGGACGATATGCACGCGTCGTATTGCCATGATGGTAGGTATGAAAGCAACTTTGCCACCTATGAATAACATCAAGGTGTTCTACGAGGCCTGACACGTTTCACGCACTTGCGAACCACCCACGCTCGATTTCCTCGTCACCACCAGAGATAACAGTCTGTAGTCTGTATGCATGGAACGTCTTAGAAATACTGGTTGGTTGCTCGTGAATCGTGCCTAAGTACGAGGAAATGTATTATGGAGAGTTTCCAAATCGGTGCTATATGTACGTACAGTAAGATGAAATGAAATATGGGGACAACATTTTGCTGCATTACTCGTGATACTTTGTTCTAACAGCGAGCAAAAGTGATATTTTATATTGGTGATATTTAAGCTGTTAAAATGGAAATTTGATCAGTGAATTTGACGAGCTGCAGCAATTAATATTTGAATATACTATAACAAAAACCTATTAGTAATATTAACACTACCGTTCAAATTTGTATTCAAATGTACAAAAATTATATCTTATACTGTTCATTTTTTACTACAGACATAATGTACTGATAAAAGTCCGATGCAACAAATCTGAACAGCGATATACGTACACTTTGTACTGACATCTGTTAGACCAACTGTCATGTCATTGTACGTATACATTCGAGTTATTTCTTCGCGTAAATTTCTTTTGTTTTAGCATCGGTTTAGAAACACTCTGTATATTAAGTGGAAGTTAAATAAATGGTTTCTCCTCCACACGCGGTAATGTGCAATAATTCTAAATTGAAACCAGGCAACACATCAAACGGAAAAGAAATCCTCGTTGACGATCGAAAGAAAGTTTCGTGAAGAAAGTGCATACCTACGCATAATCTAAAAAGCAACATTTTCACCATGATTAAGACACTTTGGAAAGCGAAAGACAAGTAAACGAAAGTCCCCACGGATACTACACGTAAATGGAAATCGTTAGAGAAGTAAAAAAAAAAAGGAAATTTCTCTTTCCCGGTAATTGGCTATTTGTCCAGAAGATTGTCCCATATTGCGAACAAAACACCGAGAAATAAGAAACGTTCGATTCCTATTTCGTTAAATCCTCCTAGAACGGATTAAACGAAGAACCATGAGATTCAATTTGAAACGGGGAAGAAAAAAAGCGGGGCTAGTTTCCCGTGGGAAACAAACGGAAAAGTAACAATATCCTAGCACAGTCGAAAGTAACTTCGCGTGTCGTTAATTCACATTGCGCTCATTTCGAGGATTAACTAGTTCGATAAATTCTAGGACGGAGGTATGGCAAATGGATTAATACCGATACGTTTCACATGGGGAATACTCGTGGAAATGGTTGTTCGTATAGAAGTGAGCCATTGAGGGGAGGGGAGGGGGGGAGAGAGATTGGTTATTTATGAACTCGGAAACGCCTAAAATCTGAAAGGTCCAGGTGAACCTACGAGGCACCACCTGCTGCCTTCAGGGCCACCATGAGCCCGATACGTAGGCCACGTGGGTCTCTCTTGTCCAAGATTCGTGAAAAACTGCCCTGAACCCTCGTTTCGGGCGTCGAACACCTGCACGTCGAAAATTACTTGGCAAATATCGCAACTGTCCTCGAAAGGGAACGTTTCGTTCCTTGTGAGGGATACCTTCTGTAAGAATTTTGCCTTTTATGAGGAAACATGCGATCGATCATTCTATGGTTCGGTACCCGAACGATTCTATCGTGGATTGTATGATCGTTGATTATATTGAATTAGTGGAAGTGCCAAGTTCTTCAGAAAGTTTTCAGGATATTTGTCGTTGATTGTTATAATTTTTTAGTCGACTTTGGTTTTATATATTTAAGGTGTAATATCAACCAATATATAAAATATGTCGGAAATGAAAGGACATCGGGGCCTTTCTTTTGGAGTGATTGAGAAAACCCCCAATACCCTAGTCCGGACTTTTATTGTAGCTACCTTTAAACAATAAAAATAGGTAATAATTATAAGACGCTAATCCGATTATGTGTAGTCACGGTTTATGACGATGGGCTTGGGCTCGAGGTGACATAATGAGTCGCCGAACGTAGCTGCGGTCACGGGACGGACATGTAACAACAGAGGTATGGAATAATTATGCAGCTCTCCTTAAAAACAAAGATTGACCCGAGAGATGGGGAGAGGACTATATAAGGGCAGTTCCATTTGTACAGGGAGTTAGTTAGTTAGGTATCGAGAAAATTATGGAGTTAGTTATTGAGAGAGTCATTACGACTTGTACTTTGAGTCACACCAGGATCGTGTATCATATCGGATTCGTCTTCCCGTGGCCATGAATTCGTACCGAACCTAAATTCATTGTCATCGACCTCTCGTTTGTCCGATTGCCGTCATTGCCTGTAACCTCTTGTAATCATCACCTCAGTACCGATAACGATCAGCTAGAATACCTAACCACGATGGTCAATTCGAGTGAAGGTTCATCAGACGCCCATACCTCAAATCCTTCTCCGACAGATATATATCGCATGGTATATATCATATATGTATAAGAAATTAATACATGCGATTTCTCCTTTCTACGCCTAGAAGTGATATCTAAAACATTTTTCTTCTGGCTATCTCTATTTGAAATTTAAATTTTCTGTAAAATGAACGTGTTATAGCGAACATTATGGAAATTATTTTCAATTAAAACGTTCAACTTCGAAGAAGTTATAATGCCATTACCGATTCGGAATTTTTTCAATAAGGATTACAGTCTTTATAAGAGCACACTTTCTATAGAGAAGCATTTTATTTGCATTTTATACTTTTCTCATATTCTGTGAAGATAATGCGTTCCGCAGGAAGAAGATGAGATAAAGGACATAAGGCAGAATCAAGTGGATCTGCGATTTTTCTCGATTTCTATAAGAATCGTAAATAATTACTCGAGAAAAAAATAATAAAAAAAGAAAGATACGACAAAACGAAATAAAACTTTCTAATTGCGCAAAAGCTCAGATTGCCGAGACTGAACAGCTTTGAATGCTTCGACGGCTTAACGACAAATTTAATCGTTCGATAGTGAATTAATTTATCGCCAGACAGAAGCAAAATAAAGCCCTTGCAGTGAGCTAAGCTCGATCGTAATGAAGATATCGATCGTTCGGTGATCGTCTTTTCTCTCTTATCGTCAATTCGAATCCCTCCTCCGCTTTAATTGTCTATGCGCGATTTATTCCTGCAATTACCAGCTTCTGTTCCTGCGAAAATATCGACGCAGTAAACACCTTTCAGATGATATCCTCGATTTCCACTCTGAGAAGACTATTGTTCTACTGTGATTTAAGTTACTAGATATTATAGAGATAACATTTTAGATATTGCATGATTCTAACGGTCTTATATCATACTACATCCTACATATTATTTCGTTCAATTTTTCTCAGTTCTAGTCTATAAACCATATTTCAAGTTTTTAGAAACATAGCAACATACCGTGGTTATAACAATTACTTTAGTTTTCTTTATTCAGGTTCTACATTTCGCTTGTATGGTATGAAATTGTTGTAGTCATACGAGATTTAATATATCTGAATAATTTCAATTAATTAGTACGTAAATGTTACGATAAATACTATAAAGCGATGTGCCAACAGCTTTTTGAAACCACTGTAGGTTAAGTTAACAATCGGCAAAATCTAAAAATTCGTTCAAATAATGTATTTTCAAATTCTGAAACGAGTTTATATCGAACATAAATCAATTACGATGAAATGTCAAATGCTCCTCGAACTGTAAAGGGACAATAGTAACCGATTCGTTTCCAAAGACAGAAGAAATTCCAAGCTCATTTACGAAACCCCATCAATCGTGGAATAATTAAAACTACTCAACGGTCGATGCCAATTAGATCGTCCATCGATCACCGATTAATTCGAAGCGAAAGCAATAAACGTACGACATTTGTACAACAACGAAAGCATTTGAGTTCGTACGTTCGTCACGTTTATTACTTTTCTCGTCAGACGCAATATCCTCTGTTCTATCACTTTGCGTAACTTCAGCGAGACGCTGGCGAAAGCCTGACGTAACTCTTGAACGAAATGAAACGAAGGAAAAGCAGCCCCAGGAAGAAAGGAAAATGGAAGAGAAAGAGAGAAAACACCGGGGAATCCACCGGATATCGTATTTTCTCGCAATGCATTACACCAGACACCGACTCTCCTCTACTTTCTCTCCTTTCTCTCCTTTCTCTCTGGTCCCTCTCTGTTTCACCAGGATAGCCGCCCTTTCGTTTGGTCCTATACCTTTGGAGTAGAAACGAGGTTAGGGGAGAATGACTAAGTGCGCCGAGGGTGGGTCATGCGAGGGGTGAGATCAGTGCTTTCCTGAAATTTCCCTAAGACTCGTTTAACCTCCTTCTAAGGCGGTCTTCGAACGACGAATTTTCTGAATAAAAAAAGGAAAGACAGAAATTTGCCCCAGAAAGAAAGAGCGACGATTCTAGGGGTATATCAGGTTTCTAGATTTTCTTTTGGGGGAAAAATTGAAACTTCGCTCGAGCATTCGGTGAAGAGGATTTTACGTCTTATTTTGGGAAACATGATATGCTAATTCTATAAAGACAGCATATCCTGAAATCTTTCCTGAATTTCGATACGTTTCAAGCAACCCAATGGAGACATCAGCTTTTATCAAAACGATCGGCCTAAATTTATCGTGTGTTAAAAGAGCGTTGACGATTGATTTGTGAATTGCGAGCAGGCAGAATCGTTTTTCGCGATTTTTTCGTCTCATTTCCAATCGTGCTGCAATCACCATCAAATTTCCGGCGGAGCCAGTCTACTTTTCCGACTTGACGTTCGTTTCGTTCGTGTTTTCGAGTCACCCTATATTCGATGGCGAGGGTGGTTGGAAAATCGAGGGTGGAACAGGGTGACTAACTGCACGAGCATGAGGAGGGTGGCTAAGAGTACTTGCTACGAATACCAAGTATCTCTAATACAGGGTGTCCCCACGAAATATTTGCGGCATACAGCTCCACTATTGGCCAAACCTTCCCCTTTTCGTTTATGTTTTTAATGGGCCCGTGTTTCGGCTTTTCTTACAACCTCGATGAAATGAACTGTCATATAAATTACACTTCATACAGTCAACATTTCTGGAAATTCGTCTTCAAATTTATAGAGCCTAATTTCTAGACATAACATTGCTTTATTCCAATGAGAGATAAACTGTGATCTCCTTTTTCATTTAGTCGAGCCTCTGTAATAGCAAATGACTTGATAATTACTGGGTAGTCTGTATTTTTCATGTTATTTTAACATTGCTTTCTCATCGAGCAACTCATTAATAATAGTCATTAGAATCTGTTTCTAATATCAGATTAATAAACTGTAATCAATCATAATTTCCGATCTCATGAACAGAGAAAAATCAGGTTATGGAAGATTAATATATATTAATTTTTGTGTTAGTTAATGTTATTCAACTTTCGAATACTTTCCAATTGTAAGAAAATTATCTTCTCACAAGGAAATAAAATTCTCTTATAAATAGTTAATCATAGAGGCAGAAGTAACGTTGAAATGTTAAGAAGGCAACAATACATTTATTTCTCGTTTAAGAATCTAGATCCGACAATATGGTTGTCAGGCACGATCCGTCAGAGACGTATGTATCAGAGGCGTTGAATGGATCCATGCAACACTCAACACGTGACGAACACACGACCCTTACACCACCATTCTTTCCCTCTATCGATGATTCTCTACTCGTTCGTCCCTTTGCTTAGGAACTTATCAGTTTCCTCTCAAGTTCCAGGGATCTTTCTGTTATTCTATTAGCGTTATAAAGCTATGTTTGCGTCAACATGGACGATCCGATGCTTTAATAACGCTTATGAAAATATGTGACACGTCATAAGCTACGTATAGAGACTATTTCTCAAAATTCCTCTTCTTAACATTTCGTTTTACGCAGCTAATGAAAAACAGTGAAACATAATATCTTCGTTCGAGCAACTATTGCTTTATTGAAAGATCGATCGATTTTCAATCGGAAGAATTGAGAGCTGAAGGTCGAATCGACGATAATCTTCTTTGTCAAGTCGCAAACTATTTTTGTTGCATCGAATAAATGCAATTTATATCACGAGATTGACATGATATTTAAATAGACGAAGGTTCGATAATCGGAACGTTAAGTATCATAATCTTTGTAACATTATGTTTTTCAATTTAGTACAAGATTCGATAATTTTCAATTTTCAAGTGAATTTAATATCAACGAGAGGAAGAGAAATTACCAATCAACACAACGAATAATTCATAATTTCGCATTATGGATTATATTCGATTAACGTGTTAATGTGTTCCTCTCTCATTAAAAAGTAATAAAGGTATTTAGAGTTGTCGGCTATCAATTAATATCCAGGAATATTCATCATCTGCCACGCGTCATTTGCATTCGTTCTTTGTGAATAAACGCGTAATATAAACGCGCAAAATTGATTTATTAGATAGAACCGATGAACGAAACTCATTCTCCGCATTACTTTGCAGAAACTAGTCCACGTGTCGTTAACAATGAGACGCGAGGGACAATTTCGTGACTCACTCCATCCTCCCCCTTTTTCCCATAGAAATGTGACTTTCGAAAACACTGGCAGTTTCAAAGCTATTAGATGTACCAATATAAATGTATACACACACGGTAACGAACTAAAGTTTGAATTCATACTCCAAATCATACTATAGGCATACCGAATATCTGGCTCATATTATTATTAACATATATCATATGCATGTATTATATATCGAAACTATTTCCAAAGGTTCATTAATATCTTACGATTTTCCTAACAACTTTATAGGTGATAATTATTAAGATATTGAAATTCTATATATAATTTGTATAAGTTGATTGTTTGATTTTTGAAGAATTAAATATTAATCATGCGCATTGACACCATATGCCGACATTTAGCAGACAAGTTACATACTTTTAGGTTTATCTCCGTCTAATTTTATTTCATTTTCCTATCGTTTTATTATTCATTTATTATGTATAAACCATTTTTACACTACTTAGCCCTTTGTTTTTCGTATTACGATCATCCATAAAGAACTTTTTGCACAATAAATAAAAGAAATAATACATCGATACGCTCAATATTTAATAATATTTCTTCCGATTTTTAGTTATGTACATATGTTTATGTTATTATACCAAGTATTTTTGCTCTTCGATTTTTTGTTCGTATTAGAACGTTGTCAATTGTTGTTCGATACGTGATATGTCGCTTACTTTCGAAACACCCTATAGACCAAGCTACCCCACCGCCAGATATTGATTTAGTATTACGAGAGAGAGAAAGAGAGTCCTCCAGTGTACAACAGAGCCATTCTGTCGGTCCCGTTTCTCGCATTCAACCGTGCGCGTTCTCTGCTTTTTCGAAAACGAATTCGACAGAACGTGAACCGATCACAATGCCACGTGTTTGTAGGCTTACTTCCGGGTAACCACTTTCCTCTACTCTACTCTACTCTCTCTATCTCATCCACCTTCTCTATCCACCGTGCATACGATTTGTCTGCGTTTACTTTGTCCCCGGTTTTCACTTTACCTCCATCTTCGCTTAATATTCCTCTAGAGTGTCTAATGGGAACGTTTCGAACGATTTTTGTTTAGTCTCTCTAAAAAGTTTCAAACTCTTAGAAATATTACCACGTCATTGCAAACAGGAACAATTTTTAATGAAATATTTATTTCAACTCTCGATTATTAAGGGAATGGATTTACTATTTTTTATCTTAGTGGAATTTTTATGAGAACTGTTACCGTATCGAAAAGTGGATTTTTCAAATACCGAAATATGTAATTAGACTTTTATAAAATTTTTGTAAATAATTGTAAGTAATTTTTGTAAAATCTGTAATTGCCATCCCTTTGGCGGAAATTGAAATAAATTTTGTTTACAAAAGTCCTGGAACAAAATTGTGGCGTCTATAATGCTGGGCTATATCGTAAAAATTGGGCAATTTTATTACCAATTTATTAGTTTATTGTCTATTGCCTAAAAAATTTCATAGACAATATTTTGTTATTTATTTATCTAAAATTAAATTCTCTCTATATTTTACACCCACAAACACAACTGGACACCTTCAATATACTGCAAATTTAATTCGATTCTGGTATAAAACCGTGAGCTCTGCCGAATGGAATAAATTTTAGTGCAATCTAGCAGAATCACAATAAAGTTTCAATAAGCATTTCCACCGATTACTAGATAAATTGCAAAAAATTGACTAGCACCACATTCTCGTCTACCATGGAACTACCATAACACTATAGTTTCTTGGAGGAAGAGATCCTCAATGCGCCGTAAAATTTAATTCAATTTCTATTCGGCTACACAGCAGAATCGGGGTTATACGTGTAATCCAAAGGAAGAACGTGGCAATAACGATAAAAATAATCGACAATGTGCGGCCAACGCGAAGCTTGCTGGCAATGGTCACGTATCTGTTCGGTCACGAAAACGACAGCTCGCACCATATCGTGAACGGATTCCACCTTTTCGAAACGATGGACTTTTACCACGAAGCAACGAAAAGCAAATCAAGAAGAGAGTTCACGGCGGGAACCGTGGAAAATATAACTTTTCCAATCATGCTGGAGATTCAATTTATCAAAGAACCACCAAGATCAATTTTTTATTCAATTACGCTTAAGATTTTAATGACATACTCTGTTCTTTATAATGTATCGCATTTACGGACTTTCTCAAATATCTGCCATATTAATAGGTAGAGAGAAAAATCTGAAAGTAAAGAGACCTTTTAATTTCCTAATTAACCAAATGAAAGAGCTAATTACACTGTCATTAACTAGAGCCTCCGAAAAACAGCTGTTGCTTGCTCGAAGATTTTCCGCATTTTTTTATTTAACCTGCGTTCTTTGTAATCTACTATTTGGCCCAAAAAACTGCTTCCCTGTTTTCATTGTTACTTTAATACGAATCTACTGCTAAAAACATACAATTTGTGCCAAAGAAACCAAAATGAGGATTATATGAAAATGTATGTAACACAAGAAGAGGAACAAACATTTACAAAAAATCATTGAAATTCCTAAAAATTCACCCTTTTAAAGAGAAATTATATATTAATTATTTCAACAATTCTGTTAATCTGCATTGTGAGGGTTAAGAAACAAAAGAAAACCGAATATTGAAAGAATACTAGATATTTCAAAAAAAGACTAGAATCGATTTTATTTTCTCGTCTGCATAGCTCGGACTAAATGCAGGGATGTTTGTCGTGAAAGAACAACGTTTCGTCTTTTTCTGAATCGGCCGTGGAATATCAGGATAATCCACGTAGCAGAAAGGCATGCGAAATTGGAAAGATTCTCTCCGTTTTTTCTCGGTTACATTCCGTGTGTGCAGGACACGGGGAATTTGAGGATTTTCAATCCTCTTCGGGATGCACGGTTTCACCTGACGAAGCGGAACGATTACCCTTACTCTGGAGAAAATGTATGTCGAGGGAAAGGAGAGGAGAGGAGAGTCAAACTTATCCTTGTATCCGAATCAGTGGCAGAACAATTTTCCCTGCAACTAGCTTTCTTCTGACATTTTTAATTCTTTTTTTTTTACTTTTTTTAGAATAAGTGTATCTAGTTAAAACATTGAATGAAAGAGTATTGTACGAAAGTGCAACAATTTTAATATAATAATTTCTTTCCAACTGAATTTTTTCTTACTACCTTAGATAGAACAAATATTAAAATATTGTAAATCACGCATTTATATATATATTATGCCGTTGGCTTTTTCACAAAACTTCATGAATTTGTTATCTATAGTTGAAAGACTGTTTAAAATAATTATATATATTATAATAATATATATATTATAATAGTTATATTAAACTAATATGTTAAAAAAGATATAATAAAAAACCCTTTTGCCACTAAATAACATCAAAGTCAAAAAATCAACAAAATTGTGATAATTGTGATAATAATATTTTCGATGGTCACGTAGAAAATTAATAATTAAATATTACAAATTCAGTATTATTCTTCTCCGTGAATTTCCATTGATATCTGTAAAAAGGTGATCATTATACGGTTATGCGATGTTGCTTATTTTCGATTATGAAATCACTTAAAATTTTAATCGCGATATTGGACCAAGACACTGAAGTGGAACGTCGAAACGACGTTCTGTCACGGCGAGATGCTATTTCAGAAACCCAATTTGTATTCGAGGCCGTATTTTGCCGGTTTATCGCAAAAATATCTCGTTTTCTGTTTGGTTTTTCAACGCGGAGAGCTTTACGACATGTATTTCCGCGCACGGACGCATTTTCATTTCAGCTAGTAATAGTGTCCGCGAATTTCATCATACCACTGTTTACTCAACATTGTTATTTCCCTGGGCGATCTTTGCCTCGTATCCGATGATTCTCATCGACTAGAAAAAAAAGTAGATCTATGATCTCGTAAATGTAGTTTTTCATTTTTATTTTCTATCGAGGAAAGCAATTAAATTGTTTTTAGATATATAGGTATATGTATAATGTCTGACATTGGGTAAATCTGAATTTTTGAAATTTGAAATTCTCATGGCTATAAAGCGCATTGTTTCGAAGACAAGGAGATTTAAAATTTAGATGCGAAAGCTGGTATGAAATTAATCGCAGGCATTGTTTTCGGACCATTTAATAATTTTAAGAGCTCGTACCAATTTAATTTTCCTTGCCATTAAAAGCTTTCCGTAGTTAATTTAAGAGATGAGTATGAAAAAAATCTGAATTTATATGTATCTAAAAAGATATTAACATTTCATAGTATTAATACTAATATAGAAAATTTTGGGGACCCTGACATTATAAATATTGAATAAAATCGAGTAAAGTATGTATTTGTTTTCGTGCACATTTTATCAGGGAAAGTAATTGAACTGTTTGCTCAACACGAAAGAAGAGTTATATTCGAAATATTTGATTTTCGCAGTACGAACTATTCCAAGAAAAGAGACATAAAAAATTGAAGTTTATATATTTTGAAACTATTTTAAAATTAGTATCAGCTACTGTTTTCGTTCAAAGCTAGTTAACAATTTTGAAAGCCCCTGCTAATTCAATTCCCATAGCTACCATATAATGATTTCAAACAAATCCGAAAAAATCTAAATTTGTATCCAAAGGCTGTTAATATGTTAAACAAGTCAGAGTAACAGGATTTAAAACGTCATTATACAATAAAATCCAGAAACAGGGTACAAACAAATATCCAGATTTATTTCTCCGCTTTTCTATCGTATTTCCCGAAATACAGAAAGTACATTTTCACAGAAGCGTCATATGGAACTAATTTAGATGTAAAGGAAGAGATGGTGTTGCACAGGCAAGTCAATTTCCTTGCTGCAACCTCACGCAAAGAAGAATGAGGAAGAAAAGGAAAAGGACGAAGAAAATAGGAGAAAGAGGAGAAAATACGTAACGGATTCGCGTAAGGATGAAAATCCTCGTGAATTTACGAGCTCTGTGGAACAACGGAATTTACAGTCGTGAAGTGGAAGAAGACGAGACGATTCGAATAGCAATCGCGTTTATTCCTTGAGAAGAAAGAACAGGAACAGATGGGGAAAGGAAGGTAATCCTTGGATAATCCTAATCGACGGATTACCACCTCTCCGGCGCGAATCCTTCATTCAACTTTCCATAACGTTTTAATGATAGTCTGCTTCGATCGTTTATGTTTCTTTAAATATTTTCCAAAGTGCATTTAATTAATCGATTCTCCAGAAGTTCAAAATTTTTATTCCCTTTCCTCTTTCCGCAAATTTCAATCTTACTATCTGAAGTTTAATTTTAATGTTTAAATGGTAATATTCTCTCGTGATTTGGTAATCGTAGGAAATTGAGAATTAAACTATCGATTCGGATAAAAGACGATGCAGTTGGATTAAAATTCGAAGAAAACCTCGACTTCGTGCTTAGAATCCACGTATTTACATCGAACTCATTTATTCATAAATACATGGAATATATAGAATACGATTCTCAATAATGTAATATATATATATTCTATATCGTATATATAATAAATATAAATATGTATAATAAATATATATAATAAAACTATATACAGAATACATATTCCTACTTTATGAGACTCTGAATATAGTTCTTAATTATTATTATAAAATTCTCTAATGTAAGATTACGAGGGCCGGCTGATAAATAATGCGCATATCTCGAAAATGAGAAGAGTTAAACATTTCTGCGTGAGCAGTCGTTTTATAGCTACATCCCTCCTTTACAAACATACCAAGTTTTAATACATTTGCTTGACGCAATCACGAACAGTGTCGTTTAAAGCGAGTTTGAATATGAATGCGACGTCAACGAGATTCAAACAACAGTGATCGGGTTTTTAACCCTGGAAAACATTATGCCTATGGAAATTCATCGCCATTTACTGGTAATGTATGCCATGACATTAAGAAGCGTTTGCGGAGACGTGAATGTCGGGTTTAGAATTCAACCGAGACGATAATGTTACACAGCATGATAACACTCGGCCACGCACCGCATGCACGGCACATGATGTTGTTGCAAGTTTGAAATTTGAAATTGTTTCAAGACCGTCTTATAGTCCAGATCTGACTCCATCCTATTTCTTACCAGAATTGAGGAGAACCTTGAAGGCTATTCATTTCAAGTCAGACGATGAAGTGAAGACAACAATGAAATCCTCCATCGAAAGTAAGTCGGGAGAATTCTTCATTTGCGGAATGAAAAAACTCGCTACGCATCGGCGAAACTGTATTTAACTTTATGTTAACGGTGATTATATTAAAAAGTAAATACGATATTCTTCGCCTAATGAATTACACTTTTATTTTCTTTACGTTTCATTTCGATAACTGTTCTCGTTTTCAAAATACACGCACGCAAGCACTGTACATATTTTATAAGACAAGAAAATCCAAAGAATTACGCTTTTATCTTCGTTCGCTATCTTCGACATCGCCTGTTTTATCTCTTCAGATTACTTGTCTCCCCAAATTATGCGATTCTACGTTTATCAGGTGCCCAATGTATTTTCAGTATCAGATTAGATACTCGTCAGGGCGCATTTAAGGAACCCTCTTTTAATCGCTCACGGTGAGAAAACAGACGCTTCAACCAAGTGGAAATCCAATAAAAGATCCTGCGACGGCAATAAATGCTAGCTATATAGTTCCTTGCTAAGACATGAACTCATCCAAAAAAATTATAGCAATCACCTATAATCTTCCCAATATTCTTTCTCATGATTAAAGTATTATAAAAATTTAAGGAATGAATATTCAATAAGTCTGTACATAATTATCGGATATTATTTAAAATTCCATTCATAGCGAACTAATATCGAATTACGAAGACTTAATAAGATATTATATAAAACATGGATTTTTACAACCATTCACGCACACTCCAATTCATACATAGTCGTACCATAATATTTTAAAGAATACCGATACGATCAAAAAATGTTGTATGGACAGTATTTGAACAGTTATTATAAACACTTATCAAGTACGAAATCCTGCTTGTGAAAAACCGATTCTGAAATCGCGAAAATTCACGAGTCCCATAAAAATAAAAATGTAATCCAATTTCCAATATTTGTTATCAATGGCCTCATATCAGTCTCTCTAATACACACACGCTCGTCGATATCTACAAGAAACCAATTCAGAAATCCCAAAACTTCGAAAGCAGAAAAAATTCTTGAAAATAAGGAAGACATCCTGCTTCTTATGATTGACGTCTATATCGTAAGAGAGACTATATGGAGTCCACAATAAATATATACAGAGACACGAAGCTTCTAACACACCCATCAATCGATATACGTGCAAATACATCAATGCATCGCGTTATAGGTTAAGTCAGCAAGCTTTATTGTTCGAAGCTAATCGCGTACACGATTGCTCGTCACGAAGGTGATCGACGTCGCGTCGTCTGGTTGAACCAGTTCCGCCAGTATGTCGGTGGATCGAAGGAAAAGCTAAGTGTTCAGCCGGAGATAAAACGAATCCGCCGTGGTGATCGAACTGTAGTCCGGTTTCGATCGATAGCTTCTGAGAGTAAAATCGGAACGACGGATAACGGACGTTCGGCCTGATTTCACCGCAGACAGGGAATAACGGATTGTACTGTCGCTAATAAATCGTTTTCTCGTCTTCGACGCTTCTCACGTTGCCAACTACCCCTCCATGTACATACGAGCCGTTTATTTGTCAAATCGATCGAGTCCACAAAAGAAAAAGGAGAGAACATCGGTGAAATTATTATACGATAAGCATCAATCAAATAGCACTAAAATTTCAGAAAGTGCAGTTAATCACTTTGGTCCGTGAACGGCGCGTATAAAGGAAAATTCTCCAAGTCGGTTCCGCAATGTTTCAGCGAAAATGATGCATCTCAATTTCATATATTTTACATTCAGAGTATAGTGCATCGTAACATGGAATTTTTGCAAAATACAAGTGGCCAATATTTAGCTGATTGTATTTCAAAGTCCTGCCACTCTGAGACGATGCATCGTCCTTTGTTCCGCTACAGCAATTGTTTTATGAACACATAACGAGGTAATCATGAAGCGTTATACAGTCCAGAAGTAAATACGTTACGTTGCCGATATCATCTGGCAATCGAGATTGTTTGATCTATCTGCACCGAATTTCTTGTTATGTGGTTTTCGCAAAGGTAAAATGTATGTCAATAAATCAAAAACAATTTGACAGCTAAAAACAGCGATAACGAATATACTTCTCGAAACGTGTGAAAATGTAATGAAAAATACAATCGAGGGATCTAAAAACTGTGGTCTCTTATTTTGTTTAAAAGTTATTCACAATGGAAATCAATCAGTTATATATTGTTCACCCTGTATTATATCGTATTTACGAAATTCTTTCTAGCAACATTGTCTAAGTCACTCATATTGTTTTTCTTATCTTATTTTAATCATTCTAAAAGATTTAGTAACGTGCATCGCCGATGGTCACCTTGGTGATCTAGGTGTTAAACTAATATTAACCTGCAGTATTCTTTCGCTAAAAAATGCAAAAGGATCTGTTTCCTGTCGCGAGTATTTTCGTGTTCCACTGTCACGCGCGACCTGGAAATATTTTCGTACACGTGCCGCAGCTAAGACTATTAGAATAATTTAAAGAGTCTTGTGTACACATATAACAGATTAAAAACCACGATGGTGTAAATTCAGAATAATACGTGGTCATTGGTAATGAATATTAAAAGTTGGGTATCTTTTTATAACCACCACGAAAAGGGAAAAAAGTATCTCCACGTGTATATTTTCTATTCTTCTACTTTTAGGAAAGATGTGAATTTTTAGAATTTCCCAATTGATTTTTCATGAAATTGATAATGAGCGTTGAATGTAATTGGAAGTTGGATATCCCTCCTATTTTAGTTTTATCGAATTGACGGAATTTCAGAATTGGTTTTTCATAATTCATTAGTTGGTAGCGAGTATCGAATATTGAACGGGATACGTAGATATGTATGGAGATATGTATAACCGAGTGCTTGGAAATCTTTTATTTTTGGAATTCAAAATATTTGGGGAGTTTTAAAATATCATACACCAAGTCAAACGGAAGAACTCCAAGTAATTGTATAATATTAAACAATTATAAATGGTGAAAATAATATAGGAGAACGTGTTGCTCAAAATAGTTTACTGTTAATGAGACCTGTTAACTGGTAATAAACAATAAGCGCAATTTTGTGTGACGTAATAAAGAAACGAAAAGGCAGTAATAAAGTAAAGGAGAAACGATAAAGAACAGATAAAGTGACAAAAAGTGGATAATAAAGAAAAAGAAATAAAACGAAGGAGAGTAAAAAGATAAAGAACAGAAAATGATAAAGAAGATAAAGAAGAAGAAGAAAAGGTTGACAAGCTTCCAACTGTTCTTACGTACAAACTTTAGCCACCAGGACGTCTAGAAGCTCTAGCTGGTGCTTTCTAGGATGGCTAAACGGTTGCCCTTAGTGCCTGATAAAAATTACCACCTAAGCTGTCACGCGAAAGAAATAACCGCGATGCCTTGGGAACGAACAACGAACAACAAACGTGTTCCATTTCTCGAGACCACTTTTCAGTAAACCACGTCTTCGAGCTCTGTATCAGAACACCGAGAAGATAATTGGCTTCACAGCTACAGCAACGTGTCGTTGCAACCTACTCACATAATTCCAACACGTAGGTAGCACACGTTGTCATTATCGGTCCAATGGCGGCTCCTAGGGTAAGGTAAGGTTATTTAAATCGGAAAGCTATTTATTAGATATTCAAGTCGAGCTAAGCAATGTTCCTCGCCAATTGGCCAAATTTGGTTACAGACAATTTTTAAGCTATCTGAATTCGAAAACAGATTAGTTAATTCGTTATTAGTCATGTGATAAACAGCGCAACATATCGTGTACATTGGCAGTTCAATCGTTACGGTTCTCTACGAGAATGTAATAAAAATCAAAAGTTCACATATTATTAATATTTTCAATAGCGTGTCATGATGTAGACCTAATAGGTTATCTTCATTCTCGATTATGTACGTCATATCAAAATACTCAAGTTTGATCATAAACTGACATTAAGATCAAACAATGAACAAAAATATATTTATCGTGTTCTTCCTCTACATATACGTAAAACAAGTTTGATTACTCGTTTTATTCGATGCTGAAGCTTAGGCGACTCAAATAGCCCTACGTTACTACGATGTATCCTACATGAGTACTATGTCACATCGTGGTTCATCGAGAAGAGCGAGAAAATGAGGGACGATGAGAAAAATCGAGAGGAAGAAAACGTTGGAAAAGAGGATGGAAAGGGCTCGAGTATCCTTTGGTATGCGTTTAACCTCCGAAAAAAAGGAAGAAATTCATCGTGAATCTACTTTTAGAGGAACGCGCGGCACTCCGCTCGGGGAAAAAGGGAGGAAAGGGACGTACAAAAGGCTCGAGTATTGTTTACTCTGACGTGGGGTGGTGCTGAAGAGAGGAACAGAGAAGGAGAGACGCGGAAAATTCGACCGTACGATAAAGGGATGACAAGGAAGCCCTGCTCGAGTGCCACCGACTGACTTCTACCCCCATCTCATTCCATTCCGCGAATGAGAGGCGTATAAACGAATGAAAATGAGAGAAAAAGTTGATAGAATCGGTATTGGACTGTTTCTCGCGTTTCTTAGCCGTTTCACCCGTAGGCGACACGGACAGAATCTAGTGACGTTAAGCGAAAGATCGATTGCCATTCGATTTATCGACGCAGTATCCTCTTTCGCTCTTTGTAAATTGGCAACGTAAAAGTGTTAGATTCGAACAGTTCAATCTATCTTTTATGGTAACTTTGTTTCCTGAACACGAAAAAATCTTCAATTCTCTTTCTTTGGATTCATATAATTACGCAAACTCAAATAAATGTAGGACAATCTCGATAATTTTTCAAATTCTTTATTTAAGTTTCATTTTGACGATAAGTCATAAAATAAAACAGAGATATTTTCCGAGATATCAGCGATATTTCAAAATATACTCCTAGCCACAACGGATAATAGAATACTATGAAAATAACATGAATGACATAAGATGTAAAAATTTCCAGTCCAAGAATTTTCCCCCTGGGAGACACAAATCGAAAATTACGCAGTCAGACAGCGCATCGAATCGAAAATGCCAATCCTACGTCACCTTACGTTACGAATTTGCAATCCATCGACGATCAGAAGCTACAGGTACAGCTACAAGCGACCAAGCCAAATGCTCGAGTTAAACCACCAAGCAAAGTTAAAAGCAGAGTCGAAGCAACCATAAGGACCTGTCTGGCAAACTATCGAAACCTCCCTAGCATTCCTGACCAAAAGAACCCAACATCCTAAACAACATCGTATGCTAACGAAATTTACAAACTAGTTTCGTGAAATACGTAATAGAGGCGAGCCTGACTCAAACCATAATAATCTGTGTAGTAAACTATCGACACATCCCTGCATCGTGTTTTATCAAATCTGCCAACTAGCTGCGTCAAATACGTAACACGTTAAACTACTAACCAAAGGCAGAGGCAAATTCAAAGCAACCATAAGCATCCAAGTGCACTTGGAAAACTATCAAAACTACTCCATTCAAAAGAACCAAGCATTCCAAACAATATCATACTATATCAAACTCGCGAATAGACTTAGCTCAAGCACATGGTATATCAAATCACCACCCAAAATTATCGGAGCAACCATAAGTGGTTGAAAGTACCTGAAATATTATCAAAACCTTCTTAGGTCACATGTTATATCAAATCATCAAATACATAATACGTTACACCGCCAACCAAAGCTGGAAGGATTTAAATTCGAAGTGGGTAAGGGATCTATCCAAAAACCTATTAAAACCTCCCTGTCCTATCTGAAAGAACCAACCACCCGAAACAACGCCATACTTTATCAAATTCACAAACAATCCTCCTCAAACACGTACTGCGTATCAATTACCAAGCTCCTCGAAACATCCAATTCCCCGTTTATCATTCCAAACACAATTTCACCCTTCAACGAACTACATACAGTCGAAAGTTAGGGACAGTGTAGGAAAGAGGACTCTAATGCTTTCAGATAGCGCGTGGACACACGCAGAAAGCAGATACAGAACTATTCACATCTACCCAGTGACCAGAACCACTACAGCCACGTACTACCTCCGTGTGCCTAGTTCTGCATATTACATACAAGCAAACACAGCACGGCCACGCATCGTTCACATCGAGCAGAGACGCGTGTCCATAAAGCAGCTCCCACGTAAACGTTTTTCTACGTCTGTACGCGTGGGTGTGCACGGATGAACGGTGGAGGAGAACAGCGGCGGGAGGAATGAGGCGAAACGGTGGTGGTTGAATACAGAGACGAAGGGGGCTGGTAGGCCGGTTCACGAGAAACCTGGGTAGGGGTAGTTCGGTTTAGTTTGGGGAGGCTCTCTCCGCGTTTGGGTTCGAGTCCCTCCAGCTGCACCACCACCGTATCAACCGGCACACCACCGTTCCTACCATCGCCACAATCCTACTCCCGCAGGGGCGGAACTCGATAGACCTAAGGGGATGGGGGCTGCCTCCGCTCATGGATCAATACCATGGCGGGTTGCAGGGCATACAGGGGGTTGCTACGTGGTGTGGCACGCGCATACGCTGCTATCCCCCCGGAGGAAGAAGGACACCGATCAACCCCGTTGCCACGTTCTATAGAAAGAGACGAGAAGATATGACTGAAGAGTAGAGAAGAGGATGGAAGATACGAACCAGAGTGGAACTGTTGATTCGCGTTTGAAATACTGTTCGGTTTTAAAGCGATTTCGCTAGTTTATTAAGGATCGAACGAACCCACCGAGGGATGATATCCTCGCGTGTCGAAGCAACTTCGAAAATCGCCAGTGCCTGGCACTGCCATAATGCTATCGAGAGCAGATTAGAAGGGCTTTGCTCCGATCGTGCTGACGTATGCTCGTTTTCGTGACACTTTGTCTGTGCTCGATTTCTCCCGTTTTTTAAGAAGAAGGATCTTGATTCTCGAATGTATTGTGTTTGGAAATATATCTATCTTTATTTGCAGAAATCTGAAGCACGTTTTCACGACGCTTTGACTATGGCGAGGGATTGCTTTGATTTGTGAACGCGAAGAAGGACTGAGATACAGTGCAAGGTTAAATCATTGAGCTACGAAAATTAATTTAGTAGAACTTGTTTATTCAATAATATATAGAGTTTAGAGATTATTTGCACATCATTGTATTTATTATAGAATTTATATACTAATTAATTAGGTAAGTATATTAATTAATAGCATTTTCCTATTACTACAAAAATTTGATGTTACGAAAATAAAATACAGAATCTGATAGAAAAATGCTTCGTAGAGAACTAAGGATATGTGCAAATATTTTCATTAATCGCTATATGTATTATAAGCATTTATTTATGTATTTTTATCAACTAGTGAGAATATAAAGAATACCAAAATCTGCTGGAGAATTATTATAATTATTTTCGAACTTCCTATATACAATTATTGTAAGGGAATTTTCTTAAGTCCATGGAAATTTCAGCCTGTTTCAGAATCAGAATCGATTTTGAGATTAAAGTGACTATTTCCAGGACGAGCTGCAATACAATTACGTATTACGTATTACGTACAATTACGACTCGATAAGCATCAGGCGAATAGTTGTTATTACGATTTGTTTAATGTACTTCGGAGTTGAAATGAAGTTAAGCTAGACTATACACAGGTTTGTTATTACGTCTGCACCGCTATGCCTATTGTCCTCGGGACATTGTACTACGTAGAGTTGCACTTGTAACAAGTTCATTCACGCTAGATTTAAATCTAATAACGGGGAGATACTACGCTATATTCTATGTATATAATATGTTATTCCTTGCTAACCAACGAATTGCGTCCGCGAAATTTTATTACGAATTTTGTCCGGAGAGGCGATAATAAGAAAATAAAATTTAAAGTTTATAACCTTAACATTATTATACTATTCCTTATCAAGCAAAGAATGTCGTGTAAGGGACTTCGTTATAAACTCTGTTTGAAGAATGGATAATAGAAAAGTAGAATTTTTAAGTTTATGACCTTTCAAGTTTGTATAAAAATTCTATAAAGGGCAACATAGTGGGCAGAGGAAAACTGAGGTACAAGGAGGAACACTGTGTCTCTGTTAAAGGGAAAACGTGTATATTGATACTGACAGGGTGTGCTGCACTTCTATACGCTGCACGGCTAAAGGGCACATGTCTCATTACACACGAACGTTCTTTTGAATATGTAGCCTAACAAGGGTACACCTTGCTGTTTTAGAAATCGATGTCGATAGAAATTGTTTACCAATTATCATGTATTATTAACATTAGAAGCAAACCAAGCATTATTGACTAAGTAACAGACCATCTTTTAACCAATCGATAATTCGATCACGAAAAAGCCCCCGTTGAACAAACGAAACAAATGAGAGGAGAAAGAGAGGAGACAAAATATAAATACATCTTTCAAAATCTCCGATCTTTCAAAATCAAGTAGAGTTCTTCCTAAACATTCATTTTGTCCACATTTCCTAAAATTTTTACGCAAGACTTGAAATAACAGATCATCCCTCGACCAATCGACAATTCGTCGCCTAAAAGGCAAACAACGGTTGAACAAACGAGAGCAGAGAAGACAATAGTACAAGGATAAAATACAAATACATTTTTAATAAATACTACACATCCTTGGAACCAAATACGAAGGCGGAGATATTAAAGCGGGCATCCGGTCGGGCAGACCACGAGCACAGTTCAGGTGACCATAAAATCGTAGCCATACGATTACGGCTGCAGCTTCTTTCTACCTCGTCGGCTGATCCACGGGGTATTAGCCCTAAGCCGCTTTACGGGCCGCACGGCGAAGAAAGAACAGGAACGGAAGGAGTCAGCATGCGTGGAACGAGGAACGAGCACGTTTCGACACTAACGGCGGAAGCAAAAAAGGGAACACGACGAACAGAAGAGAACAGAAAGAAGCGGAGGGTGAGCTCTGAAACGACCTGTAGGGTGATGGCAGAATGGGGATCGCGCGGTCCTCGGATACCTGTGGCTCCACGCGACTATCGCAACGATGCCTTTTTTTTCTTCTCTCCCCTTTGTCCGCCCTTTTTCCTTTCTCTTTCTTTTTTTGCTTTCTCCTATTCCACCCTTTCTATCGCAGCATTCTTTTTACCTTTTTCACCGCGTCATACCAGTCGACGCGAGCATTATCGCGAATATCGACCACAGATTCGGCTACTGATAACGAGTTTTCGTCGGTCTACTACGCACACACGCGTCCAAATTCTTTTGTGACAGCTTTTTGGGGTCTTTTGACTGTGCGTGATTTCATTCTTCTTCCTGGAGCAGGTGGAGTGAGAAGTTTTTTTTGACGAAGATACACAGTATGTCGAAATATCAGTATGACAAAAAGATGAATCAGTATACAGAAATTTGCTTTTCTCTTACGAATTTCGACGCTGTCAAAAATATCTTGAATGAGCTAATAGAAACAACATTCTGCTGCATTTTTTACTGTCACTTTCTAAGGCAATATAAAAATACTTTTCCTGGTTTCTTTCTTGAATAAATTATTAAAGAGATTAAACATTGTACAAATAGTGCAGGAAATTTTCTTACTTTTAAGTTCTTACTTAAATTTCAAAGTATTTCATATAACAGGTATATTATATTTAAGATGAGTGCAAGCGTTCGAGTACTTTTGTAACCCACTGTATATGAAATTAATATAAGATTTAAGTATCTAATAGGAAGTCATTACTTCCTTGTGAAGGGTCGACATAATAGACAGTGTACGCTATAGAATTTGTACAAAGCCCGCGTGATTCGTACATTCACCTACGAATAACGCAAAAATAGAGCTGCGTTCTCTTTTGTAATGGAGCCTAATTTTTTTTCTTGGTATTGACCGTTTCAAAAGGAAGGCTTCTCAAAGCGTCGCTTGCAAAACACCGTTTTGTAACGCAATCAAAGTTGGTCAATCGCACTTAACGAGCGATAAAATGGACGGTGATCGAATTTCTGACGCGACCACGAAATTCCAGTCGCGTTTCGCAAATATGTACTTCAATTTCCATTAACAGATCGACTTCGATGTACCTAGTTTTTCGTGTTTGGAATTTTCAGAATTTTAATCAAACAGGAAAAGAAGATATTTCATCATTTTCTCTTGATCATCTCAATATTCTCTTCATTCTCCAAAATATGAATATTACGAATTTCCTGTAATTTTTTTATCTTTGAACTAAAGTTATATTATACGAGTTGTTACAAAACGATGACTGGATACTTTAAATTGAATGAACGGAAACAAAGATAGCATGAAAAAACTGATAAAGCTTGATAAAACTGGTGGAATGGATGTTTTAATCAAGGACAGGCTTTAATATGGACCAGCTATTGGAAACTTAAAATATTTCAGACAGAATTTTTACAAATTTCTGCCTTCTCTAGCGTATAATTTATTTTGAGAAATAGAAGAAGAGTAGATTTGATTAGTTTTAAAATAATGATGCGGAAGGAAAGTATGAAAGACGAGTTTCGTACATAGAGAAGCGCAATAGGAGCGAAATCGAACTCAATATTTCAGAAGAACAAAGGCGTATCGAGTGCAACGACGACCCCGATATCGCCATAAATGGAGGCAGTTTCCAATCAGGTCGTCTTACGTCGAATGTCCAAGTTTTAATCAGGCTAGATTCTATTTTTCCCAATCTGGCGATTCTTCATGAGGGAATCGTTACGAAAAATTGTATAAAAATTTCATTAAGATCGTGTTTCGTCGAGGAACGAAGCATTATAATTAACGATTGTTTTATCAAAAAATTGAAATTTTGTTGTTAAATGTACTGCTAAAAATGTAATAAATAAATTAGATGTTATTAGAATATTGCAATCTTGTTCGTTAAATCAAATTCACCATTAACTGTATAATATAACAATACAAAAAGAAAAAATAAAATAAAATAAAAATTCATTTATTTTATTATTTTATTACATCTTAATTAATTTATTTTATTACCTTCGCTTTATAGAAAATAAAAATCTACGCTTTCCCGAAAGTAAGTTTATTATAAAAATTATTACATTTATCTACCTTTTGTTTGTTTAAAAATACTCTGAAAGTAAACTTTAAAAACGAAATGACAATTTCATAAAATTTCTTTACACTTTGTACGTTTCAACGTCTCCATAGGAAACTTTTACGCGGAAAAACAACTACGATATATAACGAGATAGTCGAAGTTAATGGGAAGCCAAGTCATTAATATGTTTGTTTATTAAGAATCTTCAAGTAACGAGGAAAACGAAAATTCCCAACATGGTTGAATTATCAATATTAATAAATTTCAGCAACAGGAACGAAAGAAGTTTTACCGTGTTATGTGTTCGTTATTCTTCTTCCCCGACTTATGAAGTTTTAACGATGTCATAGTTGCATTCTTCATGCAAATCCGACATCTCGCTATAGACAAGTTCGATCGAAGGCTTAGTATTAGACCGACAATAAGACGAAATATTTTACGACATGGGAAGAAACACGTTGCATGTAGTTTGCAACATTGATAGCATGATTTTATTATATTATAAGAGATGAAAAATCACATTATAGCAGGATATCAATTACTTCAACTTTCATTATAAGGAGCACGTTTTTTAATATCGTTGGATTTCTATGCATTTGCACTTTGCGTAAAAATTACATAAGAATTTGACTGCTTATTTATAATTTATAGACATGTAAGAAATTTTCATCTTTTGTGACAGAGGATACATTTACCAATATTTCCAGCCTTTTTACGTGTTTTCATTTCACGATAGGAAAACTAAATTTATCACCCCGAATTCTTCAATATACGTATAACAAAAAATGATTGCATCAGTATTACTATTTTCTCTCTTGCGGAATTGAATTTCCTATCTTCGATTCTTTGACATTTACACGCAAAAATGTTCATCCTTTAGAATAAAAAATATAACATCATATTGTATAACCATTGATATTTCTCACGTTTTCTCGCTGCACATAAAAATTTGACTTCTCGTCTGTGATTTCTAGACATTTAAACAAAAAAAAATTGTTGTTTCTCTGCGATAAAAAATTCACCTGTCAATATTACCACTGTTTCGCGTATATATATACATCGCGACACGAAAACTGAACTTTCCATTTCCAATTTTTGAATACAGACAACATAGAGATAGCAGTAAAAGTTTTCATTTGTTATTACAGAAAATATACACGTCAGTATTGCTTCTTTTGTCACGTTTCAATCCACGAACTGTATTTTTCGTGCTCAATTTTCCACACGTAACAATCTTCGTTTTCAACTTAGTTGCCTAGCTGTATTTAAATGGAAGTACATGGTGTATCCTTCTAAGAATTATTTTTCACATAAATTCCGTTATGACTGACGTCTATTAATTCAACCTGTGTCCCATAGAAATTCGAAGTTTTCTGATTACGATCATAAGATGAAATATCTGTATTCGATATCTTAGAACCGACAGGGTCAATTATCGTGCAATTTATAATATCCTTTGAGAGCCAGCATCAATGCATAGCACTGTGATTCGAAGCTTATGCTTGCGGAAAGCCTTCGAATAACATCACGGATATGCATATGTGCATAGAGAAAGAGAGAGAGAGAGAGAGAGAGATCGCAAGTGAATGCGCTGTTGAGTACATCTTTCGGTTCCTCGCCCCGAATGAACCAACGCCCGCAGCTAGAGACACGTTTTCCCGATCAAGATTTCCGCAAGTTATCCACGGTCTTAAATATTTGCACACCTTCGAATATGAACGTTTCGAGAGCTCCTTTCGTTTCTCGGTCGCTCAAAAATATTCTTGTTCTTGTATCTATTTCGTTTGCTGCGGCTTTTTTACGTTACGGAAAAGACTATATTCCTTTTATGTAGAATTGTAGAAACGTTGCGATTTTTATATATTTTTCAAAGACGTATCTTATTTCAAATTTGTAATCAATTCTTTAAAACCATTTTCTAATCTATTTCTATGTACCATTCTATGAGAAGAATTTTTCTATTTATTATTTAAATATTTAATTCCTACATTTTTACGAAGATCATCTTCCCTACGTCTATTACGTACAGCCAATATCTTTCTCCTCAAAGAAGGCTATTGTTATAGTCTCTAATAATCGAATATTAAAATTTATAAAGTGCACATATCAATTTCAAACTGTAAGAAAACATCTCGACACTGAGAAATATAAATATCAAAGGAATTGGAGAAAGAATATAAATCCACAGCAAATTTCGAAAAGAGCAGTTATTATAAAATTAGGTTAAGGAGCCATTACGACAAAGACAGAAACCTTCAATAAATTAATATCGAATAATTAGTTTGAAACTTGTAATTAATAACTTAAACCACGGCTGATCGGAACTGGGTCGCCTCGTTGATCCAATTACATTTAATTTCGTTACAACTTTACCGAAACATTAACGCTTCAGCAAGTGTGCACTCGACAGAGAGACAGAGATATAGAGAGAGAAGAAGAAAGAGAAAGAGAGAGAGAGAGAGAGAGCAACGAGCAGCATTCGTAATCGTTGTCGACTGAAAATAACTGGCAACCTTTGAGTATTTTCTGCGTAAAATCTTGCTCGTACTTAATCATTAATCGATGCTCTGATATGCCAAGCCGTTTGTTCGCAATTGTTTAATAAACTCAGTATCGTTGTAGGTCACGAATTACCAGAGAAACTTTTAATAAAAAGAACAAATTAAAACATATTATTCATACAAATTTATCATAAATATAAGTCTTATGTACCTTTTTCTGTATCGACCCAATTTTTGGAAGGAAGTACTTGTACTACTTTTCAATTATTAGCTTTCAGATCATAAATCTTGGATTATAAACTTTTTCTCACCGCGCAAAAGGAAATTAAAATAATGAAACACATCTCTGTATGATCATTTGACCTCAACTATGTAATTATCATATGCGTTGATAATTATTCTAATTATTAGCTTCTATTTTTCAGATCATAGACCTTTCCCTCTCATAACTAAACAACTCTAAACAATGTACACGCATAAAGGAAAATCAAAGTGTTAGACACACCATGATTATTTTACTGTAACCATATATTTTTCATACGTGTATTTCAATACTGCTTTTTAAACTTTTATTTCCAGAAAGATATTACCAAAATTCTCGTTCCTGCAGAAAATATTTCTCTCGGTTTCCCACTTTTTCGAATAATCAGAATTCCCTTTCGCCAGTTATTCGTGTACCAAATACCATGAATAAATAAAGCAAACGCTGAAATTTCGTTGCATTTCGACGAGAAATTATCCATACGCAAATGTGCACCCACACATCTTGCATGCACCGTCCGAGAACGGATGAACGGGCAAGAAATTAATTACTTTTTGCCGGCGAGCATAGATCCGCTCGCGTGTCATTTTACAGTCGGCGATCAAAAACCAGCGAAAGAAAACACGTATAACGTCCGTCTCTTTGGACGCTCGAAATTACACTGTACCGTTCTATCCACGCACAAAAATTCAACGTATCTATCTTTTATCGCGATTAAGTCAGCCTCCAGGTTGATGTGTTTTGACGGTCGAACACACTGCCAATAAACTTTATCCCCCGTCAATACACTGCCCGTTTTACAGCCATTTTACGATTTTTCCCGGGACAATATTCCGAAACTTTTGCCAGGATTAATCAATACGATCGATCCGTGTAATTTTCTAGAATCGATTTTGTGTCAACGTTTTACGTCAATTTTCTATTGGCTTTGTGCGAAACACTTTTCTCTTTTTTTGTACGTGGGTATTAACGTCACGTCAGCTACATATAAAATATATAATTATGGATAAAAGGAAGTTTAACATTATATTCGCGAGCACACACCAATATTAGTAACTTCCGTAATAAAAATTTTTTACCGCGTTGGTAAAAAACGAACAATTATCTGTTTCGGTATATGTATTTTATTTATTTATTGCTCTTGTCAATCGTAATTTCGTTTTGTAAAATTCCTTTCTGCGTCGCTGTAATTGAAGTTCCTTTAATTTGGAATTTAGAATGGCATTCATTTAGACGTGAAATACAAACCTACTCTACGAACATTACAATTCACTTAAAGTATGACGAAGGTATAATATTAAATTCTTGGATTAAAATTTGTACAAAATTTACAATAGTAAAATCGTGATAGTCCAACCTCCATTAATTGGACATATCCGATAGCGACTCGAATTCAAATAATTCTCCTAGTCTACCAATTACGTTTCCATTTCGTAACAAAAGAAAGCCGGAAGAGCAGTTTTTCATGAAAAAGCAATAATTGTTCGTTTCGTACAAAATTACCTCTGCTTGACGAAAGATTTACGTAAAAGTAAAACGTTTCTTAAGTAAAAACAGCTGCCGTGATGCCCGGTAGTATCCTGCGAACCAATTTATCCAACTGTAAGGTCGGTGATCATCTTGGCTCGCGTGCATCAGCGGTTCATAGTGCACATACACACAGGGAAAGCGAATAACGGAGCCAAGAGGGTGCAGGATGACTGCGTCCCGCACGGAACGTAAACGAAACTTAAATGAATACCTAAATTCCACCAGTCACGCGAACACTAAGCCGTTTGCTACTGAACATCGACTTTTACCTACGTTTCCCACCTTAGAAATAACTTTGCACTTCGTTAACGGCGATTTCGGCTAATTGCTAGAATGCGGGAGAATTTTGTAATTTAAATGGCGGTAATACTGTTAAAAATATTCCTGGAAATTTTGTAATCGGGAAATTTACGAAATAATTTTTAGATTGTTCAGTTCTTATCGATTAAGGAAAATTTGCTCTGTTTTGGTCGCTTCTCAGGAACCTTTCATAAAAATTTTATCTATGAGGTACATTGGAAATGTTTATGATTTGTAATTGGAAGATTTGTATTTTTGATTGTTGGCTTTCTATCTATTAAAGAGAATTTTATTATCTATTAAGAGAATGTTATTCTTGAGGAGGTTGTGGTAGAAATGTTATTCCTGGGATACATTAAAAGTATTTCTGAAAGCTTTACAATTAAGAGGTTTCACATCGTTGACTAGATCTGGGTCATTGAAAGAAATTTTAGACGAAGAAACTGGATCAAAGGCAGTACAAAAGATACGGCATGTACTAAACGTGATATATACAAATATAATTTGAAAAATTTGAAATTTACTTAATAAGAAGTATCCTTAAAACGCGAAAACTGTTAAAAAATTTCCATACAAATCGAAATAAGGAAACGTCGAATATAAAAAGCTACCGATTTGAATATAGCTGTCATCAAGCAATTCCCTTTGATCGAAGGTTGTCATTTAGATAGATATTAATTTATCAGCTGCATCAAGGCTAATTGCCGATTCACGCTACCGTATCTCATAATTTAGATACAAAATGCCATTGTCTCGCGTATGACGTAATCGTTATCTTTTAAGAACGGAAGGGTTAAGGGCGGTGATTACGCCTGGCAGGAACAACGCTGATAGATCGTATGTCCCAAGGGTGTAAAACACTCCCTTCTCAAGAGGAGTGCAAGTACCTTCAACGGGTGAACAAGCATGATGCTGCAGCAAGTCTAAAGCGCTATCTAGATTCACCATCCCTTTAATTACACCCTTCACGAAAGCCGGTTCAAGGTGGCCTTTTTATTCTTCCTTCGAAAAAAAAAGGGGAAATATTATAGCCTAAAGTCCTAAATCATATTCACACGATTCTATAATTATTTTACGGTGTCGATACTTAAATTGAAGTTGAATGTGTGAAATAAAGCGAAATTGAAAAATAGAACCAAGCGTCGAATGAACACATAAATCTTTCAACTTTTGTCCTTCTCTTCTGAATTAAAGTTTGTGCGAAATGTACTATGGTAGACAAATGAGAAAAAGCAGTTTGATAACTCTAATATTAATAAATTAGCAGAGTCTGGAGTATGTCGGATTATTTAAATTCCACTGTATTTCAATACTTTTGTAAATCTTCATAAACGTGGTTTATTCATCATCTCAGTCAATTTACTTATCATAATATCCATGCTGAAGATGTTCCACGAAATATCGACAATATCTTGAAACGTTCTTCTACGAAGGAGTTTTTCGCCATATTTATATCTCATTTCCCATTGTAAACCCCTATAATGGAGACGATGATATAATACAAGGATTAATATACAAATTGCAAAGCAGGCAGGAATGCTCCTGTCACCGACAGGACCAAAGTGGATGCAATTGAGAAAATTGCCGGGATATCGGTTTCACCCTCGCTTCACCGGGGGGATGCTGGATACGAAATGCGGGGTTAACGTGGAAGAATCTTCCGGTCTAACGCTGGCTGACGCAGCTGCATGCCGCCAAAATAAATTTTCACGATATCTGCCAGACAGCGACGGTATCGGAAATTTTAAAAGAAACACGTACTTTATTGAAATCGTGCTGTGCAACAATCCTTCTCTTTCCTACTTCTTTTATTTCTTTGCGTTCTTTAATCACTTTACAATTTACTTTGGAATATTTTATTTGGAAGCACTTGTTCAGTTTTGAGGTACGTCGGTACATTTGAAATAAGAGTAAATTCATGTTGTACTTGTAACATGATGTTGGTAATCATGTAGAGTAGTAAAAAAATATTTAATCACCAAATGTGCCAGCCGATAAACAAAGGATGTAAAAACGCTTGTAGACTTTCCAACGTTTCATAAAAAGAGTAGAAGGATGTTTAATTACTATAGAATGTAAAATCAATAATTACTTAATAAAATTTAATTTAGTATATAAACAAAAATAACATTTGAAGATACTAAACGTAATTTTTCTGCAAATTAAGGCACGATATTCTTCAAATTTGATATTAAAATATTTCTTTGGATTTCCTTCATGAATTATGTTTTACGTAGATACCCAGTTCAAAACTATGTATCAGTGATGCAATATGTTAAAAGCAACCGAGCATCGTTCAGATTCCCTCGAAACTTTCTTCCACTCCGTTATCAGAGCAATTCTATCGGAAAACTTTAGCAATTCGCTGGATTTATCATCGAATCCCTGCTTAGTCTTACTCCGAGTTTAAAATTTACTATTACGACCGTTCGCCTTAAAATGGTCCGCCAAGCTGTTTCGTCTTGATTTCATTTGAACATCGATCTTTCTCTCGTCAGATTTATCAACCAACTAAAACTTGATAAGAAGATAATGCTCCTCCGTCACTGTCAATTATTTTGTAAACTGTTAACTCCCTGACAACTCCTATCGATAATTCAAGCCTTGACACCACCTTAACGAATCTTCTTAAACATCTGCAACTCCATATATCACAGTCATCCCTTTTACCTTACCTTCTTCAAAGTATTTTCCAATTTCTCGATGCTTTATCTTAATGAAATACTTTATATATCGTTCGCCATTTCAGGAACAATTTCACAAATAAAAGATAACTAACACGTTCGTTCCAACGAACATCGTGTTCGAACTTGTTCATTGCGATTAATAAAACACGCGTATTGTGTAAAGAAAAATTCACGAAACAAGTAGGATATTCTATCTGAAAGAAATCCAAAATAATATTCCAGCACCACTGATCTAAATTTATAAAACTACATCCATTGCAATTAATACCCAACATACTGTACTTAGGAATACAAGAATCATTCAATCGAACAATTTTAAACTTTCTCTTAAATTTTCTTCTCCTGCATACTCCAAACGATATCTAAATTTACAAAAAAAATATTCGACATTGTAATCGATACAAAGTAAAATGAGTTCAAGAAGAAAATCCAGAAACGACGAACGCCGAGTTTGAGTTTGTAAAAATTCATCGCTTCAACTAACGCTTAACGTAAGTATCTTTCTTTTTCTGTATAAGTTTAGTATCGCGACAACTGCCCAAGGAAAAATTCACGAAGCAATCCCAATAATAAAACTATCGAACACACCGTGTTCTAATTTGTAACAAATCACTCGACACCGTAATTACCCCACTCCCGAAACTTGGCATTACAAATGAGCAGGATATTCGAGGAACAAATGGGACCAGCACGGTCCGATGCGCTTCTGATTTACAGCGGCGCTTAACGCACGATTAGCGGCTAGCATGAAACACCGAGAGAATACTCGTTAACAATGATAGGAAAACAATTGGGCACAATTCGAAGACTACTCGAGCGGGTGGAATCGAGATCATTCGTCAATAGAAGCCGCGAAAATCCCTTAGTCAAGAGCGTCGGGGGTTCAACAGCGTGTTGCCCGATCGACCGAGGTCACCGACAGCGTAGGGTGGTTATTTTGGACGCACAGTGGTGTAGACTCGATTTCAGGGGTTCATTGGCGAAATGAACGCGATCCGTGTAAACGCGGCTTAAGGGGCGAGGAAACTGTTCAATCTGTCGGCAACCCTATAATTATTGCAACGTCTAACCGTCTAAGGGTTCTCTCTGTTGCGTTTAAGGGTGAGATAGTATCGATATACATACTGCAATAGCAGGAGTAAAAAAGCTGATATTAAAGTCGAGGAGCAAATTTTTCTGTGAATTTTAATCGATGCGTATCATGGTGTGAGATGGTTGAGAATATCGATGAAAGTTTAAAAGAAAAGAATTTGAAATATTTAGTCGTAGGAAGTTGTTAAAATTAATTATAAATATCTTTCTTTATGCAGTAAAAATTTGTTTCGTGGCATTATCAGACAGCGTTCTATTTTTGTAAGAAACTAATTAATTTTTTCTTGGTTGCGACTGTTGATGAGAGGATTCCTACTTTACAGAGAACGACACTAGTGATTGCAAATATACTGGAAATATGATGTGTGCAAATTTTTTTCTTATACAGTGCACACGTCGAGACTGTCGAGACTGTGTAACAGACTTTATATACATTTGATATAAAAGACTTTCTCCTCGTGACTTGAACTGATTGCGAGTTTGCTTGCAATTGCATCGACTACGTTTGATTACTCTGTTCAATTTCTCTTCGACACACATTCGGCTTAGGTTCATAGCAGCCTATAGCTTTACTTTACTCTCACGTGTCACCAACCTTTATACCATTTTGCTCTCTATACTTTTTCCTTTCGTAGTGAAAATATCATGACAATATATAGTTCGTCGATAATTTGTTAACTTATCATCTGAATTATCAATATATTAGAGTTGAAAATCTATATATTTTGCCATCCTACATTTTTCTTATTCGTTGCTATATTTTTATAATTACAGCAAACTAATTCTTTCTTATTCGTATTTTAATTCACAGTGTTTCGGATCGCGATGACTTTGGACTTTTACCGTGAACGAAAAATCTGGCAAATCACAAAGAGCACCTAAAATTAACGAAACGATAAAATCTAACGGTAGAAACAACTAAAAATACCACTACAACTCTTCTGAAGATATACAATCACAAGAATTAACTCAGATGCAGGAAACAAACTTAGAATTAGCTTCTGAATACAAGCACGCTAATGAATCTCCCAATCGATGGCCAAGAAACCAGCCCACTTTTCCACGACATCGAGCCAATTCAGTAACAATCTCGTAAATTCACCTCTGGCCAGGTTTAAAAGGGATTCTGCGCCACTGGCGCGACGCTCAATGAGAAAAGCTGCGTTTCCCGGAATGATCGGTCCGCGAATCGTTAATTGGATAGACCGGAATGGCTCGAGAGGACTCTCGATCTGACTTTCGAGAGGTCGTTCGACAGGAAAAAGCAGCCTGGTTTTATGATCCGATATCGAACAAGGAACAAGGCCGAAGACTGTCCAAAGAACATTATCAAACATTTGTCTGCGATAAATATCTAACGCGATAAAGTAGGATCGATCAATTCACTGTTTCTCTCGGAAAATATCTAAAGAATTGTAAAAAAAAACTATAGATTTTTATTTGCAATTAGCAAAATCGATAGGAATAATAATCGAAATTATGGAATTTTTATACCGAAAATCAAGATGGTAGGGTTCTGAATCAGATATTAATTGAAAAATGATGAATAGATTTATAACAAGTGCTAGAAGGGAAGATTTTCAAATAGAAGAGAAAATTCATGTGTTTGTTAATTTTTATCCTCCATCTGGTACGAGTTAGTTCTATTTTACAGTGTTCGTTAATATGTCCAACAGAGAATTTACATATCTTTCACTATATTACTTTAGATACTATAATACTATACTAATTTCCTATCTTTTCTAATATTCACGTTGATTAAACTCTCCTCTCCCCGAAACTAAAAATTTCCAACCCTCGTTATCGTCTTATTTTTCTACGATGCGAAACTAATTTCCCATCCTTTTTAACGTTCGCGTCATTAACCATTTGCATCCCCCTCTCCACGAAACTAAAAAATTCCAGACCTTGTTATCATTTTATTTTTCTACGATGCAAAATTAATTTCCTATCTTTTTCAACGTTCGCGTCATTAACCATTTGCACCTCCCCCCCTCCGCGAGACTAAAAAATTCCAGCCCTCGTTATCATTTTATTTTTCTACCTTCCTCTTCAATCTCTTATTACGCAATCCTGTTCCTCATTAAGGGGTTGAAGAAGGAAAAAAATTCCAACTTTCTAAACCCGTGAAACGGAGAGCACCCCCGAGCCTCCGACTGAAACCCCTGTGACGAGAAAATATTTTCTCTGGCCGGTCTGTAAACACGGCGCTTCGTGCCGACCAAGATTACACCCCTTTCTGGTTCGAGGGTAACTTTCGGAGGATTGTTGGCACGGTTGAGAGAGACTACGGGACGAAAGTGAATCAATGGAGGTTGATTGGCCTGGCCGGCCTTCGACGAGAGTTCGGGGGGTTGGTCGATTACATGGTCCATCGTATAACTACAAACCACAATGACACCCGTGATTTTCGACTTGAACGCGACGGGGTGCACGTGCGTGGGCATGTCCGTTGGTTTTCAGGGGCCGTGTACACCTCTTTGTAGCTCGCGAATCTCTCCGTGTGTGACGATATCGCGATAAAATCGCTCGACAACCCCTCGTTCAAGGGAATGCCTAATTCGTTTTGCAACAAGAATTCGGTTCAGGTGTACGAGCAGCTCATTCGATTACAGTTCGTTGCTATCATGGGATTTGTGAGGATTCAATCTTCGAGTCTTCGCGCCACGTACGGATTCCTGATTCACCTGTTTCCAACTCCGCTCCTTTTCTCCGTAGATTCGAAGTATCATCATTTATTTTTACTGTAATTATGGAATAAGAATCATTACGGAACCTTCATTATTACGGTTTTATCGTAGAATTGTTGTAGTATTAGTGGAGTTATATTATAATCCGATTAATCTTCGAGTAACTCACGTTAAATGAAGAATTCGTCGAAGTACGCTTTTCGACAAGTTGTCGTATGTAAAGTTTTCATGGGGAAATTTTATTGGAATATTCAGAGAATTTTACTAAAAATGTTATCTCTCTTATCGTGTAAGACCAATGCCCTATTTTCTGATCTAGTTACATGAACATGCACGATGTTTTCGCTGAAACTACCTTAACGCTCGTTACCACATGCTTCGTGGTAATAGATGACCGCTCGTTTTGTGGTAACCCATTAAACTCTGCACGATAACGAAATCACTTACCAGCGCTTTGTATCGTAGCAAACGAAGGGACATGAATTTCGTATCTTAAACAGATAATCTATTCATAGAAATTCGAAACAAAATCTGTTTATTATATATTCTTGAAAACCAATGTATTCCCTTCATATAAACACGTATTGCAATATAATAATTCATGATAGCGATCTAATTTTGATGCGATATATTGATTTTCGATATAGGTCCGCTCTTCGAGCTATAAGTAACTTTTGTAATTCAATAATGTTGTCGCTCGTAATACTTTATCAGAAATGTTATATTTGTCTCGAATTGACATCGTACGACTCGGCTTGGCTACAGGAGAATACTAATTAATATATTACGAAACTCTATAGAAAAGAGACCACAGTTTACAGCAGTGAATGATTTAATATTTTCATTGAAACATCGTAACAGAAAGTACTCGGAACAAACTACACGGATCTATAAAATTTTATAGCAGAAAATTTCACGTTTAGAATTACAGAATACTACCATTCTTGCCGGTGGAATTACGCGGAAGAGTGAAAGCGGTGTTAGATGGTAGATTTCAAGACGTGTAACGTAAAACCGTGAAAAATTCATCTGAGTGGCCAGTGGCCAGTGCCGGAAACCTTTCATTGCTGACAATTCAGACAATTCGTCGTTGACAGGTCGGATTTGCAACGAGCGCCTGTAATTCCTGGTGTTAACGTATCTACACTTTGGTGACGTAATTGAATTTTCATATTATCATGCGTCACATAACGCTCGCCTTCCGATTTAGATGACCCAAAAATTTACGCTACACGATCTCCTGTGCCGCTCTACAACGAAACTTCGCTATAACATACTGTAACCTACATTTTAAATAAATTACGCTGCAGTGCAATTGCGTTGCAATTTCAAGAATTTTACAAGATTATTTCCAGAATATTTCAAATGCTTCAAATGAAGGGGTGAAATCAAAAATATGAACCATGAATTTGAGACACCGAGTCTTTCAAGAAATTTGTCCTGTCTCTCTCTAACACTTTTCTAAAATTAACAAAGTTACAACAAATATGATATACGTCTAAACACGTACTCAGCATCAAGATTCCTCTTGTGTATACAACAGAACAGCTGCAATAAAGAGACCGTTCCACTTCTCAATCATTTGACTCAAAGATTAAGCGACTCAATATCAATCAGAATCAAATCACTTTCTCAAACGTGCTATGAATTCATAGTCACTAATATTCATAATAGTAAACCTTTGCGCTTTCGAATATACCTTTCTTTCTCTTTGAATAAATATAATTTCAATATTACAATGATGTTAAATGTAATTGAAACGTCAAGCATTAAAGTTTTTCAATTACTAGCTGTCATTCGACCTAACGATTTTCGATCTCCATTCTCCATCAAACAAAAACCTGAGTACGCGCGGAAATAACCCATAAAGTGGCAAGTACCCGGCATGGTCGTAAAAGAAGGAACAAACGAATGTTCACTCACCGAAGCCGAGCAGATTGTAGCAAAGGTAATACAATAGCCATCGACACCAGAGGAAAACCCTTGGCCGTGCGCGTTTCAACGCGACCAACATCGCCACCATTTCGCGCACGCGGAACTTTTGTATTCGATAACTCGGGCTTCACCTTAAAGAATCGACGTGTGATCCACGCATAGAGGAACCACGCACTGAAATGGCCCACATATTAAACAGCGGCATATCGGCCTGACCGCTGCATAATGTGAACCACTGGGAGAGAGCGGCAAAGAGAAAAAGAGGAAGAGTGTGTAATGATCGGAATGGAGGAACAGGGATGGAAGATCGAAAGAACGAGCCCGTATGATTCCCCTACTTGCGGACGAATGAATGACGCCATTCGTTAAATTGCGACCAAGATCCGGATGTGTCGAATCTCGAGTGTTTGTCGCGACTTAGGGAAATGCTAGAATGCTGAACGTCTTTCGGGTTATTCTTACGCGCAGGGAAGAAGAGGATGATATTTCGCGTAAAAGAGTGGGACAGTTTTTCATACTTGCAATAGGGCAAAATCGTGATAAATCGTATTTAATGTCTTTTACGGGAAGGCGATGTTGAAATTTAAGATACAAACAAAATGAAGTTTAAAATAAGAGAAGGAAATGTTCGTTTTAATGATCTTATATTGCAAGTGTATAAATAGATGTGTCCGTTTAATACATTACCAAGCAATACATTTTGACTGTTGTGATTATTATCGTGCAAAATTAATTGTCTACTGTTGTTTTGGTCAATTACTGCTGATTACATCTATATTGTGATTAGTATATTTGAACTACTGTGTGAAGAGAATCGATCCACTCTATATTAAGTGATTCGATCATTTCAAATACACGAATTGTCTGTCTAACGGTTTCATATTTCCAGATAAATTCTTCTCCGCACCTTGTTAATTAACATTGTGTTACGTGTGAAACTAAACCAAACTATAAATTAATTTACTAGATGATCAATTAATTGTACAAGGGAATAATAACATTGTCATAGAGTGAGATTGTTACAAAGTGACAACCAGATTTGAAACGTTATTTAATTACAAAGAATAATAAATCTATGTAAAACGATTTCGAAACGGGAAAAGTACGTGAACCGAATGAAAATGTTACGAACAGACTCTACGAATTTTCTTCCGTCTGAAATTTTCCAAAAATTATAACAGGCAAGTTTTGACGTAAAACTAGTAGCGCAGGTAAAAAGTTCCACGCCGACAGGAAGTGGCGTAAGAAACACGCGAATGAAAAAAACGAGGAGAACAGAGAGCAAACATCGCGTGACTTGTCATTGTAAGTTCATGTCGCAGTTACCATTTCGCTCTAGATGCACGCACTTTATAGAGCGTACCTATTATCGTTTTAATACCCCCGCAGAGCTGTCTCGCAAAAAATGCTCATAGACTCATTGAGAATCCTCTCCACGTTCAGAAGAAGCGGCAAAAATTCGTTCGAAGAAACAAAAAGCAACCCTATCCCGCTTACGATCGTTTTTATTTGCTCCAGATAGACAAAGATCCTCGTGCTGTAGAAATATTCTCAGCTTTATAGGTCGCTCTCCTTATTTCCTTCGGGATTAACATTGTTCGGAGAAAAATGTTTATTATACAATAATAAAAATCGTCATTTTTATCTTCACGGTTGATGGTGCGCGTGCCTGTTTACGATAATTGAAAGTGTACCATTCGAACCGCAGGGGAAAAGTATAATAAGTTATTGTTGAAAAGGGGAACGTACTATAGGACGTCGTTCAAAAGGGGAATAACCTGTTAGGTTAAAAAAAAAATTGCATATTAAATAGCGGATAAATTTCTAAAGCTTTCCAAAACTTTTCCGAAAGGGTTTCAAAATTTGCAAACTGTTATTGAGGATTTCTTGCAAAAATAAATTTTATGCCGTGTATAAAATTACAAATATCGTTTATAAAAATAGAAAAAGATTCCTTCCACGAATCATATTTGATACAATTTTATAATTAAAAGAAATTTAAATTGCCATTTAGTAAACTCTTAAGAGATTATCAATTATTATGTTTACCATGAGAGACAGGAAATGTGACTTACGATATTTTCCATCCGCTATTTGAAAGGGATATTTGGTTGAAACGACGTCTAATAAATTTCACTTGAACTTGCACGAGAAAATCAATACCGAGACTGTTTTTTAATAATAGATTCAATGTTATTGCGGATACTAACAGATTATAACTAGATGGCAATGGGTGTTTGAAACGCGATATTGCCGGAAGGAATTTTATGCCAGATCGAACAGGTAACACTAGCCTTGTGGTCTCACCGCGAATCTTTGGAAAAATTCTAAGCCAAAGATTGATTAATCCTTTGGTTTTCACCAATCCAGAGCCGCCTATCGTCAAGCGAAAAATTCAAGCAGCTCCTTTGACGATCCTTTTCATTAAAACATATTTCCTCTTTTAATAAAAGCTTCCTATAATTAATCTCTCCCGTATAATTAAATTAATATTATCAATGAAATCCTACATCTAATTTTTATTCGATTTCTAAAAATTATCTCGCTCTGTTTTTCTATAAAAAGGAATTTTCCGACAAATTGATATTAGTGAAATTTCCTTCTGATAAATTTTTTGTATACTGACAAAACGATACGTAAGTTATTATTTACACTTTCCAATAATAACAGTTTAATTGTAAAATTGACACTTTTGTGATTCTGATTTTCATAGCAAACTTTTTGAAATTATTTGAAAATACCGGGCATTATTATGACATCTTTCCGGTTCCAGTTGCTAGTGTAATATCACAGTGAAATATCAAGATATTCGGACATCGTTAAAATGATGTCGGAGATATAGTATCGTTAAGATGCTTACCTAGTTACGGTTTTGCAGAGTACAAAACGAGGTGATTACTTCGGATGATTTCTACACGTTGCGATGAGTTCACGACCGCGAAACAAGACACTGCGATACACAACTACACGACCCATCGACTTCAGAAGTGGTTTCTTCCTTCCTGGAAACAGATGCATCGTTAGTGTAAAGTATATCAGAATTCATCTTCAATAGCTACTCTACAGAGAAATGTTAGACCACCCAACTAATGGAAATGTTTTCCCTTTACAAATAAATATAACAATATGTAATAACAGTCACTGTGCAATTTTTCCTTTTTCGTTCTATACAACTACTTGTCACAAGATCCAGCGTATAGAAATAATAGTTATTACCGGTAGCAAAAATAATAATGATTTGACATTGTCTGCGATCTACTAATGACCACATAGTGATCACAGTTAACAAGAATCCATCATACAGTGAATCCCCTAAGAAACCGAAGAAACAGGAAGACCGCCGGAAAAACAGTTTAGTCGAGTGTCTTTTTCCAGGTGAAACGATTTTAGTCGCACACATCGCCGGTCAGACCGGGTAGGGTCGTTGCACTATTAACTCAGTACGTCTTAGTTTTGTCTAGATACTCGGCTCCTTGACCCTACTTTGCATCACGTGCCACGGCATGTGGGATCAGGTACCATTTATCCGCTCGAACCGGTTGGCGATGCTGTAATTCAAACCGCTTCGAGGGTTGCCATTGTTAACGAACAGAGATATCAGTGTTGGCCCCAACTTAATGTAAATAATAAGCGTTGCCTCGCTGCCAGAGAACTGGCAAAAATACCCTCGGGGATGGGAACGTGACCGTTTGGTTTATTACTGGATCCTCTATGACTTATTCTCTATACGGATGCTTCCAAAGATTGAAAATTATCGTGCAACTTATATGCCTTGAGGTAATTATACAGTCATCTGTTTATGGTTTGTGGAAGAAATATAGCCAGGTCTTGGATTCAAATGTCAATTAGCAGCAATGATTGATTTACCGATATCTACGTAGGGGTCGTATGAGATGGTTTAAGTATGTTTCTTGTTAGCCATTCGAGTCTGATTCAGGTTTTGAATCTTCTGTAAATTGCTATATGTTGTTTCATTCGTTAGTATATTCCTTTCTCCTTCTGATTATTGTTTGTATCTTTGTATGTATGTTTTATTATTAGAACTCTTTTTCTGGTTCGCTTTCCTTATATTCTTTCCTATTAATGGAATTTTTTCTAGCTCAGTTTAGTCTTTTTTAGCTAGTCTCTGTATTGTTTCATTTTATTGCTAGAGCTCTTTTTCTTCTATTGTGATGCAAAACTAAATCCGCACATTCATCGATATATATTATTCTTACTTTCCTAAGTTCAATCGTTGTTTCCTCTTCCTTCCACGATCATTACACACAGCATCCACAGTATAGATTCCACTCGGCTCTCGGTTTATAGTTACCGAGTAACTTTCATCAGCATTTTTTTTTCGCTTTAATGCTTCACGTACTCCACAGAATTTATCAGAAAATATGTCCCATCCAACACGCGATGATACACATATAACGGTCTAATGCACCTGAAGATGAGTATCACCTTACACATATTCCCGCATTCGCGACCTTTTTCAGCAAGGCACGCGAGAAAAGGGGGTCGAAAGATCGGGTGGCATTTATTCGGTCTATCCATTCGCAACGTCGTAATTCAGGCTGCAGAGCGGAGGGTACCTATTGTCAGTGGAGAAAGATATCAGTGACAGTGAGTTTAGGTACTTAGTCGCGAGGTTGATATCAAAAGGGCGAAGCTATCCCGTGCCACAGCGATGCGTATTGTTCGTAAACGTGCCTTTTGTATTCCAATTGAAGCACGAATGGATCATCTGCGTCACGGGAAAGGTACGACGCATTCCGGACCTTCCTTTTGTTTACGACGATAAGGACAAATAGGAAGAACCGAGGATACGCCAATGGAAGCAAATTCTCAACTTTTACGTTATGCCTTTGCCCCATCCTCTTTCTATCCACGTTGTAGACATACAGATAAAGAACAACGATGCTGGCCTTTGTCCTTTAATTTCTCTTTTCTTTTTTTTCCACTTCCTTCGGTTAAATATGCAAACCTTCGTTTCGAATAGCGTGGGATGAATGCTACGCGCGCTACGGAAATTGTAGAAAAATTGAAAATATTCCGTTTGTTATGATTTTCTTCGCTTTAATATGCAACTTGAAAGCATGTTACTCTTGTTTCTTTTATTTCAAAGATGAAACGAGTCAATGATATTTTGCAAATTACTGGAAATATAAGAAATATTCTTCATATCGAGCTGTTTTAATATGCTACATGATAGGGCAATTTTTTCTGCTTCCTTTCTTCCAATAATGATGAATGAATAAATGATGCTGTCGAAATTGTAACACGGTTGAAAATATTCTTTGCAGCAGATTAAATCTTGAAATTCGAGATTTCGAATCTAAATTTTTAGAATATTTGAATAACATTTTTCCTGTTGCTCTCATATAAATAATATAGGACGAATGATTGACCTCTTTCAACTATTGAAAAATTAAAAACCTTGCTCATATCGATATAATATTGTATGAAAAATACATTAGAGAAGAATTAAATGTTAATATTACTGGCACATTTATTTCGATTTTATGCTCGACGCAACGAAAGCGTAAAGGAATCTCCTGGCCAAGTGGCTTGGAAAAAAATTGCTCTCAATTTCTGATTTCTCAAAAAGATGAGAGGATAGCTATATCGATGAAAGTTATAATCCTGAGTGGAACTTAATGCTCAGCCGTAGTAGACACGAGTCTACTCTGGTAGAACGTATAAAAATACACATGATACGAAATCGTGCGTTTTCAGGCCGCACGTTCTGACCTCTCTAAATATAATTCTCATCGATAAAACTGAATTTCAAGTCGGTCGAAATTAATCCCGACCAATAATATAATCCAACCGTATAAAGCTTGGAGTCGAATAAAATACAAAAGCACTTCGCGATTCTCAAGGGAATATCAAAAAATATATGAACCTTTCAAAGTATCACGAACCAATCCAATCATAAGATATCAACCGAAAGTGTCGATGATATTTTCTCAAATAACAAATCGAAATGAAACGAGATGGAAAATAAACTGAAAAATCAGAAGAATTTTCGAAACAGCTTAATCAAAAGAGATACAAAATATGAATAGACTATCCTTCTTTTATCTCGTTGAGTTTAGTTTTCAGTGAGTATTAAAACTATATATAGTCCTATAACTTTGTAATAAAAATATAACTGTATAAAGGAAAATTAGACAGAGGATTGGGAAAATGGACAAAAAATTGGAAGCCTAGTCGTTGGAGGCTACAATGTTGCAGAAAATGAAGATCTATCGAACCCATCGGTTCGCGATAACGAAATTAGTCAATTACCAGCCGTTTGGAGGCCTGTTATCGTTAACTCTTTACCTTTATTTCTTCGCCGTGTGCAAGGGTATGGCTTAGACTCACGTAACGCGAGCTTTACAGTCATAATGCATGTTTTTTGTCACGGCACATAGACGGAGATTAGATTTAGCCTCTATCTTTGCTTGAAACGAGGTCCATGCATGAACAAAAATCGTGGTCGGAACATAATGACGGAATGATTTCATTGAATATTCTGCGTATTGGACGTTTCAAAATAAAATTTCAAGGATTCTACATATTCCGTATTGTATATCTTTTTTCTATTTTCACTATTCTACATTCTATATTTTGTTTTCTACATTCTGTATTCTATGACGTATGCATGTTGTATGTTCTATATTCTATATTTTGCGTGTTCTACAGAATTGATTGTGTTGTATTGCGACTTTAGAATAAGAAGAAAATTTGGAATTTATTTGAAATTTATTTGGTATTAGGAAAACAAGAATTTTTATTATTTAGACCTCCTTGCACAATAATTTACTAATTTACCTACGAATATTAACAATAATTTACCAATTTTCGTACGAATATTAAATTAATGAATATATCGATGACTTCAATTCTAACAGTTCTAACATATAATATTATAAAAACATTGTGCAACGAAATTCTATTGTATAACTTGTGACCTACCGATTCATTAATATTGCAAACGTGCTCAAATGATAGAGACTTTGATCCTCTCGTTTTCTCTAATTAAACTCTTTTTCTTTTAATTTATAATACAACATTTTCTGTTCTACAGAATATAAAATATAAGTAAGATACGTAAAATACACGAAATATGGAATAATATTTCAAAGAATGGCCCAGAAAAGAAACTAAAGGAAAATAAACTTAAATTTTTATGAAATATCAAGAGACCAGCATCTCTGGAAAAGTAACACGTGATTTTTCTCATACATCAAAGGAAACTTCTCAAACGGTCGGTATAGAACAGAGAACTATGATCGTAGACACGGCGATGCACGAGCAGGCGAGATGAGGACGCAGATTCTTGGGAAAGTTTATAGTGATCATGGTTAAAGATATTAAGGTCGAGCGTAAGGCAACGATGTAACTTTCCCTCGAAACCTTATATTCTCATATGGCATGAAAGCCGATCAATATCCTCAAAATAGAACGAATGAGTACACGCTTCATGTCGCACAAACGGAAAGAGAGAGAGAGAGAGAGAGAGAGAAAATGAGAAAGGGAGTGGAAAAGCAAGATTTTCCGAACCTCTGTTCACCTTAATATTGACGTAACCCCATTATGAACAGCGACAGTCGCGAATATATGAATGGAAACAAGGGGCGCATGGCAAATTATCGACACATCGCTCTAAGATATTCTAACTTACAGTGAAATGTGCCAGCCTTTTTCAGGAAGCAATGATACATCCTTTAATGATTCCATTTTTGCATTTCTTATTCTTAGTTGCATTAATCACTTGCTAAATTATTGTGAATAATAAGGAATGTAAAAGAACGAAAAATAAATTGTACGAATTCAGACATTTGTTATGCTTATAATTATTATAATTTGGAATAAAAAATATGGATAGTAGTGTATGGTCTTTTTTCAAGATGCAATAATGACCTCTTGTATAAACAATTAGCGATGCAGAAAAATGAAGGAAAAGTTATATGTATTATATCAGAGATTGAGAGGAAAAATAGAACAAATGAGAAAAATTTTAATCTTAAAAACTATGAATAAAGTTTAATATAAAAGTTCGTATTCTAGTAAACGTTAAAACACGTTACTAAACATACTCATAAAAGTTGGAACTTCACTAAATAAATACAGACGATATATATCATTTTCTATTAGGTTGTCCCAAAAGTTTCTTTCGTTTTACAAGAAAATAATAGATGCACAACATTTCCTGTTCTATATTATTTTATTAAACTGTCTATAATCCATTTTGTTCTTTTGGGAGATACACAATTCAACAAAACAATACAAAACAAGAAATGCTGTACATCCATTACTTCCCTGTAAAACGAAAGAAACCTTTGAGACAACCTAATACATTTAATTCATTTGTGAAAATAAATTTCATTTGTACCATTTTGTACTGTAACTCTCATATGAGCTCAAAAATTTCATACATTTAACCTTAGTGTATGAAAAATTCTTAAAATCGAAATTAGTTCATGCAATTAATTTATACACTGTATTCCAATACATTTTTCTTGAATGATAAATGCGATAAGACATTTCATGTACTACATATATGTATAATATAAGTATACTAATGTAGTCATTAGTATACTAATAACAAATATTAATAAAATTCATATATGTAGTTGTTATCAAAATGAATAAAAAAGGTATGATCTTAGTTAATAAAGCAATACGTAAAAATTAAAAAACAAATAACTTTAATACGAAGCTTATCCGTGCCCACCTACGTGAATTATATTTTAATTAATTTCGCTGAACATATCGTTTATACGGTAATTAATATCCCACATACTATTCATTTCGTTCATTAGCATTAACAACCTTATCTGCTTATCCTAATACTCGGCGCCTCTGTATCAGGAATATCACAGTAAAACTAATTATTCCGTGGAATAAATTCGGAAAATTGTAACGCGAAACTTGTATTTCAGAATTATTCATTACTCATACATCACTCGGTACATTTGAATTAAATAAAGATAAAAGACAGAAACAAAATCGAAATGAAATTTATATAATGCTAGAATAAATCGTTGTTTATCAAAATCCCGATTATTCAATCGTTGTATTAAATTAATCAAATAAAATAATTATAGATTGTTCCATTTCACCATTGTTTGGTGTTGCTTTTATGTATCAATTTCATTTTTCAACACTAGATGGATTGATAATTAAATTGAATTTGTATCAAAGAAATCAAAATAATAACTACGTGAAAAGATATATAATCGAATCTTTTTCGAGATATTCTACAAAAAATCATTTATATCTCCAAAAAGACGCATGTAAATTTATATACACAACACATATTGTATAATGATTGGTAAATGGTGATAAGATTGATGTATAATTGATAAATGAATATACATTGCGAATTTATAAAATATATATGAAAGCGTTTATTTCAGGCATTCTGGTGTTTCTAGTATTAATAAGTATTATAAATAAAATCAACAAAATATAAATATAGATAGGAATATAGATACAAATTTCCATATAAATGTAAGTAAATAATTATTGAATATGAATGAACAATGTTATTTAGTTTATCCACCATTAATCTTTTATACATTATATGAAAACCTTAATACCAGAAATTTATGGATTGAATTATCATAAAATTCAAAACTCTTGATTTTCCATACGTTATTTTATTAGCCATAACTTGTGAAAATTACTATATATGTAACATTCATCTGATAATTACCACTTTCTTTTACAAATTTGCAAATTACGTATTAAAATGGCTATTTTCAGTTTTTTCAGTTATCGCAATTCAAACTATTCAAAGCAACGCCATCCAACAATAGTTACATATATGTATATTAATCCATTAAGGACCTATGTCGCATCAACGTAACATTTCATTCATAATTTTTCTCAGATTTATAGCACTACAATGAATCATTTTCTTTTTAAACCATGGAAACCTTTCTTAATAGGTTTCTATAAGATATTTACTATTCTACTACGACTTTTGGAAATCTCTACCAAACGATATGTAAGTCACTTTATTTACTTACTTTCAATGACATTGCGTTAGAGCTTTTACGTATTATTTCATTGTTCGGACCGGATCAAAACAACTAAATTACTTTGTTTATTCACAAAATATCTACCTTTGTGTTTTACACGTTTGATTCAAATAGCCTTGCCCTGGCACACACCTGTTTAAATTCCCAATCGTCCGTGTTCTGCGTAACTGAAACGCGCCTACACTACTTCGCGAGAATCGCAATAATTTCGAGATCTCGATCTTCGACACTAACGACACAGCGATACCGCTTTTATCTTCAAACTACGACACTGCCGATCGCGGCGCGAATTCGACCGCGATTTAAATCGCGCCACTTCGACATTGTTCAACACCAGTCGAATAATCAGCTGAACGGGAACAAGAATAAAAGGGATAGTAGTAGTAGTAGTAAACGAAAGAAAACGAAAATGAACGAGATGAACCGATTTCCCACGAAAATCCACGACTCGCGACACTGACGGTTCGAGGTCGTCACGACGACTGGCGGAATTGTCGACAGAGAGCGACACGACAGCCCTCGGCCGGGTCAACGCATGCGCCCTTTACACCCTGTGCCCAACCCTGTTTTCATAAAGACCACCCTTACGCTACGAATCTCCTTTCGAATACCTGCTTTCCTATTTTTTCATTCCTTGAATCCTTCCGCATTCAAGAATAAGATTTATATTAAACCTCATATAAAATATATTCCAGTATAAAATGGAATGTATATTCTATATTATATTCCAATGACAATCCCTATGATATGAATTTTCTTTTGAATACTCACCACCCTATGTTTTCATTCCTTTAATCCTCCTGTGTACGCAACGGAAGTCTTTGTTAATTATATAAAGTATATTTCAACATAAAATGAAATATGTATTCCATACATGTATACATTGCAGTGACGACCCTTACTCTACGACTCTTCTTTCGAATAACGTCCTTCCTTTTTCCTCACTGCCTTAGTCCTTCCCTAAAGACTATAATTATTATAAAAATGCAAAATTTCTATACACATTATATTAAATAGGATTTATACTTATTTTAGCAAAATGGACTTATTTGACATTTTAATTATATTTTACAACTATCCACATCGACCACAGCCATTCCCGTCACCCATATTGGGCATATTTTATTAAGTTAATATTAAATAATATTTAATCTTTTGTTTCGTACTCACGTGTGTATGTATGTATACGGTAATATTGTCTGCGAATGAGAATATTTATTTTTATGTAATTGGTGATCTTAATTGATGGAAAAAATAATTCCCATTGTTTGTTATAGTATTGTGGAACATTATGTAACAGAAAAATAATTTCTCTAATAGTTTTATTTCTAATGACGTTGCTGCTTCGCTCGATGACACATATCGTCCGTGGATAGCGTCACAATCGATTTAATTCGTGAGGAACAATATCGAGTAATGAGAACTCGATTCTTTATTTCGAGATTCCGTAAACCTAATTAAATAATTTATGCATTCAAATTATTTTATATGTCCCTGAAACGTTTTAAAATCTATCTAATTCTTGAAAACTATCGTGGAAGGAAATCATTTTACGTTAACCATTAATAAAGTCAACCAAATACAATTAAATATTTTAATGTTATAATGTTAGATGAAAAGTAGAGAAGTTACTATTTGTAATGATTATAAATAATATTGCGATGGTATAAAATTTTCTTGATAACTTTTAGAAATGAAATATTCATAGGAAATATTGTTAAGTAATAATTTAAACCACATAACATAAAGATTAAAGAATCGAATTAAATCATCCATATTTCTAAGCACTTTTAGAAATTAATTCTAATAAATAGATTGCGAGTCTGCATGTAAATTCATATTTTTAGACGTACAGATAAAAAATTTTAACTTGAATGAAAATTTTCTAAATGTTATACATATTCCTTATTTTTGATATTTTACATAATTTTGTATTTGTGAACGTTTTTGTATATTTTTGTATACATTTGTCACAAATGCACAAATATCCGCATTTTACTAATAAATCATTAATAAAGTAATAAAAAAGAGAAAGAATGACTGTTATTCATAATGTAACATATAATAAAATCACAAACAAGGATATACATAGTCAATGATAAATTTAATTCATAATTCAGATACAGTTTGTATAAATATTTTTCCAACCGCCGCATATACCTATGTCGACACGATACTCTACCGTACCGACAGTCGACCCTACCGCAGTTCAACTTTAACGTATAACGCCTAGCATTCGTTTCTAAAGCACGGTACATTGCAACGCAATTACGGAAAGGTCCTCCAACGTAGGAATTAAATGCGACCTGATTACCCAAGAATGAAATTTCCAATATGGTCAATACCTTTCAAGAGTATAATAAATTGTATCTTATGCCACAATAATTTTTCGAGAATATATTACATTTGTTTAAAAGACCGATTATGGACAACCATAATTAAAAATATTATATAAAATATAAATACCTTCATTTAGATATGAAATATATGAAGTATTGTGCATTTTAAATTTTGATATGCTTGATTTTAATGCTGTTAATAACTTACAGTCAAGTAGATGTAGTAAGAAGGAGAAGAGATGTAGGAAATCAAACAAGATTCATACAGAAATACTTTATTGTAACAGAGATAGATCCTTCAATTCAGGTTTAGGAAACTGCACTCTCTGTTCAATCCATTTTGCTACAGTAAGAAGTTCCTTCTCTTTCAAAGGAGGTCCCATAAGTTGTAGGGATAATGGTAAACCACTCTTAGATAGTTTAATTGGCACATTAAGTGCTGGTATACCTGCCATATTAGCAGGTTGAGTACAATAATCTTGAATCAAACACTGTGCCTGGTTATCCATTGAAATAAAATCATTATAGGTAGGAGCTCCTGTTAAAGTGGTAGGAGTAAGTAGGAGATCAATATTATTATTCCATACTGTATTAAAATCTTCTGAGATCAATCTTCTTATTTTCATTGCTTTTACATAATATTCTTCGTAATTTTCTTTTAATAAAAAATAATTCCCGACTAAAATACGTTCTTTAACTATTTTACCAAACCCTTCAGACCTTGTCTTCTTATACATATTATGCACAGAACTCCATTCATCTGATCTGTAACCATACTCCATACCATCATAACAAGCAAGATTACTAGCGACATCACAACGATTTAAAATTGTGTAACACATTATAGAATAGTTAGTATGTGGCAATGATACTGTGGAAAGCGATGCTCCATCTTCACTTAAGTATCGAGAAATTTCATCCCAACATTCTTGTACTTCTCGGCTTAGGTTTTTCTCTTTATATTCCTTTGGTATTCCAATTCTAATATTACTAATATTTATTTTGTCTGGTATGTCAAATGGTACATATTCTTTTTGTAAACAAGTAGAATCAAATTCATCTGGACCAGCTATAGTATTTAAAACTAACACAGCATCATCAACATTTCTTGTAAGAATACCAGGTACATCCATTGAATTTACGAGAGGAATAAGTCCATAGCGCGATACCAAACCATAAGTAGGTTTTAATCCAATTAAACCACAGTAAGATGCTGGGTTTCGAGTTGAACCTCCAGTATCTGAACCAATTGCAGCATAACAACTTCCAGTTATAACAGCCACTGCAGAACCACCACTGCTACCACCTAAAATAAAATTCTTATAAAATATTTGATAAAAGACTTTAACCATATATACCTGCTATATGCCAGGAATCTGCATTTTTATTCTGTTCTGTATGTTCTTTCATTTGATGATTGCAAGAATAAAATTTTGGAAGCAAATCTGAGTTCCATAAGTTTTTTGTTGGTCCATAATATGAGTCAATAGTTCCAGAACCCATAGCAAATTCATCAAGATTAGTTTTACCAATTAACACTGCTCCAGCATCTTTTAAACGTTGATACACAGTGGCATTGTAGGTGGGAATAAAATTTGACAGCATCTTTGATGCACAAGTTGTTAGATGACCTTTTATACAATAATTATCTTTAATCGCAATAGGAATTCCATCGAGTTTTCCCAATAAGTTATGATCTTTTTGCCGTGAATCTGAGTTTTCGGCATGTTTCTTTGCTGTTTTATCAGTAATAGTAATATAAGCATTTAAAGGTTTAATAGCCGATGCAACTTTAATAGCTGCTTTTGTAATATCAGAAGGTCCCACATCACCAGCATTTATCTTTTGACTTACTTCTCTTATCGATGAAGTCAGTAATTTATTCATATTTTCCTAATAATGTAACCAAATAATGATATATATATATGTATATACATATATATACATATGACATAACCTCAATTCATTTGCCGGTAAGAAATAATTTTAAATAAATTGCTACAGAAAAGATGATATTGATGCTTAAGAAATTAATTAAAATAGTATCAAATTTTGAACTACTTCAAAAATTCATTGGAATTAGGATAATAATGCAATAATATTAATTAAAAGTCACATGGTAAACATATGAACTGTTTAGAACGTGTATTACATGACATGTATATATATATCCAATACAATACTTTGAACTTAAATTTATTGTTATATATATTAATTGTTAGTAGTTTCCTTAACAATTGCGCAATAATAATTACAATTTTTTTACAATAATGAAAAAGAAAGTCAACAACTAAAACAAGATGGATATATTATTACACTATTTTCTCATTTGAAAATACTGCACATAATTTAAATATGTAAATCAAATTGTCAAATTAAGTAAAATAGATTCATTTATATTCTGCTATTATTTTATAAATTGTATTTACTACATTCAAAAATACAGAAATTATAGGACGTTTTTAAATATCTTCAAAAAGTAAAAGAATATGACTCTTTTATTGATAGATGCATTTATTGATTTGATATACTAAATCCCTTTATATATATGATTATAGCTTATGAAGATAGTTATAATCATAATCATGTCAGAATGGACAACATATAGTATCAAAACTTGTAGTTATGAAATCTTATGATATTCCTAACTTCCACTTTCAAGATATCTATATACGTATCTCTAAATATTTGATCTTTTAAATTGAATTAAAATATCTTGTTTCCTTTTTATTATAAATTTTTTGCATTTATTCAATGATTTATCATATTATTTATCATATTATTTATTTATTTATTTATATTTTATATTTATTAATTGCCTAATCAATATATTTCTGCTAATAAATAAAATAAGTAAAATAAATAAAATTAGTACTTCAAATAAATGCAACAAATATAAAAACAAAAAAGATTGGTCAATTTTATCCACTAAGAAATGGGTGCACATGTTTGACCACTTCCACCTTTCAAAAGTTGCATTGAACTCGCTGCCATTTCCACTTGATTCTCTGTACGTTCAGAGGTTTCCAAGATGGCGAAGAAAACGTTAGCAGATAAAACACTTCAAAACGAAGATAATGTTAAAAATAATGATGATATATTTAACGACGATGAAGAGCCAAATTTCAGTGATCCTGAAGGATTTGTGGACGATATTACCGACGAAGGTAAACAAAACCTTTCCTCAATGAATCTTCATCAATAGAAGCTATGCCAGGACGTCTGAAAGCATGGCTACGTATAATCGCAAATGTGGCATGCATACCTAACCTAAAAAGCCACGAGTGTTTCATACTTTGTATTAAATATTACTTCGTAACTTATATTGAGTATAATTTTGTTCAACTTCTTTTCAGTTTAATATTCTTATTTGCAGAACTCCTTGGTGATATCTTGAAGCAAAAACCATCAGAGACAGATGGAGTGGAATCCGTAATCGTCGTTGATGGAGTTCCCCAGGTTGAACCAGAAAGATTGGAAAAACTTCAATCTGTCATTAGTAAAGTCTTAGGAAAATTTGGCACAATAGTGAATCAATATTATCCCAAAAATGAAAATGGATATACAAAAGGGTGTGTACTAATGACCTATATGTTATCCTTATACTTAAGAAATTATTCAAATGTTGTTGTATTAACTATATATTGTTCATTTCAGGTACATATTTCTAGAATATAATAATCCCCTTAATGCTTTAGCAGCTGCCCAATCTGTAAATAATTACAAAATTGACAAGCAACACACGTTCAAAGTAAATTTGTTTACCGATTTTAAGAAATTTGAAGAAATTGCAGATGAATGGGAACCTCCAAAACCACAAGAATTTAAAGCTGCAGCAGATTTACATTATTACCTTTTAGAACCAGATGCTTATGACCAATTTTGTGTACTTTGTGGTAATGGTCCTTCTGTTACTGTTCAAGTTTGGCAGAATTCTGCTCCTGAACCAACATTGCTTGAAGAACGTTCTGTAAGTTATTATATTTTTTTCATTTTAATTGATCACTTATTGAGTACTAAATTCTTATATTTTCTGTAGCGCTGGACTGAGACATATGTTAAATGGTCTCCATTGGGCACATATTTAGCAACATTCCACAAATTGGGTGTTGCATTATGGGGTGGTCCTCAATTTTTACAACAAGCCAGATTCAGTCAGAAGGGTGTTGAATGTATTGACTTCTCTCCTTGTGAACGTTATTTAGTAACATACACTCCGCGAACTGATCTTGGTTCAGATCAGAAACGACTAGTAATTTGGGACATTCTTACTGGACAAGAAAAACGTGCGTTTTTCGCAGATGGTTCTTCAGTATGGCCTATTTTCCGCTGGTCGCATGATGATAAATATCTTGCTCGTATGGGGGAAGATGTTTTAAGTGTATATGAAACACCAGTATGTTCCTTTCTTTAATGTTATAAATAGAATTATGTTTCAGCATGTTTGAGTTTTAGTAACCTCATTATAAATATTGCAGTCATTTGGATTATTGGATAAGAAGAGTATAAAAATTCCTGGTATCAGAGATTTTAGTTGGTCTCCCACAGATAACGTTCTTGCTTACTGGGTACCAGAAGATAAAGATGTTCCAGCTAGAGTCACTCTTCTCGAAATTCCAAAGTAATACATTTCTAATATTTTTACTATATTCCATATTTCATAAATTACTTAAATTATAAGTTATAATACATATTTTTAGCCGAAATGAAATTCGTAACAAGAACTTGTTTAATGTAGCTGATTGTAAAATTTTTTGGCAAAAGTCAGGAGATTATCTCTGTGTGAAAGTCGACCGTTTTGCCAAACGAAAAGAGAAAACAGAACAGAAATATACGGTATTTGTTAAATTAGTTATTGAATGCATTAAAATGTATGTAGCATGCGTATAACTTTATGTTTATTAACAGGGTATGTCTTATAACTTTGAAATCTTTCATATGAGGGAAAAGCAAATTCCAGTTGATAGTGTAGAAATAAAAGAACCAATCCATGCATTTGCTTGGGAACCTGTTGGAAGCAAATTTGCTATTATTCACGGAGAGATTCCAAGCGTAAATGTTAGCTTTTATGAAGTACGATACGGTCATCAACCAGCCCTTCTTAGTAAGTTTGTAACAATTATCCCATAAATTTCAATATCACTATGGTATTATGTACATAAATATTCATTTTACTCAACAGAAAAATTAGAGAAGAAGGCTTGTAATCATCTATTTTGGTCGCCATCTGGACAATTTATTGTTCTTGCTGGTTTGACAACCATGGCAGGGGCTTTGGAATTCATTGATACTAATGATTTTACTATCATGAACTCAACTGACCATTATCAAACTTCAGATGTCGAATGGGATCCTACTGGACGGTGAGAATTTATTCTTATACATTTATATATAAAATATTTCATAAATATATATTTTTTAATATAACAATTATATAAATATATATTTCATTATAGGTATGTAGTAACAGCAGTTTCGAGTTGGAAAACTAGTGTAGATAATGGATACTGGATATGGACATTCCAAGGACGTATCTTAAAAAGAGTTAATCTTAATCAGTTCAATCAACTATTATGGAGACCGAGACCACCAACGTTATTAACACCAGAACAAATTAAAGAAATTAAGAAAAATTTAAAGAAATATTCTGCACAATTTGAAAGCAAAGATCGTATGCGACTGACGCGCGCCTCAAAGGTACTTATATCATATTGTATCGATATATATTTAATATGAATTATGCATTTACTAACAAAATTATTTTTTAGGAATTAATCGAAAAGCGCTGCGCAGCGATGAAAGCATTTGAAGAATATCGTTCAAAACGTATACAAGAATGGAATAACCAGAAGAAACGACGTTTAGAATTACGTAATGGTTTGTATTGTAATAAATTTCTTTTTTGGAATTTAAAAGTGAGGTATCTTATACAATGCTAAAAACTCTTTTTCAGCTATCGACACCGACGAATTAGATTCTGATTCAAAGAATGTAGAAGAAGAAGTAATAGAATTTTTCGTCAAAGAAGAAACATTCATCATCGACGAGAAATAAAACTGTGTGGAAGAAGTTTTCGTCTCTGCCATTTTTGGAAATCTCTAGTGCAAAACCAGTTCAATCATTTGTGAAAAGTGTCATCGAAGTAATCATCTTCCAGAGTCACATAAATTGTGACTCACAATAGTAGACTGAAATGACTATTTTAAGTGATTATGAACAGTTTTTCTTATACTATTTCTGCACCTTAATTGGAATTTCTTCCACTTTCCCGACGTTGCGTATGAAACGTCGTAAACGTAGTACCATAAAGTTTTATCATGTTCCATACAGGATAGTATGTCACTCAACAAATAATTATTATCAATACAAACATATATGACGTACTTTTTTATTTATCAAACCCATATAGCTCGATTTATTCAGTTTCATATACTTATAAATAGAAAGAGATTTTTTAATTTATATATTTCTCATAATTTAAACACGATGTAAATGATAAATGAAGAAAATTTTGTAAATTAATAAGATAAATTATAATATTCTTTCTTATAGTTTTAATGCATACGATTATTTATATTAGAAAACGATTAGCATATATAAATGCCACCGGTCTACAAATTATGACTTAGATTACAAATGGTAAACATTAAACAGACATAATATTAAAAATAATATCGAAACAGAACAACGACAGCACATACCCAACTCGGAGGAATTCTATCCCGTTCAAAAAATGTTTTATTTGTTACACGTTTTGCGCATGAAAACAAACGTTCATGCTCTCTTTGTAATTCATTTTGTAAGTTTCTATTCTTGGTTACAATAGTAATTTGAGTTTCCAAGTCTTTGTTGACAGATCTGTAACCTGCGATTTTTTTCTATTATTTTAAAATCAATTTCTTTTTAAATTTTAGATCTTACCAAAATTAGGGGATCCAATAAGCGTGAGACAAGGCTTTTCTTGTTCTGGTAAAGAATACCAAAGTCCTTTAGCATGATACGTCCATCCTGGCCTAATAAATTCCCACAAAATTACTCTATTTTGTTGTCCTAACTTGTTACAGTATTTAACAAATGCCTCCTCTATTTTTGTATATGCTGCCGGAATGCAACCAGCAACGCCTTTTGCAGCTAAATATGACATGTAACACTAGTTTAAAAAGTAAATAATTTTCACTCAGTTGTGTTTACAGCATAAACTTACTAAAGAAACCATTAGCAGTTGGATGTGCTGTCAATAAATGACATGTTCCTTGACAGTGTTTAAGCAATGCTTCACTGTACTCTGAAGTTAAGTTAAAGTAACCAGTTGCTAATTTGAGTGTTGTACCTGGCGGAGCTGTCTGTAAAAGTTTCAATGTTATCTGGCTATCATGATAAATGTTTAATTGACCCATCTGTACCGAAGGAAAAATCCAAGTATCTACATCTAAATCTTTTGCTATAAAAACAACCGTACTTATGCTTCAGTCTTGTTGAGTTATGTTTCTGTAAATATATATAGATAAAGAGTACATATGTACCTATTTTTTCAGGATCAGAATATTCTTCTAATTCTCTCTGGAACAAAGCTTTCACACTATGTGCAGCTTTTTCAATGAATGTAATAGGATCCTTAAGAGGATTGACGTTCATAGCAGGATTTAATACTGTATTTCCATCAGGTTTAAGTAGAAAACTAAATTCTCCCACTCTTTGGACTAGCTCATCATAAAAATCACAAAGTTCTTCACAATCTTCAATTACAAAATAACGATCTTGTCTATTTGTAAAATAGTCATTACTAAGGTTAGCACTAAAAAATATATTTAATTATAACTATTTGCTTAAATGACTTCACATAAAGTTAGATATTTAACTATTTACCCACTAATTATTATGTCATTGTCTATCATGTACAATTTCATATGTTGTAATCCTATCAATTCATTGAAACGATCTGGTGTAATCATTTTTAAGAACCCACGAAGTTTTGGAGTATGATACAAGAAAATCTGACAACAATGACCATGTTTTCCATTAAGTAATGGTTCCAACATTTTACGAGAATTTAATTTACCTCTAGATCCCCTCATAAAATCTATCAAAATTTTAACTTCAACATTACCATTACTTGTAATTAAAGCTTCATTTACAGCATTTACCTAATAATAAAAATTATTATTTATCATGTTAAAGCTTTAAATGCTTAGATCTTAGAATATGCTTACTAAATTTGATTCTAATTTTCCTGTGCCTAAATATAATGATGCAAATGTTATCCTTTTCCTTGCATTTTTACACTTTTGTACAAGAGTGGAATAAAATACACTTGGTTCATGAATTATTTTAATCTGAAAATACAAAACTATGATTAAGTACATTCTGAATTCTTTCTGAACTAAATATTTTTTACATCTACCTTAGATCCATTTGTGGCAAAGCAAGGAGCATTTTTATATAACCATGTTAATGTATAAAATTCAGATTGAATTGTTTCAAATTCTATATCTTTCTCTTCAGCAGTCATAGTAATTGATGTAATATCTTTTACTACAGGTGAAGAAGAAAATTTTAATTCTGATTGACCAGAAATAAATAGTTTCCTTGTATGAAACCTGAAATTTTATATTGAAAGATATCATATATAAATACATGTTGATAATCATAAATGTAGAAATAAATATAATAATAAAATATTAGTAAGAAAACCATGAAAACTGCATTAGATTCATTCATTAAAATTCGAGTCCAAAGTCAAATAATCCGAATGATATTTCTTCATTATACATACATATAACACGATTTACGTATGGAAAAATGAATATCATTAAATTAATTTCCCAATGCAACTTTTGAATTTTTATTTTTTGTAAATATGGAAATATCAAATTCATCGTATGTCAAATTACATGTGGCGAATGTCCTTGTGTCAAATCAACAAACATAGGTTAATCTACCTTTATTTGCTTTGAAAAGAATGAAATTTGATAGGACATCCATATTGGTTTGATTTTTTATATTCTACTCACCGCTTTACAGCTTTCAAAATTACGTTATGCATGAGTAAATTCTTAAATAACAAGGCATTAACAATAACAGACTTCAAATTATAAATAACTCTTCCCTCCAGGGTACAAATTGCAGCGCACGCAATCTTTTGGCCCCTTTATACATTATATAAACATATTTACATATATATGTACTTACATATATTTCTACGCTGTATTCAAATACAAACAATTATAAGATAGATTAAAATAAATATACTCAGTTTATCTTTTACTTTAGTTTTGTTAATATATTAAATATCTATAAAAAGATGTCATCTCGTTTGGGTTAATAAATTCTTAGAGAAATACACGAAAGATTTTAAAGCAATGTATTTGTAAACTAACATTCTATTAAATAATATACATATGTACCATTTCTCTAGATAACTTGTGGCAATTTATTGGATTTATGATCATTTCCTCGAAAACATTGCTTTTCTTGCCAATGAATTTTTTGTAGTTTTCCCAGACTCTTGAAATATTCGGTTTCTTATTACAAGAAACATTTTGTAATAATCAGAATAAATAATAATCGAAGAAAGTTCTTGGTGAATGTTGAACATTTGATTTAAACCCAACACGTTTTACCTATTTCTCATTGAAACATAAGATCCATCGTTTTTGTTAAAAGTGATACTTTTTCTATTGATTAGTATTACATTTAATCGGTGTATTTGATCTCCAATTGAAAACGACATTTATTTGAACAGTGTCTTGGAAAAGTTCATAATAATTTTGTTTAAATCTCATAAAATGTAGAATATATGTACAGAGAATAGGCATAAAAATTTAATACTTATATAAATTGCAAACGAAGCGCCTCTTCGCGGGGACATTTGGAATCAATGGTCGATGGAAAATACATGTAAAGAGTAGCAAAGGATTGATGTAGGTAGAGGATTCACATCAGAACAGGCGTAAAAATGGATTTAAACGTTAAGAAATTAGTGAAAGATGCTGGTGCTGCGCTTAGTAGAGTCGTACAGGTAAGAAGTGTTTAATGTAATAATTCAACAAATTCATGTTAATAAGAAAATGTACTAGTTAAGATACTTGTGGCTGAACGCTGTCATTTCTGACATTTTGTACCTTTTTTCAGTGAAGAAACATTTCGATGAAATAATCATTACTTGGCAATTACTATTTCATTTAATCTCTATGAAATTATATATTTTGTAATAATTTTTATATGTGGTACGTTATGTGTATGCTTTTATTTGTAATTTTTTTCTAGAGATTAAATTTAATTATTATTGAAATGTAAGGTTAGTAAATATATAGCACATTTCAATAATTGTTTCTATACTGTGCCATTTGTTAATTTCCTTGTTCTTAGCAGTATCATTCTAGAGCGATATTGCTTATCTTTATAAAATTCCTTAATGTATAAAACTCCAGAATTGTTTAAGAGTTGTTGAAGAGTTTAAGTAATTAATAGTTTGATGACTCAGAATATATCAAATAAATTAGGATGACTAACACTTGCCATTTTTAATATTTATGTTAATGTCATCAAAATTTAGTCAAAAGATATATTTTATTGTTAAGAAAAATAGAAAAAATGATAAAGAATTAAAAATTTAATTGCTTTAATTTACTATAATGTTTAAAATTTGGCTGTAGTTGACAGAAGAAACATTGGGAACATCAGAGAAAACTGAATTAGATGCTCATTTAGAGCACCTTGCAGATAGAGCAAATGCAACTAAAACATGGACTGAAAAGATTCTTAGGAATATGGAAGCAGTACTTACTCCAAATCCAGGTTACTCTAAATAAGAATATTATATGATATATTTACATTATAAAGCTTTACACATATTTATGCAATGTATTTTTTTACAGGCAATAGAATTGAAGACTTTTTTTATGAGAAGATTGATAAAAAGAAACCTAACAGATTGAGCAATCTAGAATATGTAGGCATGGATATGATAGAGGCAGGAAATGATTTTGGCCCAGGAATTGCTTATGGTATACAAAATTAGTTTATTTATTACCATTGCTTTGTAATTTTATATAAGTTTTAAAACTTCTGCTTTAGGAAGTGCATTAAACAAGGTTGGACAATGCCAGCAAAAGTTAGGACAAATTCAGAGAAATTTCATTAAAGATTCTGCTAATTGTTATATACAACCATTAAGAAAATTCTTGGAAGGTGAAATGAAAACTGTTACCAAAGAAATGTCAATATTGGAAAATAAACGGTATGTATTTCATTTTTTTCTGTACATTTAAATGTATATTGTTAATATTACTAATTTTTATTTTCAGATTGGACTTAGATTCATGTAAAAACCGAGTAAGGAAAGCAAGAAGTATGCTGGGTCAGCAGAGTGTAAGTTTTATTATTTTATTTAATTATATACACTATATATTTACTATGTGCTTTGTCTTATACATTGCTGCATCTCATAGGAGACTGGGGTATCACCCGAAGTATTACTTGATCAGGTATTAATGGAGTTGACACCTTCAATGATTCAAAATTTGCGACTAGCTCTGTACTCCTTTAAATACATGTTTAATTTTTTTATAATTTTATATTTTTTATTTAAAGTCTTGTAAAAAATGGTAAAATTTGCAATTATAAATGGATAGATTTAAAAGTTTCATAAAAAACATTTTATGAAACTTTTATTTGTAATTGCAAATTTTACCATTTTTGTTATAACGATGTTTATGCTAACCATACATAACTTTCATTGTAAAGTTACGCTGTAAATTATTTCCATTATCTGTCATTTTATGTCGCACAAACAATTTTTTATGCTAATCAGATGCAAGAAATAAAACTCTTTATTACTCTACTCAGGCAGAGAGGGAGTTGAGAATAGCACAATCGGAGTTCGATCGTCAAGCAGAGATAGTGAAATTATTGCTGGAAGGTGTTCAAAGCTCTCAGGCTGGGCACCTACGTTGTTTGCATGAATTTGTCGAGGCACAAGCGCGTTATTACGCTCAATGTCATGCAACAATGCAAGATCTGCAACGTGAACTTGCTGGGTAAGATGACCAACTTTTCTTTAAAAGTTTTTTCTTCAAAAATTGTTTAATTATCCTGCACTGACCTTGTACAGCTATCCCACTCTTTGGTGATCCGAGTGAGTAATGTCTAATAATTATTGGATGCTGTGTCATATATGACACGTAAAAGTATTTAGGATAAGCTTATAGAATCATTACTCATTCGCAAAGATCATCATGTACAATATTCTACTGCTTAAAATTCTGCTCATTTTTATAAGCGCGATATATGTAATGTTTTTTTTGTTTGTTCTAAGTAGTAATTGTAATCTATTTTATTTATATGCTTCACAATAAAAATGGTATCTTTGTTTTTGCTCTAGTCCTATGCTTCTTATACTTATTCATTCCTCCAATGTATTCTTTCTATTCTTTATCTTTGCCTGCATGATTGGGATTGCAGGACGCGTCAGCCGAGTCCTTTGCTGCGAGTCAACAGCGAAGATGTGATCGAGCTAACACCCTCACCTTCACAATCCCAAAATTCCCCTATAAATCCACTCCTTTCTGATTCTACTTATGTTACTGCTACCTTTGAGACGAATACTTCGAATGTTTAGCTTTACAAATTTATAATCGCGTTTAAAAAAAGGGCAATAACTACTTCGTAATAATTGTGATCTAAAATAATAAATAGAAGCTTACTGCATTTTTTCTTTGATATATATATAGGTATATATATACATGTTAACAAATACAAATTTAGAAGTATGTTAAATGATTGCTAGTCTATTATGCTGCTTTAAAACTTGTAACAATCAGAAATGAGTGAATAAATTATCTCTATGAAATGTTTATTTACCGTTAATGAATTTTGTATAGTGAAATAATAGCGATTCAGTTATAAAAATAATGGAATTAGAAGAAGAATTTTGTTCTATACATTTTTTTCTTTTTTTAAATATTTTCATACTTGAGTCAATATCCAAATATGCACTGTACAACTGATTACTGTTTGTTCCTAATGCATGTTGCTAAATTTTCTTTAGTACTAATAATGTATCTGTTAAAAGGTATTGGGATATTCTTTCTTAAAATTTCGTTATCTTTCGTTTACTATTATCTATGTTTTCCTATTTGTCAAACCGCTTATGCTTTCATATGTGTATCAATATAATTTATCAATAATTTTAATTATTTTTATTCATATGTATGTAGCATGTAGATTATATATGGTAATCAAAATTTCTGCATATTTCTACAAAATAAAGAAAATTTTAGTATTTGTAGTATTATCAAGTTTTTTATGTTGAATTATATAGTCTACAAATACAATCCAAATTTTAAATGTTAAAAAGAAGTTTCTCATGTTTACACAAATAGCCGATTCACTTTAAAATGCATGTTCACCAAACTCAACCAAATTGTAATTTATCCTACCCAGCTTATCTGGGGGTCCTTATCATCCGACTACCCAATCAACATCCAATGTATCAGGAAATGACGATGAGCAACTAGCAAGGGTATTATGCGATTTTTCTGCAACAAATTCTGAAGAATTAAGCGTCGTGCAAAATGAGGTAACAAAATTTGTGATTTAATTAAGGAGAAGCATGTTTGCAGCATAGCCGTACAAATGGCATGAAACGTTATTAAAAGTGAGTTGCATTTATTAGTTCAATTATATTTATAAAAATTTCGTGATATCGATTGGAAATATTTTATAATTTACTTACGTTAATTATACGAACTTTTTATTCCCTTAAACTCAACGTATAATAAAAGTTAGCGCATTTCTTAGAATTATATTGTATGTATATGAATACAGATAAAAAATTGTGCATTTTAAAATCGTCAAATTTAGTGCAATATAAATGCGTTTTTGGTTTATTATATATATAATAGGAAAGATGTAGTAGATAACACATAATGTTGCATATATAAGAATTTTCCATGATATATTGTTATATAGTTTAAAATTATTTTATATATAGTTTAGATCTTTTTGTTTCTATAATGTATAAAATAAAAGTAGAATGATTGAAGTAGTGTAAATAAATTCTTATAGTTTCATATATCGTAAAAATGATAGGTGTTACAAAATAATAAGATATATACTTATATACATTGGGATTGCATATGATACTCAGTTACCTTAAGTCTCTCTGTTTAAAAATTAGCACTTTTATATACCTGATATTATATCTCTAAGAAAAATTATGCATGATATATGCATCTATATTTTTTAGTTATAAGTTTCACAAATGTATAATTTTCTTACTTTTGTTAAATTTATTTTTGGTTTAATATGTCTGTTTGTTCTGATTTCATTTGTATATTTGTTTACGTATATTGTTACGTGTATGCATATAGTAAAGCACACATAAAAAAACACACATGTACATTTATTCAAATTTTGCATGTATAAAAAATAAATTGTCATTCATTCTGTTAAATGTATTTTATTTTTCATAACCTTAAACATGTCTCAGCAGATTTTGATCTTTCAAGTCCAACTTTTTTTGAAGTTTGGTAGATTATTTTAAACGAATTTATTAATATGTTATAGAATTTTATAAAATTCAACTATCTTGTAGGTAATTACGGTTATCGAGATACCTGGCAATGAGGAGTATGTAATTGGTATAAGCGGAATAAGACAAGGAAAAATACCCACAGCATATCTAGAATTAATTGATGTTGGTCAACGAAAATTCAGTCAATAACTTTAATGCACATTCCTTGCATTTAAATGCTTCATTCTACTTTCAATTTTAACTGTAATTGCATTATGCACTATAAAATATTTCTTCCACTTCGTGCAATTAATGTAAAAAAAAATTACCAAAGTGTGATCAATTGAGAAACTACATTTTTCGGATTATATATTTCCTGCTTCTAAAATCTACATAAATAATGCATATCAAACGAGAGCAGTCAATTTTTAAAATACGAGAACACGATTATATAATAAGATTAGTTAGAAGATGTTTCCATAATTGTAAATCAGTTGTTGTTCAAAGTGAAAACTGTATTCTATAAATATTAAAATCGTGATATATACTAATAAACGTTAATATTGTCTTTAATAAATATATTCTTCAAAATAGGTGCCACTTATTCTTAAAATGAAACCCTTAATATTGTTTTATTAATTTATTAATAATCAAGAAAATATAAAATTACTTCTTTTTTGATACACCCACTGTACGACCGCGACGACCCGTAGTCTTTGTGTGCTGACCACGTACACGCAAGCCCCAGTAATGACGTAAACCTCGGTGAGCACGAATCTTCTTCATTCGTTCCAAGTCCTCACGAAGTTTTGAATCCAGATATGAACTGGTAAGCTATAAAATATAATATAATAATTGCTATTTTGTAACTTCTTTAAAAATTGAAATGAAAAGAGCAATGTAAGGAATATAACAGTAATGAACTTTATATGTTGCACGGTAATTAATTATTCGACACACCATTTAACTTCAATGTTAAATAGCAACCTATCATGCAGTTTCTCTAGCACAAGCTACCATCTAATCCATACATAAAGTTCATATGGTTAGTCGTGAAACTGTGCATTATATAGTTAGGAATTCTTATTTTTTTCTTTTGTCATACACACCTGTGAATATTTGCCATCAACAATATCTTTTTGTCTATTCAAGAACCAATCTGGGATTTTGTACTGCCTAGGATTAGCCATAATTGTTACAATTTTTTCAACCTGATAACAAAAAAATCAAATAAATATTATAAAAATATGATAAATCTTGTTCGCATGACATTATTGTTGAGTTAATTCTTACTTCTTCCTCTGAGCATTCTCCAGCACGCTTATCTAGATCGATATCTGCCTTCTTCAAAACGATGTTGGCGTAACGACGACCAACACCTTTAATTGCTGTCATAGCAAACATAACTTTTCTATTACCATCAATATTCGTGCCCATGACACGAAGAATGTGTTGGAACTTCTCTGGAATTACAAGCGACTGAAACATAAATTTGAAGTAATTAGAATAAAATCATTTCGTATGTACCTCGCACGCATTAAGGTTATAACGCGAGATAACCTATAAACGTATACTGTCATCAGTTAATTGTTTCGAAATTTATTTTGATATACGATAGAAAATAATAAGGGAACATGAAAAATATAGTAAAAGAAAAAATCTTATATTATAATTCTCGGAAACAGAAGTCATAACCAAAACATTCAACAGAAAACAGAATATTATTTAACTATCTTTGAAAGGTTAAAAAATATTTTCTTAACCGGTTATACGAATAATCATTTTGTAATTTTTTAATTAAAAATTTGTATATTTTGCATAGGATTCTCTCTACAATTAAAGATTCAAACTTCTCATATACGAAACTCACCATCTTGCTGCAGTGCTTGTCACAGAAAGAACTAAAACCGGAACCTCATACAAATGCTTCTTCCTACAGAGGGCACTGATAATCCATTATTAAAATTGAAAAGTATAATTAAAATGAAAATATATTTTAAATTATTGTAAATTAATATACTTAGTATTTTAAATAATTAAATTAAATAAGAACTTTTTATGTAACGAGTATAGAATGTACTTTTATCAGAATGTTATTTTGTATTATTGACAGTTCTGCATTATTGTTAAAAATTTATAATTTTCAAAATTTATAATTATTGTTATTCAATACATAGTTATACATAATATTAACAAATTCTTTTAAATCAAAATTATGTACCTGTTAATTTAATACGATTAGGTTATACGTTGACATTATGTGGCAGCAGATGGCGCTCTTAGTACTATATTTATAAAGATATATACATGTAATATAAGATGGAGTCATTATTGCAAATAAGTGCATGTATTCTCCAATTTTATAACATTTTAGTTTCTGTTATACTAGATTATAAAACGTACTAATGAGAGGATAAATAATAAAGTGGAGAGTAAAAGTTATACAAAACATTAGACTATGCAGTGAGTTTTTGAGTCATAAAAAGGTATTAAAATCCACCAGAAATATAGTACATACGTACATATAAATATATACTTACTTAGAATACTGTCCACATTGCGCCTGCGCGAACTTCGATTAGATTTAAATGAATATACTGGAAATGAATATTGTTAGGAAAGTTTTCGGGCATAGTGCAATAAAATCGACCTCGCGGGTATAATTTCGATAACTCAATAAAAAACGAAGGACTGAAAAGTAATCGTGTATGTAGGAGGATTGCCGTTTTCCATGGGATACGATTTCCTGCTTGGTTTTCCAACGTTTGCCTCCTTTCATCCCCGGTTCCAGGAGGGTGGAACAAAAACGAGCGTCCAGAGGGTAATAGGGAGAAGAAATTCCGAGGTATGATACTCCTCTGATTCGTTTTACGACGGTCGTTTCCTCGAATTAGGACGGAATAAGAAAGAATTCGTGAATCCGCTGATTTCGACCAACCCCTCTTTTATCCTGTTCTCTCGGATATACACGTACATCATATAAATATGCAAAAGTTCATGTATGTAAATGCACGACTATTTGCTGAAACGGAAGAGAGATTTTACAAGAGAAGTTGGTGTACTGTTTGTTATCAAGATACCAATGCATGATACCAAATTAAATTAAGGTTATCTAATTTTTTATTTATAAGGTATATTTGATCCCTAGTAATTTATTCTTCTTTCTTATTCTTTTATTTTCAGATTATGCAATAATTCTAAACATCTATCTATAACTTTTTTATCTATGAGATGATAAATACACGTAACCCATTCATATGAACAATTTAATAATTTGCAATTGTTGAAACAGGATTATCTGTAATTTTATGATTAACTGATGAGAACAATTCATTTTAAATGATATGACTACTATATGAGTCAGAGCATAAGGTAGATTATGCTTTCTTTCACTATACATACGTGCAGAATGTGTATACGTATGTATAGAAATGTTTTTTTAGAAAAGTTTATTTCATATTAAATACTTAATTGGCTGTAATATTTTCGAATATCTCCGAACTGATTTCTTTTTGATCTAAGAAGTAACATAATTTTAATCCCAGCACGAGAATGTGAAAGTCAAGACCACAAGGGTCCGAAAGTGTTAAGCGTTAATTTTCCCGTGAAACGTGAGATCGTGACGTTTGTGACGAATAAACGGGAAACTAACCGTTCGCTATTCCAATAGCATGAACATTGAACGATTCAGAGCAGCTATAGTTACCGGTGCGTGCTGACATATGGGCTTTAGGGCTTTGTCGGTATCCAGTGGTCTCTTTGCGGGGGTGGTAAATGGTATGTCATCGTGTTAAATGGCCCTGATGCCCACGAATCCATTCAAGGGCGTATCTTTACCAAGACTCAAAACCAATTCTTGCGGCTAATTTCCACCGTTTATACGTTTAATTGCCTTTTCAAGCCACCTGGACTACTAGCGCTCCATGAACCGATCTCGTTCAATGGAGTTTCAAATTGTAACGTTTACAATTTCCTAGAATCTATTGATTTCTATTGTCACTCGAAAATACGATATTGTATGTCACACCATCATCCGTATTATATCTTCTCGACTAATCTGTCCATTATTTTATTAATTTTATTATTTTATTAATTCATTATATTCATTAATATGTCCATTAATACTCCATCTGTCTTTTATCTTTAGACCAAAGTTAGAATTATAATTCTATTAGAAGAATTATAATTTAATAGAATTATTAAAATTTAAGGAGTGAAATATCTAATATACTAAATTGCTATATTTTTACTTTATAAAACATCTAGTATCCTAAATCGGTATAATTATTATCTTATTTCATTACAATCCTACGTAGCTACTTGATTAATATCTGAAAATGATTACTAGAGATTTGAGTTAACTATTATCATTTCATGAACACGGTTCGCAATTACGCAGAGTGAAACTGAAATTATATTTTTATGGGCAAGGACCGAAAAAATGGGATTGCTTCCGCGGTAAGAAAAAGGGAAATCTACGAAACTTTGTCAAATGCATTGTAATGTGGTTTAATGAAAGCGAATGGGATAAGTTGTTTCTCCTGATGAGCAAGGCTTTGAATATATATATTCTTTTCCGTACCTGCATTCTGTAGTCAAGGTCACTTCCTTTTTTCCAAAAATCCTTTTTCCAATCGGTTACTGAATGCTCTTTTACTTAGCGTTATTCCTCCTTCAGGCAATAGTAGAATATAAATCATGCTCGTCTTACTGACGATTATTATTTATCATAGGAGCATCTCCGTCTCTCTCTACGTTAATATTTTACTAATTTTGTGCATTCTAGTATCCTATTTATTTTCTATGCAAAAATGAATATAATTTACAGTCATATGAAATAAGATTTTTAGAATTTCTTCATATTAATAATTATATAGAATTTTGGAAAATCTATTGTATGTGATTTATGGTCTTTCGAATTTTCAAAAATTACTTTATTTCATGAAATGTTTTTTTTTTTCTTTTGGTTCTTAGAAAATTATTTTCCTTAGACGAGGCATCTTGTAATTAACATTCTTGATTTTATAATATCGATCTTTCCGTTTAAAAGTTAATTATACATTTTATCGACGTGTTTACGTAAAAGTACTTTTATTTCTTAGCGGCAATGATAAATTATCAAATAAATTGGTTGAGAAAAAGCAACTGCAAATTTACGGTGCTTCGCACATCGAGCAATTTCCTACTCTTCATGGGGGTATTTTTTTTATTTTTTTTTATTATATTGTTTATTTTTAATTTTACAATTTGTCCAGTGGGACATTAGGTAAAATGTTATAACATATGATTGAATAGCATTGTGGATGGTTACCCCCAGCGGGGTGCCATCTTCGCGTTTTTTAGTTTATATCCTTTATGAGATCAGCTGGGTGTTTCCTTTTTAGTCTTCTTTCTATTCTTGTGTTGATCGTTTCCGTAGCCAGCCTGTTTGGGTGATGGGGGTATGATCGACAATAATGCATAGTAGATTATCATGTCCAAATGGTGACTATGACGAAAGTCAATTACCTAGCGCAGTACCATTTTCAGCAGCCTTGTCGGTTTTGCAAGAGCCACCCGTAATCTTTGTCGGCAAACAAGCACTCGCAAATAATGGTAGGAACGTCTCAATGTTAGCAGGACCCTCGCTTAGCATTGTCTATGAGGTACCGACGTGTTAGACACGCATCCTGACTTTCAGTTAGTTTAAATAGCTCTTTCAGACTGTAAAAGAATAGGGAGACCGACATAAGAGATACTTTCCCTTATCAAATCTTCATCAAAAATATTATAATCAATCTCCAAATTTCAATTCAAGAATTAAAATCAATGTTTCACTTATTTAACTGGAAATACTTTTATATTTCCGATAATTTCAATCTTCAAGTTCTAAACACGAGATAAACAAGATCTTGTTTGATCAAAGCCAGAATCCAAAATCACGTAACTCCAGCTATTTCTCCTTTCAGTTCTTAAATAGTAAAACGCAGCTCTTGTTTGGTTGAAACTAAAATCCAAAATCATATAATTCTAGCAATTTCTTCTTTCAATCTTCGAGTTCTAAAACACAAATGTTCTTTAATCTAAATCAAAGCATAAAATCATAGAGTTTTATATAGCAAATATTTTCGCTTTCTTTATTTAGTTTTTAAAGCGTCTGTCTGAGAGAACCACGTCTGTCTACACGTGATTTCATTCCGTTCCTTCATCCTTTCTTCTCGGATAGATACGTTTCCGCACACACAGTGATAACACTGATGCGTATACCCTGAACATAGAAGCACGTAAGGCTGTGGCATCGGGACGCAGGTGGTGGCGTTCAAAGCCAATTATGCGAACGCGCCCCGACGTCGGCGTCGTTCTCGCAAATCCCTATCCTCGCGTTTAAACCCGCGGGAGGAGAGCTCCAAAGCTGGGAGCGACAGGGAGAGTGGGAGAGAAGTTTAACTTGTCTACGCTATAACGGATTAACGGCCGCGATTTATTCGCAAGTAATTGCTTCCGCCCTTTAATTAACTCGCATTTATTTCACGTAATGGCGACCGCTTGCCAGCCGAACACGAACTTTTCAACGGAAGTGCTTCGTGAAAGAAGTCTACGCCCATGGAAATGCGTTTCGAGATTCTACATCTTTTACGAATCAGTCGATATCTGTAATATCTTATGTTTAAAATTTTTCCAAAGAAACTTTGAAAAAAGTGAATCGAGTTTAATATAGAATAGAATTTTCTGGTAGATAAGGTTGATCTCTTGCTTTGGTTTTTAAGAAGGAATTTTATCATCATTTTCGTAGATATAATTTTCGTGTACAATAAAATATCCTTGATCCACTCGATTTCTTGTAGTTGAGGTATTTTTAAAGGAATTTGATTCAAATTTTAGATTGATATGAGATAAAAATCTTCGAAAATATCTTCGTAACATTGTGATGATTTTGAATCCCATTGCGACAGATTGCACAGTTTAGAATAGAGTTTTTTAAGTTGCCCGTTTCCTTCTGATTGATTCTCAGTCTTTCGTTGTCCAGTGTCTTTCAAAACTAGAGCTATCAAGTGCTACAGATAATTCTGCAGTTATAATAAAAAACATACAGGTACTTTTAGCAAGATTAACGTTGACTTTTCCGTTATCAATCTATTATGAGCATAATAGTGATACTACAGAGAGTAATACCGCAAAGTCGAAAAAAGGATCTCATTGTAAGTTGTCCTTATAGTTACAGATTACGAACCATTTGTTCTCTCTATTCCAAACGAAATTTCTACCAATTCAGGAAACGTGTTTCATACATGATTCTATCAAACTGCTTGCATATCATGTTATAAAGATAAATTGCAGAAACGAAATTATCAATGAATGAGAAGTAGAATTCGATTGTGAATATGGTACCATTAGAATGCCAAAAAAAGAGGAAAAAAATAGAAACGAGATGGAATCTTGGACGAACTGGGGACGACCAGAGACTCACGGTCGCCATTTCTAGAGCGATAAAATTTCCTGGGGGTTGACTCTTATCTTTCCTATTATCGATAGTTGGCGAAGGACCAATATGGCCACAGCACGGTTGCCATGGTTACATCGGGTGTAGTTGCCTCAGGAACGGGGATCCCATCATCCGTGCCATTATCATGCTTTGCTATAAATAAGAACAAGCTACTCTCTCATCTCGCAACGAAGACTTCTCTTTCATCTCTAACCAGTGCCTGTGAAGAATTATGTTTCACCGTGATCACCAGAGAATGAATTACGTCCAAAACTCCAGCAAATCTGTATAAATTAAGGGAGAATTATTATGTCTTTGATTCTGTAGAAAATGTCCCATATATGTATATGTCATAACTCCGAAATGACAGGACGTAGAAGAACATTTCGTTAGATAAAATTTTTTTTTTTTTATATTATTTATTGTAATTTTACAATTTGTCCAGTGGGACATTTGGTAAAATATTATAACCTAAATATACATAACATGTAGATGGTTACTTCCAGCGGGGTACCATAATCAGATAAAATTGAAAGGAATTCTCAAATGTCGCGGTTAAAGTTACTCGGCAAAGTACAAAGAATTTTGCTATATTAGCAAGTAATTTCTAAACTAATTTCCCTCAGACCTAAGTAAATTTTTTTTATGAAGTATACGCCTCAATTGGTCTATAAAACGATTAGTTGAAGATTATAATATTATTTGTAAATATTAGCTGTAAAGAAGTAGGTATGGCCTTTAAGATACCCTCCGCTCTTTCATCTTTTGTTTCCTATTCGTTCCTTCTATTCTAGTCTATTCTACTTATATCTCTAAAATTATTACTTGGATCAATTATATAGGAAATTTTTACATATATTTTTCTTTAATCCAATTTTCCCATCTTCCATTAAACATGTCGTATTTAAATAAAAAGAATGATATAAGATAACACGCGTGTTAAACGAATACAGTTTCTTCATGGTCCCTATCTAAGATGGTCGGTGATTAGAAACTGTGACCAAATGCCTGGTGAAACGAAGTAAATAAAGTTCGAGCGATGTTCACGCGCCTGGCAGACAATTCAGCCATCGCTGCAGTAAATCGATTGCGAGAATCTCTTCCGGGGGTGCTCTTTTAGAAAATGAAAAGGCCGAAGGGCGATGATATCGCTGACGAGAGCCGCCGTATTGGCTGCCACCCAATCCAATTGGGTTGGCATACTCCCTCTGAACGAGTGATAACAGTGCGTGCCGCCATGTTGGCTATTATGTGCCCACCAACATACGAACCTTCGTTTCACCCTCTACGAGGGGTTCACCAGATAGATAAGGAAGCTGCAGTGCCGTAATCGACTGCCCCTGTGGCCCAGACTTTCTTCTACGAAACGCTTCACACGTTCAAAATCTTCGTTCGGTTTAGCCAATTATTTCCTCTCTGATAGTTATTTTCAATGGAAATTCTTAGCTGCTGATATTTTCGTAAATCTCGGATACCTTGGAATTAAATCTGTCAATGAATGCTTGATTAATGAATTTATTTTTCATCTCTATAACTATTCGCTTCTATGTGTCTAAGAAACTGTAAAATTTGAATCGTCGAATCGATTCATCTCGTTAACGCATGAATTTTCGAAGGAAGTTTCTTTCAATTTTGAAACACTTTAAAGGTTCGAGCAATTTTACGTCACGGTGAAATGTGGAAGGTCCAGATAAACGAAGACACATAGCAATTGCGGCTCGATAAAGCCGATCCTGGTGGAATCGTGAATCACGAGGAGCAGGGTGGACGGCAGACGGTAAATTTATCGTTTTCTACGTTTTCTTTTCTTCCCTGGACCGAACTCTTGATATCTGGCAATTGCTCTGTCCTCTATCGTTCCTTACCACGCGAAAAATAATCCTATCATTCGGCAGTTTGAACGATCACGATTAGACACGATGTTTTAAGACAAGTTCCTTTGGATCTTGCTCTTATTCAATTTTTGCTTCACTTTGTCTTTCTCATTTACACCACACATTATCAACAACAGCAACTTCAATGGTCATACGGACGAAGATGCGCCAACCACTAGTACCTCAACTGACAAGCAATACACCATACCTAAAACAACAGCTCAAGAAATTAGAAACATAATCGAAAAAACAAAAAACAATAAAGCACCTGGAATAGACCTAATCAATGGCAAAATCTTGAAAAACCT